>NC_044402.1:127674636-127986084 GCF_006542625.1 Nomascus leucogenys
CACTTCTCAAAAGAAGACATTTATGCAGCCAGAAAACACATGAAGAAATGCTCATCATCACTGGCCATCAGAGAAATGCAAATCAAAACCACAGTGAGATACCATCTCACACCAGTTAGAATGGCCATCATTAAAAAATCAGGAAACAACAGGTGCTGGAGAGGATGTGGAGAAATAGGAACACTTTTACACTGTTGGTGGGACTGTAAACTAGTTCAACCATTGTGGAAGTCAGTGTGGCAATTCCTCAGGGATCTAGAACTAGAAATACCATTTGACCCAGCCATCCCATTACTGGGTATATACCCAAAGGACTATAAATCATGCTGCTATAAAGACACATGCACACGTATGTTTATTGCGGCACTATTCACAATAGCAAAGAGTTGGAACCAACCCAAATGTCCAACAACGATAGACTGGATTAAGAAAATGTGGCACATATACACCATGGAATACTATGCAGCCATAAAAAATGATGAGTTCGTGTCCTTTGTAGGGACATGGATGAAACTGGAAAACATCATTCTCAGTAAACTATCGCAAGGACAAAAAACCAAACACCGCATGTTCTCTCTCATAGGTGGGAATGGAACAATGAGAACTCATGGACACAGGAAGGGGAACATCACACTCCGGGGACTGTTGTGGGGTGGGGGGAGGGGGGAGGGACAGCATTAGGAGATACACCTAATGCTAAATGACGAGTTAATGGGTGCAGGAAATCAACATGGCACATGGATACATATGTAACAAACCTGCACATTATGCACATGTATCCTAAAACCCTAAAGTATAATTAAAAAAAAAAAAAAAAAGAAGTTGCTACAACCAACACCCAATTAACCTGGTGCACAAACACAGATGCAATGCAATAAACACACACAACGAAAACCCAAATTAATTTGAGGAAGGCTCCAGGGCTATTTTGGCCACCACCTAAGAACGAGTCTGACTCCTGTTGAGAGGAACATTTCTTGGGCACTTAACTTCTTGGTTTTGGGGAACCACAAGAAAAACAAGTGGTACAAAATTCAGTTCTGCTTCCAATTACTGTGTCCCTGAACCAAAAAGAGTCCAAATCACAGTGGGGCAGTCGGGGGTGAAAGGAGAGAGAACATCCTGGTTCCTCCTTTTCAAAGAATTTGCCCATGAGTTTTCTAGACTCATAGCTACTACCAGTGGGTCTAAAGAGAACAGTGACTTCTAGATGCCCAGCCCTGGGCTCCTAATAGCTTTGTAAATTACCCAATGCAGTGGGCATATGTGGAAAGAAAACAAACCATTTGGAGAACACTTTTCCTTTTTTTTTTTTTTTTGACATGGAGTTTCACTCTTGTTGCCCAGGCTGGAATGCAGCTCACTGCAACCTCTGCCTCCCCCATTCAAGCGATTCTCCTGTCTCAGCCTCCCAAGTGGCTGGGATTACAGGTGCCCGCCACCAAGCCCTGCTAATTTTTGTACTTTTAGTAAGAGACGAGGTTTCACCATGTTGGCCAGGTTGGTCTCAAACTCCTGACCTCAGGTGATCCACCCACCTCGGCCTCCCACAGTGCTGGGATTACAGGCGCGAGCCACCGCGCCTGGCTGGAGAACACTTTTTAAAAGAATGGTTTAGCTTAAATACTTGAATGAGGATACTGCCACCCCGGCAGTTACTGAACAATGCTCCAGTGATTAACCATGTAGTAATTGCCAAAATGTAGAACAAGACCCTATTTTTGCTCATCCCTCCTCTAACAGCTCCTTCTTCCTTCTTGCAGGCTCTGTTTCCACTCCACCAAGCCCCAATTCAATTGTTTTTAATTCAAAATCAAGTAGGCAGCTATTAATGACTGTTAATGGAACATCTACTATGTTGTGCTAAGAGGTTTCAAAACTCCACATCCAAAAGCTGGCCAAGTATGAAAGATTTAAGTAGGAGTTCCACATAAAAATAGAAAGGATGGGCCAGATGCAGTGGCTCACGCCTATAATCTCAGCACTTTGGGAGGCTGAGGCAGGCGGATCACAAGGTCAGGAGATGGAGACCATCCTGGCTAACACGGTGAAACCCCATCTCCACTAAAAATACAAAAAATTAGCCGGGCATGGTGGCAGGCACTGGTAGTCCCAGCTACTCGGGAGGCTGAGGCAGGAGAATGGCGTGAACCTGGGAGGCAGAGCTTGCAGTGAGCCGAGATGGCACCACTGCACTCCAGCCTGGGCAACAGAGTGAGATTCCATCTCAAAAATAAAATAATAAAATAAAAAAATAGAAGGGATGTGTGGATCCAGTTAGCCCATAATTGATGTACTTTGGATCAAGGTAGAAACAAATTACAAAGGGAAAGACATGCTTTCTCCTCACTAGTTGTTTAGGCTCCTTATAAAAAGCTGCAAAATAAAACATCTAGAATTTCATTTCAGCAATATATCATGAAAATAATGAACAATCAGCAGGCGGCTCATACCTGGTCCTGGGGGGCCTCTCATTCCAGGGGGCCCCATGGCTCCTTCTGGTCCTCTCATGCCTGGCGCCCCAGGAAGCCCTGGGATTCGGGGACAGTCATCAACATCTGCAGGTGGCCCCGGTTCACCTGAAATTGGAATTACCGCCTGTGTAAAATGGATGCACATGCTTATGAACAAGCTCCTTCTACAGTCTCTGGTTAAAGCTGGACTTCTCATACTATACTGAAATTTAGTACAAATTTAGTATAAATTTCAGTATAAATGTTTGTAAAGGTTCAACAATCCAATGTAAGTTCCATGAAGGCAGGAATTTGTCTTGTTCCCTGGAGGGTACATGAAGAACTTCCAGAATGTTGGACTGACCGAATGAGTGAATGGAGTATCAGAGGAAGCAGAAGTATGAAATAGTGAAGGTCGGATGATGCAGCAATGTGATGACCCTCACAGGATTACCCAATCTCTGGGCCATGTTTTACTGGAGTAGCAGCCACAGGTAGCATTGCAAGAGGGACTGATGGATTCCTAAAGCTCAGCTTCATGTGTCCCTGAGTCCTTACTCTACACTGCAGCCACGTGGGTTTCCACAGTGTCAGTCACTCACACGGAATTTCAGGATTGCTAGAGGCTCAGAAGCAGTAACTTTCAACCTCGAGTGAACGTTGGACTTATCCAGGGCAGTCATGGAAATATACTGATGCCTGGGTCCCACTCCCAGAAATACTGATTTACTTGATAATAGGATGTGGCCTGAGCAGTGTCCTCATCATTGGCTGCATAATAAACTCAGCTGGTGAGCTTTTCAAAAGTACTTATGAATACTGGGGCCCCATCTAGACTAATTAAATAGGAATTTCTGGGAGTGGGACCTGGGTGTCAGTAGGTTTTGGTTTGTTTGTTTAACTCCTACGGTGATTCCAGTGTCCATTAGGGCTGAAAAGCACCGTTGGAAAGCTATAATTTTGACTGTAGCACATCAGAATTGTGTCGCTAGTTTGTTAGAAACCAGAGTTCCTGAGTCAGGAGGTCTGAAGTGGGGGCCATGTACATTTCTAACATGTTCCCAGGGAGGCTGATGGCATTGATCTGGGAATCTCACTTCGAAAAACACAGGCTGGGCACGGTGGCTCACACCTGTAATCCCAGCACTTTGGGAAGCCAAGGCGGGTGGATCACTTGAGATCAGGAGTTTGAGACCAGCCTGGCCAACATGGTGAAACCCCATCTCTACTTTAAAAAAAAAAAAAAATAGCTGGGTGTAGTGGCAAGTGCCTGTAGTTCCAGCTACTCAGGAGGCTGAGGCAGGAGAATCACTAGAACCCGGGAGACAGAGGTTGCATGAGCCGAGATCGTGCCACTGCACTCTAGCCTGGGTGACGGAGCAAGATTCTGTCTCAAAAAAAAATAAAAGAAAAAAGAAAACCACTATATTAAAGATGTGACATTTTTTTCGTTTACTTTCACATCTGTAAGACATTTTTTCTAAAGCTTCATTCAGTCATCCTGCAAACATCACACAGGGATAAGAAATAATAACACTGAACAATAATGATAACAGCTAAGGCTCACTGAACGCTTTATCATGTATCAGGCCCTGTGCTGAATGCTTTTACTATTAAATCCTCCCGACAAGACTGTATGTGCTACTGTTATGAGAAGGGTACAGACAAGAACACTCAGGCTTGGCCAGGCATGGTGGCTCATGCCTGTAATTCCAGCACTTTGGGAGGCCAAGACGGACAGATCACGAGGTCAAGAGATTGAGGCCATCCTGGCCAACATCTCTTTAGTAGAAACCCCATCTCTACTAAAAATACAAAAATTAGCCGGGCGTGGTGGTGTGCAGTCCCAGCTACTCAGGAGGCTGAGGGAGGAGAATCGCTTGAACCTGGGAGGCGGAGATTGCAGTGAGCCAAGATCACACCATTGCACTCCAGCCTGGTGACAGAGCAAGACTCTGTCTCAAAACAAACAAAAAAAACACTCAGGCTCAGGCAAATGAGTGACACTTCTGTGGTGACACAGCTTACACATGGCAGAGTCTGGATTGCAATCCAGGGCATTCTGGCTCCAAACCCATGTTCTTAACCACCTCATCAGACTGTATCAGGAACTCTCAATATCCGGGTAACAAATTCTAAGAAATGAAACATATTTTAAAAGGTATCATCTGGCTGGGCATGGTGTTTCACGCCTGTAATCCCAGCACTTTGGGAGGCCGAGGCGGGTGGACTTCCTGAGTTTGGGAGTTTAAGACCAGCCTGGGTAATAGGACGAAGCCCCATCTCTACTAAAATTACAAGAAATTAGCCAGGTGTGGTGGCACATGCCTGTAATCCCAGCTACCTGGGAGGCTGAGGTAGGAAAACTGCTTGAACCTGGGAGTGCAGTGGTGGGATCTCCAGCCTGGGAACCAGAGCAAGACTCTGTCTCCAAAATAAATAAAATAAAAATAAAAGATATCATCTGATTAGCTATGGTGTTCTTCAAATGTATGCAAAAGTGTGAAATAATTTCAGGAACATCAATCATAAAGCAGTAAGAAAATCCTTAACAAAATGTGGCATAACAACAAAGTTTTAGTCTCCTAATACTTACTGGGCCTGTGTAAAATGACCTGGAATTCTTATGAGCTATTTGGAATTTAACCCCATGTAAAATATGGTATAAAACCAAATATGGTATAAAACCACAAGCAACACAGGGCCAAAGGTATTTTTATAATAAGTACAGTTTAATGTAAAATTTGGCTTTTCTACTATGGGTGACTTGAGAGAGATGCATAGAGGCATCTTCTGTTTTCCCTGAGTAATGTCTGGCCCTTCCCAGTGGGAACGGAGTTCAGAAAGTAGGAGCACGTGGTTGGTGCTTCCTATTTAGAATTTTGATGTTCTCTTGAAATGACTTTATACATACAATCACAGAGAGACAAGATTGAAATGAAAACATCAAATACAGTTTAATTTTTAAATATAAACATTGAAAATACCAGGACTTTTTACATTTTTGATTTTGCTTTTCTTTACTTTTTAATAAGTCAGAAGCTGAAAAATAAAAAGGGGAACTGAGGCCTCTCTTCTAAAGACCTTAAAAATAATACACGGTGTCTGTATTCAGAGCAATTCTCGTTAGGACAAATAACAGAGGCCTGGAAAGAACAAATGCAGGCATTCACAATTTTTCTTTTTCTCTTTTGAGAAATGCTTTTTATTTTCTTTGAAAATGCCGGCACAAAATAACACATTGTTTTTGCATTGCGGAGCATTAAGTGAACATTTTCCTTTTAACACACAAAGAAATGTGCTACTTGAAAATGGACTTGAGGGTGTGATAGGAAAGGCTTCTCACAGCCCCTTACTGGGAGGTGAGGCCCCATTTTTTAATGTTGTACATACCATTTATTTTAGGGATGCTCTATGTATTTATATTGTAGAATTTAAAAAAGGAACTTACATTGGTATGTACTACAGCCTTTGACAGAGAAAGCCCACATACTTCATGCCCAAATTGAAACTATATAAGCTAAGGATCTCCACTGCCTTGACAACCTATAATGAGGCTGAATGTCAGGATGCTCTAATACGAGGTTACTCTATCTGTAACGAGGAAGCAAAGCACTGCAGCCTGATATCCTTACAGCACTCCATCTATAAAATGTAACAAAATTGAGCTCACCCATACAGAGGAAAAAGGACAAGTACAGAAATGACTAGAAACCAGAGTGAGGGGAAATTACCAATTTTATAGCAAAGCTTACCTCTGGGACCTGGAGGAATCCAAAGACAACAAATGAGGGCCAGTCCACGATTTTCACAGGGTGGAAAGAGATTTTAAATTTGTGGATTAGGACAAAAAGGAAATAGATTGAGAACATACATAATTTGAGGCAGCATCAATGACAAGCAGAATGGCAGCATCTTATTTACATAAAAAGTCCACATCAATGTGACTGACAGGAGCAGCCATGATTTAGTAACGGAGTTTTCATCTCTAGAATGACTTGAAATGAAACTCTCTTGAGCAATATAAAATTCTAGTTGATTTCTTATGGCGAATATCTCCTAATTTAATGCATGTAGGAATTCTATCCATTTAAAAGCTTCTGAAAATTTCATATTAATTTGCCAAGTACAGGGTATACATAGAAAGGAAATATGAAAAGAATCAACATATAGGCCAGGCTCAGTGGCTCACACCTGTAATCCCAGCACTTTGGGAGGCCGAGGCGGGTGGATCACGAGGTCAGGAGATCGAGACCATCCTGGCTAATACGGTGAAACCCCGTCTCTACTAAAAATACAAAAAAATTAGCCGGGCGAGGTGGCGGGCGCCTGTAGTCCCAGCTACTTGGGAGGCTAAGGCAGGAGAATGGCGTGAACCTGGGAGGCGGAGCTTGCAGTGAGCCGAGATCGCACCACTGCACTCCAGCCTGGGCGACAAAGCGAGACTCTGTCTCAAAAAAAAAAAAGAATCAACATATAAGCCCTTGTTTCTCCTGTACTACGATACATCATAAAGCAGTGCTATTTATTTATTCTTTGGACTAGAGTGCTAATTTAGGACACTGCGAAATATTCTGAACTGACACCACATTACTGTAATATTGACTTAGGATCTTGAAAGATATTACTTCTGCCCATCTCAAATACACATGTCTGTTTGCCCCTTCTCTCCCCAACTCTTCCTTGTCGTAATTTGACCCTATGGTTAAAAAGTGTTGCCTACAGAGTTAAACTGAATAGCTTCTTCTCTTCCTAGGAATGAATGGAATTTACAGAAAAAAATTAAATAAAACATGTAGGAAAATCAATGAAAATTCAGGGATTAGAATTGAATATACGATCCTAACAAACAATACTCAAATCAGTCTTTGCCTTTTGCATGAAGGAACACATATTTATTTCCCTTAGAAACAGTCTATACGGGCCAAGCACAGTGGCTCACGCCTGTAATCCCAGCACTTTGGGAGGCTGAGGTGGGCTGATCACCTGAGGTCAGGAGTTTGAGACCAGCCTTGCCAACATGGTGAAACTCTGTCTCTATTAAAATACAAAAATTAGCTAGGCATAGTGGCACATGCCTGTAATCCTAGCTACTTGAGTTTGAGTCAGGTGGATCACTTGAACCCAGGAAGCGGAGGCTGCAGTGAGCTGAGATCACACCACTGCCCTACAGCCTGGGTGACAGAGCGAGACTGTCTCAAAAAAAAAAAAAGTGTATATAAAATCAACTCCTTTTTTTTTTTTTTTTTTTTTGAGTTCATGTCCTTTATAGGGACATGGATAAAGCTGGAAACCATCATTCTCAGCAAACTATCACAAGGACAAAAAACCAAACACTGCATGTTCTCACTCATAGGTGGGAATTGAACAGTGAGAACACTTGGACACAGGAAGGGGGACATCACACACCAGGGCCTGTCATGGGTTGGGGGGAGGGGGAAGGATAGCATTAGGAGATATACCTAATGTTAAATGACGAGTTAATGGGTGCAGCACACCACCATGGCACATGTATACATATGTAACAAACCTGCACGTTGTGCACATGTACCCTAGAACTTAAAGTATAATAAAAATATATATATATTTTAAAAAGTTAAAAAATAAAGTAAAAAAAATCAACTCCTAATTTTCAAACTTATTCATTCTGACAATAAATTATTACTTCACCAAACATGAGACTTTGTAGTGCAGCCTGAAAGAAATATACTTTTAATATTAGGGCTTAAATAATAAGAATGTGCTAGTAATTCAGAATATTGACTACTTTCTGAACAATGATCAGTTTAGTAAATGTTTAAACAAAATGCTGTATGTAGGTTGGAAGCTCACCTGGAAGACCAGTGGCCCCTTTTCTCCCTGGAGGTCCAGGTAAACCCTTCTCTCCAGGTGGCCCAGGAAATCCATGTGGTCCCTGCGGCCCCGGGAATCCCATTGGTCCTTAAAAAAACCAAAACATAAAAATGAGGGCACTGGAATGAGACAAGATAAAAACAATGACATTTTGATAGACTGAATTCAGAGATTCACTCCAACAAAATGCAGAGCATGGCTAGCCTGAGAGTCAAGATTAGCCTCGCTTTCCTCTGTGAGACTTAGAGTGGTTGCCTCTGAAGGAAACACATGATCGGCCGAAAGAACTAAGGAAACGGTTCCATGGTCAAGACGAGACTAAATTACAATGAAAAGAAGTCCTATAACCCTAAACTTTCTCTGGAGACAAAGGACTGGAACTGAAGGGAAAATCAGGAAAGAGTTTTCAATATCCAGGAACAACGTGCCTCCCCAGGCGAGTTCAGACCACTCTCCTCCTCACTCTCTTAGTTTTAGGCACAACAGTTCAGTTCCTCATACGTGATGTTCCTTTACTTCTTCCACATCCATGACGTCTTCCTCATTTTTTAGAGTTAAGATCAAGTCTCACTTTCTCAGGGAAGCCTTCCCTGGAATCCCAACTGAAGTTTAGTTGCTTTTTGATAAGCTCTTCATTCAGGACACTTAACTGGATTTAAACTGACATATCCCTTAGTGTGCATGTCTGTCTTCCATAAAACTATGCTCTTTATAAAAGAAATTATTATTATTATTATTATTATTATTATTATTATTATTATATTTGCTCCATTACCCAGGCTGGAGTGTAGTGGCACAATCATTGCTGACTGCAGCCTCCAACTGTTGGGTTCCAGCGATCCTCTCACCTCAGCCTCCCAAGTAGCTGGGACTACAGGCACACACCACCATGCCCAGATAATTTTTTAATTTTTTTGTAGAGATGGGGTCTCACTGTGTTGCCCAGGCTGGTATTGAACTATACTGGCCTCCAGGGATCCTCAGGCCTTGGCCTCCCAAAGTGTTGGGATTATAGGCGTGAACCACTGAGTCAGGTGGAAACTCTGTCCTTATAAGATTAGAGACTCTACTTAAATTTGTTCACTGCTATATTCCTGCAGGTGCCTAACAGATATTTGTCACTGTGTAAGTCATAAAAGGTAAACTGAGGAAACTCACTCTCTTTATAGTAAAGCACTGTTTGGCCTTTATTGTCTCTGGACTTGGAGTCAAGAAGCATGATTAGTGGTTCCACCAATATTTCTAACTCCCTGTGTATTCTTGTGTAGATCACTGGTTTCATATGGTGTGTTATTTCCTCAGTCCTGAACTTCATGTCCAGGTAGAGATTTATTCCCTAGAGGAACTAAGGAGGAGGAGTGTTAGCCAGCCCCTTCCTCCTTCCTCTTGGTGACTAGAGTGTTAGCACGTCAGTCCAATTCTGAAGTTCAATAATTGGAAGCCTACTTACCCGTAGATTTGAGCCACATTCTCTAAAATTGATTTCATTGCTAATATAGATGAACAGGCTTGCTCCATACTGCTATACAGGCTGTGCACTGCACAATTCCACAGATGCCATTTGCACTATAGTCATGGCAGCCTCACAGTGATTTTTATCTGTGACCTAATCTTTTGCCTTATTTCACACTTGGTTCAGAACTCAGGCAAGGTGCTCGTTATTGGGCTCCTTTTGCAAATTTCAACTGTTGCTTTTCTGATATCCAGCTTCCTTATTTATGAAATAGGGAAGTTAAAATGGACACTCATTAGTCATCTTTTTTCAACAAAAGGCTTCTTTGAACCTAAAAATCCTCTGAAATTCTGGTGACCAAAAACTGATCTCCCCAAACATTAGCAGTTGGATAAAAATTAATTAAAATAAATATTTTAACCTCAAATAGTGGGGAAATTCAGTGATTCGGGATCTTTGCATGAATATAAAAAAGCAAAGTCAGCAGTCTAAAACTAAGCTGTCCAATACAGAAGCTACTAACCACACACGGCTAGTGAGCACTTGAAATGTGGCCAGTCCAACCTGAGCTGTGCTGTCAGCGTGGAACACACATGGGATTTCAAAAGCAGGAAGAAGGAGTGGCTTATTTGCAAAAGGAACTAGTTTTGCACAATCAGCTCAATTATCTCATTGATAAATGTATATTAATTATATGTTAAAATAAAAATATTTAAATATATTATGTTAAATCACAGAAAGTATGAAAGTTCACTTGTTTTTACTTGTTAAAATGTGTCTACTATATTTTTAAATTGCACCTGTGGCTTGCATTACATTTCTACTGTTCAGTTCTGGCCTGGAAGATTATCAAGAGTATTATTAGGGGCTAAAGATTAACTTGTGTTTCTTCCTTTTACTTGTCCAACTTTGACCCAAACTTCTGGACTCTTTGGGGAAATAAGGACATTTTAGAAGGCAGTCACTTTGTTTGCATAGGAAATAGAAATGGCGGCACAGTACCCCAGACCCTCAAGGGTAAGATAACCAAGTCGTTCACATACTACTTAATGGAACAACATTCATACCTTTCTGGCCATCTTTTCCATCACATCCTGGAAAGCCTTTGTATCCTGGAGGGCCTGGTGGGCCAGGGGGACCTGGTGGCCCTGGTAGACCACAGTCACCTGGCTCCCCTCTCAGAAGGTCAACACTCCCAGGGAGGCCTGGAGGCCCAGGTGCTCCTGACCACAGAGAAGAGACAAAAATATTCCTTTGGTCAAAGACAAATGTGTATACTGGCTGCTTGACAGCTTCTGAAGAAAAAGAATTCAATGATTTGCAAGCAAGGAATAAAGAGAATTAGAATAATAAGAAAGTCAATGATAACAGAAATGAAATAGAATGGATCATAATACCAAGTTGAGAAATGGTGTCGACAATGGGTTGGTAACTGTTAGACAAAATGAACCCAAGCAAAACCTTCCTTCCCTTCGACGTCTTTCCTGTTGAAACTATCATTTTGGGTTTTTGTTTGCATTGCCATCTTACTGCTTTAATAAGATGGATGGATGGATGGATGGATGGATAGGTGGATAGACGGTTGGATGGGTAGATAAGATAGATGGATGGATGGATGGATAGGTGGACAGATGGTTGGATGGATAGATAAGATTGGATGGATGGATGGAGTACCAAACAGACAGATGAATGGATAGATGGATTGGTAGATGGATGGATGGATGGATGGATGGACGGATGGATGGATTGATGGACAGATAGGCATTTGAGGAAATACGTCTGGTGGGAAAGGAATGTTCACTTGATTAAATTTATAATCCTAATGGAAAACAAGTCTCCACAAATAGGAATAAATTGACCCCAATTATATCCCTACTTAGCTTCTGTACTTCTTAGCACACTTTTGAGAGCTTTATTATTTTCATTGTACAATCCCTAAAATCCTAAAGATTCAAAGATGATGGGCATGTGTCTTTATGGAAGAGTTCTAAGAGCTTGTATGAATGCAATTGCCTGCATTTAGCAAGATATCACACGGAACCACACTCTTCTCCCAACTCCCAACCCAGCTCTAGCCTAAACCTACTTGGTCAGCTTAGTAATGACTTCGAACATCTTTCCTTACCAAAGTTTGTCCCTGTGAAGTCATGAAAGAAACAACATGTCCTGTCAGCAGCACATGAAGAGACTGTTTCTTGTGTGCCACAGGCCTGCATCCTGTCACTCTGGGCTAGTGCCAGTGGTTTATGTGACAGTTGCTAGAGACCAATAAGGAGGGTGCGATTCCCACTTGCCACCCACTTCTGAAGACATTTGATCAGCATCAAGCTGGTGACAAAAAAAAACGCTTGCTTGTCAGTTTCTACCCTGAAGAGACGAGGGTCTAACAGAGCTGAAATAGAAGAGAGGGCCAAGTCCTGGTCCTGGATATGGTCCTGAGAGCTCACCACTACCCAAAGTCCCACCCTAACTGTGTCCCACTTATCCACCTGCCAAGCTGATGGGAGGCTGCTTCAGTGCTTCTATTCTGCCACTCTCTGGTCCCACATTCCTCCAGAGCTGGCAGCATCTAACAAAGGGAGCACTGCCATCCTTTGTCATGATTCTCTCATACCTCTTGGGCCATCAGGACCAGGAGGTCCCTGATCTCCAGGTGGACCCGGGTCAGGAATGTCCTTAGGAGCTCTTCCTGTGGCACCTGCAGGACCAGGTGGTCCTGATCTCCCTAAGAAGAGACATGTTCACATGTTATCCTCATTGCATTTGGAAGGTTTTGGTTTAGTTATTGAAAGAAGGGCAAAGCAGGCTGCAGCTTACCTGGGGAACCTGGGGGACCTTTTTCTCCACAAGGACCTGGAGGAGAGATTCCTGGGCTCCCAGGGTCTCCTCTCTCTCCTTTTAACCCAGGTATTCCCACTGGACCAGGTGGCCCCACATCATGCAAACCTTAATGGGGAAAACAGAATTAATACTATATCTTCTCCTTGCTTGTCCCTGTTATAGTGCCTGAAAAGGAACCACTTCCCAATAGCGGCAGAGAAGTGGCTGGTTCTGCAGACACCAACCACTGGTTGCAGTGGTGATCCAAATGTCTGCACCATTTCTCTCTTAGGACCCATCACACTGCTCAGACATAAGGTTTATTTCTTTTATAGTTATTTTCCAGATTTTTAAAAACAACAACTTAGAGGTAATACCAACACTCCCACCTCTACAATGGATAGAGTAAAAACAAATGAGATACAATAAGTAATCATGCATAAGTTGCTTTGAAATTTGAGGTGGAAACTGGCATGATTAGAACTATTGTGGAATTTCACACTGGGAAGGAAGGACATCAGTGTTTTCTTGGAAGGCACACACATTTAATCTGACTATTTGGAGGAGCTACTAAATGAATCGTAAGTGACTATATTACTGGATCTTCCAAACTAGAAAGATTTCACCTCTCCAACAATAAATTCAAACCTAGCAGCACAATTCCTGTTCCCCAGGGTCACTCAAATTTGTATGTTAGGTTTCAGCTACTTTGTCTGATCATAAGCGGTTTTTCTGAGAAAGTAACACAACAAATGTGCATTATATTAACAGAACAAGATAAAATACACTTGTCAAAGATTAACCTATTTGTGGTATGAAAATAACAGCAAATTGTGGCAGTAATTTGTTTTAGCAGTGGCCATAAAAGGATGCTATTAGTACTAATTTGACCCATGTGGTCAAACATGGCATTACTATACTTAAAACAATACAAAAATTCTAAAATCCCCAACTAGTTACTTGTTAGGATAACATTTTGAAATCTGGCTCCATTAAAGCAATTGTTCAGAGTACTTTTAGTAGACAGAAAATTCCAAGCAATACCAACAAAAGATACTGTTAACCAACAATTCCTTCTTAAATAGGGTTTTCTCAAATGTCCTTTTCATGTCATTGTCAGCACTAAAAATAGCTCCAATACTGTGTCTCTAACCTAAGCCAGTTTTTTTTAGTTTTGCCTCCAAATCTCATGAAGTGCAGAAATACCAGGGGAGAGTACCACTTTCTCTCATGAACCATTGACTGAAGCTCAGTCTGTTATGAATCGATTAGGTGCTTACCTGAAGCGCCTTTGGTTCCTTTCTGACCCTTCAATCCATGCAAGCCGTTCAGGCCAGGTGATCCGGAGGGACCTGAAAAACACCACAGGCCTGTGACCCAAAGGAAGACCAGCCACCGGTACTCACTCTAGCCACAACCGCAGGCACTGCCCAGCAGAGGGCGCGTTGCTGGGGCCAGCAAGCAGCTCTGAGCGTCTGGACTTCATCATCAGGGTGGAAACCCAGGCCCAGGACTATTTAACACATTCATCCGATAAAGATTTTCTTCCAAGACAGCTTAACACAAACATTTCTTTGGCTTTAAAGTACTGCTGTTGGTTTCTGATCCTATCATGACCAGATACGGTCTAGAATTACTGAATCTTGGCATAGGAAGTGACCTTTGATTTTATGACAATAAAATCACCCTAGATGAGGAAAGAGATCGGATGGGAGCAAATCCAGGCCTCACACCTCCCAGGCTTGGGGTCACTGCACCCTCCCAGGGGCTGCAGGCTCTGGTTTCTTCAGGATCTACTCATGGAGATGCAGTCAGACGAGAGGACGCATGGCGCCTGTGGCATGCTGGCAAATGCTTGCCCTACGATGCTCAGGCCTGCATGGCGAGTGTGGCTCCAGCTATTGCTTTGCAGTCACTTCTTTCACAACCATTCTGATGCTTTTCTGCAGAACCTAAGTTTATTTTGCGGTGATCACTGAAAACTCCCGTCTCTGTAAATAGACATTACCCCACTGATGCCTCTGTCTTCTCTCAGAACCTTCTGTTTAGTTCTCCAAAGAGCCATCCACCAGCCTGGCTTGACTGAAGTTGTCACTAAACACTTCCAGTGGAAAATTTTTCTTAAGGTTTTTCATCAACATGTGTTGAGTTGTGTTGAAGTTGTCTGAACAAGAGCCTTTTCAAATGACACTTCTTGATGGCCCTTGGTAAAGTTGGAGGAGGAGAGGAAAGGAAGAAAGCAGGTAAGGAATATTTATCGAGCATCTCTTGGGCACTGAACCATCTGCGGGGTGCCTTCTCACAAGTCCTGTCCCACTGATGGCTATGAGCACTGAAGCTTCTCCCCAGCCTCTGGTCAAGCCTGGAAAACTTCCTATCTCATGAGCAGATCTTCTACCCAGTAGCTGTTCTTTCTTATCCAAGATAAGAGCCTCTCAGTGCACGGCCAGGCTGTTTACTTAGAGTCACATCTCTCAAATTTGGGACAAAAATACCATCAGCTTATAAGGTTGAACACAGAAGGTGCCCCTCACCTACCCCCATAATATAGGACCCCCTTGATTGTTGATGTCCACCCCACACTGTGAAACAATCATGTCTTTGGGCGACTGTCTCCCCTGCTCAAGGGTAAATAAGAGTTCAAGACTAGGTCCTATGGATGTGTTCAATAAATGTTTGTTGAGTGAGTGAATGAAAAAATACGGAACAAGGTGGATGAGACAGAAAGCTACAAAAAGGAGCAGGGTAGAATTTTTATTTGTATGTCATATCTTTCTTTAATAGATTTATAGGACAAATATAATTTACAGAAGTTAGAGGTATCAGTTTGCATATAAATAATTCAAGTGCTAATTATTGTCTATTCATTTTAAGCAAGTCCTCTTTGTATTCTTATTAGAAGCTGGCACAGTTAGTTGCTTCCCTTCTATTTATCATCAGTACCTGAAACAGACAGTCATTATTCTTTTAAGATCTAAGCTTTAGATTGGTTCAAATGAGCCATATTCTCTTGCACCAAAAACAAAAAAAAATGGGAATGCATCTTTATTTTCCCTAAATCTCTTATTCCTAACCACTTTTTACAGTTCTGGCTTAGTTTATTCTCCAATCCTCTTTCCTATTTTATGAGCCAACGTTTCAAGTTTGCACCAAAAGAACACACAGGCCTTCTTTATCTGCCAAATCTGGATATTTATTGCAGTCTATCTAAAATGATAATAAATTTTCGGGGGGACCACTTCACTATTTCCACATGTTTTGATCTCCAGCTTTAGTCACCAAGATTGATGGCTTGGGGACTTGGCTGGGGTGGAATGTCTCTGCTTCTGCCAGCTCTCCATTGTCACATCAACACATCCAGATCCTAGGTTGTCACGGTCCCAGCCTCTCGCCATTGTTGAACTGGCCGACCCTTATCTGACCCAATGTTATCGTTCTAAATTGAATGCAGCTACATCTGAGCAGGGTTGTAAGGGTAATTTTTCCTTTTTACTGAAAGCTTTTTATCAATCCCATCTCTAAATCAGAAAGTTGTTCATGCATAAAATATATACAGTGCAGATGAGAGGCAATTAGGCTAACAAAGCACATTTCTAGGTAATGAGGAATTTTTATTCACCTCTCTGGTCGTCCTCCTGCTAAACAACCATCATTTAAGGCTGCAGCACACTGCACTTTCAGGCCGGGTGCTCTTTCTCCAGTCAGTGAATCTAACCTCCAATCCAGCCAGAATTATGGCTCCTATCTTTGTTAGCCAGTGAATTCTTCATGACTGCATTCCCACTCTCAGGCTGTATTTTGTTCTAAAGCCTGAAAACATTACACACCCAAGAGCCTTTATATGGGTTCATACTTTTAACACAGGGTGACCAACGTGTCCCTGTTTGCCTGGGACTTTTTCCTGGTTTTAGTACTGAAATTTCTACATCCTGAAATACCCAACTCAGGCCCAGGCAAAACGGGACAGCTGCTCACCCTAACTTTAAAGCTGATGGGAAGAGAGATCTTTGTGACTATAAGTAATGGTTGAAAAACCTGGAAGATTCTTATCAACAAAGATTCTGAAATAAGATTTGAATATTTTTTATATCAGCAAATATGTGAGTGCCTACTAAGGGTGTAAGATATGGTTCCCTAATGCACAGAGAGCCTGCCCCAAATGTACCTCCTGGCAGGTGCTGTCAAGACAATGCGGGACAAGTCTGTCCCTGACTTGACAGAACAAACAGGCAATTACATCCAGTGTGGTAAGTGCTGTGGGGGAAGGGCAGGAGGGGAGTAACCTAGTAAAAAAAAAAGGGGGGGGAGAATATTTCCATGATGTTCATAGCTCTAAGGGACATGGCATCTCTTTTCTGAGGAAAGCCATTTCCAGATTCTTTTTTCTTATGAAACGTTTTACTTGCTATCAGCCAAGATACGAAATCCATATTCTTTCCAGTTCCTGTCATGCTACAGATAGTATTCTTTAGGTTTTCATTATTTCAATCTTATATTACTTTCCAACTAGGAACTGGGTGTTCTCCTTTTAAAGGGCATATGTACTTAAACTTTTAAGTCTAGGAATACAGCCATTTTATTATTATTATTATGATACTTTAAGTTCTGGGATACATGTACAGAATGTGCAAGTTTTTCACATAGGTATACATGTGCCATGGTGGTTTGCTGCACCCATCAACCCAACATCTATATTAGGTATTTCTCCTAATGCTATCCCTCCCCTAGCCTCTCACCCACTGACAGGCCCCAGTGTGTGATATTCCTCTCCCTGTGTCCATGTGTTCTCATTGTTTAGCTCCCACTTATGAGTGAGAATATGCGGTGTTTGGTTTTCTGTTCCTGTGTTAGTTTGCTGAGAATGATGGTTTTCAGCTTCATCCATGTCCCTGCAAAGGACATGAACTCATCCTTTTTTATGGCTGCATAGTATTCCATGGTGTACATGTGCCACATTTTCTTTATCCAGTCTATCATTGATGGGCATTTGGGTTGGTTCCAAGTCTTTGCTATCGTGAATAGTGCTGCAATAAACATACATTTGCATAGGTCTTTATAGTAGAATGATTTAGAATCCTTTGGGTATAAACCCAGTAATGGGATCACTGGGTCAAATGGAATGTCTGGTTCTAGATCAAGTCAAATGGAATTTCTGGTTCTAGATCTTGAGGAATCGCCACACTGTCTTCCACAATGGTTGAACTAATTTACACTGCCACCAACAGTGTAAAAGCATTCCTATTTCTCCACATCCTCTCCAGCATCTGTTGTTTCCTGACTTTTTAATAATTGCCATTCTAACTGGTGTGAGATGGTATCTCATTGTGGTTTTGATTTGCATTTCTCTAATGACCACTGATGATGAGCTTTTTTTCATGTTTGTTGGCTGCATAAATGTCTTTTTTTGAGAAGTGTCTGTTTATATCCTTTGCCCACTTTTTTTTTTTTTTTTTTTTTGAGACGGAGTCTCGCTCTGTCTCCCAGGCTGGAGTGCAGTGGCGCAATCTCGGCTCACTGCAAGCTCCACCTCCTGGGTTCACGCCATTCTCCTGCCTCAGCCTCTCCGAGTAGCTGGGACTACAGGCACCCGCCACCACGCCTGGCTAATTTTTTTGTGTGTATTTTTAGTAGAGACGGGGTTTCACCGTGGTCTCGATCTCCTGACCTGGTGATCCGCCCGCCTCGGCCTCCCAAAGTGCTGGGATTACAAGCGTGAGCCACCACGCCTGGCCCTTTGTCCACTTTTTGATGGGGTTGTTTCTTGTAAATTTGTTTGAATTCCTCGTAGATTGTCAGATGGATAGACTGCAAAAATTTTCTCCCATTCTGTAGGTTGCCTGTTCACTCTGATGATAGTTTCTTTGCTGTGCAGAAGCTCTTTAGTTTAATTAGATCCCATTTGTCAATTTTGGCTTTTGTTGCCATTGCTTTAGGTGTTTTAGCCATGAAGTCTTTGCCCATGCCTGTGTCCTGAATGGTATTGCCTAGGTTTTCTTCTAGGGTTTTTACAGTTTTAGGTCTTATGTTTAAGTGTTTAATCCATCTTGAGTTAATTTTTGTATAAGGTGTAAGGAAGGGGGGTCCAGTTTCAGTATTCTGCATATGGCTAGCCAGTTTTTCCAACACCATTTATTAAATAGGGAATCCTTTCCCCATTGCTTGTCTTTGTCAGGTTTGTGGAAGATCAGATGGTTGTAGATGTGTGGAGTTATTTCTGAGGCCTCTGTTTTGTTCCAGTGGTCAAGATACCTGTTTTGGTACCAGTACCATGCTGTTATGGTTACTGTAGCCTTGTAGTATAGTTTGAAATCAGGTAGACTGATGCCTCTGGCTTTGTTCTTTTTGTTTAGGATTGTCTTGGCTATACAGGCTCTTTTTTGGTTCCATTTGAAATTTAGTTTTTTGTAATTCTGTGAAGAAAGTCAATGGTAGCTGAAATCAAGCCATTTTTAGCATATGTTTAAGTTAAAGTTTAAATCTGATTGAACACAAGCAGGATGCAAAATCCATATGGCCCGTTCTAGCAGAGCAAACAGCTTTGAGTTCAGCAGCTGGTTTGTTCAAACAAGATAATCAGTCCCCTTGACTTAGTTAGAACATACTTCAAATATTTAGTTTCTCAGTTCAAAGTGTTTCTGCTGGATTGTGGTTCATTTTTATATCAGCATGATAAGCTGCAACAATGAATTTATACTGTAGATGTTTTAACTTTTTGGAATGTATTTCACTGTTTTGTTTTGTGTTGTGGTTTTTAAAGACCAGTTGTTCTCTGAGCTGTTTGAAGTGAAACAGTGTCACTGTATGGTGATGGAGCACCACTGCAACATCTGTCTGTAGGTGGTATGAACATGCGAAGTAATATGTTCATTTCCTCACCTTCTCTTTTTAACACACTATTTCATAGCACAGAATTATGATGTGATTGGAGATTAATTTTTGGGTGATTTTGTTATGGATCAAATTTATTAGCTATTAGTTTACTTTAGTTTTGTTTTTTTGAGATGGAGTCTTGCTCTGTCACCCAGGCTGGAGTTCAGTGGTGCAGTCTCAGTTCACTGCACCTCAGCATCCTGGGTTCTAGTGATTCTCCTGCCTCAGCTTCCCGAGTAGCTGGGACTACAGGCACCCGCCATCATGCCCACCTAATTTTTGTATTTTTTTAGTAGAGATGGGGTTTCGCTATATGTTGGCCAGGCTGGTCTCGAACTCCTGACCTCAGCTGATCCGCCTGCCTCAGCCTCCTACAGTGCTGAGAGTACAGGCATTAGCCACCACGCCGGCCAGCTATTAGTTTTGTAATAGCATGCCATACTGAAGTTATGTGATAAATGCAAACAAATTCAAGGGAAAGAAGGATCAACAACAGTGGCATGAGCCCTGTCATTTTGACCAAATTGGGTGTATGTTGTTAAGCCACCAAGACACTTAAAAATCCTTGCTGTGTTACTGAACTTGGAGGGTAGGAAGAAGTGGAAATGCAGTGGGAGTGGTTAATAATGGCAAATGTTTTCTTTTGGTTCTTTACCAACTGTCTTCCAAACACAAAGAAGTGTCAAAGAATACGCCATGAAGGCTGTAGAGATGGTCAGAGACAGGAAATGGCCACAATCATCAGAGAAACTTTCAAAATAACATAATGATCATTTTGCCTGAAATCCTAAATTTATCATGAATTGCTGGAATTCACATTACTAAAAGTGTCGATGAAGATGGAGAACAGTACAAAGATGTCTTGTCTTGTGAAGGGAACTTTTCCTATCAAGTTATGTGATTGCATGAAAATACATGAGTATACCAACTCTTCAACATAAATGGCTCCTGTCTCCACAAAATCGCACCAAGTAATACCTACCACACTACAACTTCTGGAAAATTAGAATTATTTCAAAGCTATCCAATGAGTGAAGAGGGCAAAGTGTGGGAAAATCATATTTGAATTTTCAAAACAATAAAAGGATTAATCCCAGAAGAAGGGGTTTCCAACTCAGTACCTTCTGAAAGCAGGTACTTTTTATTTTACCAGGATTTCATATATGTATGAGTCAATGAGCAAAGGCAGGTGGAAGGTGAAGGGAAGGAAGAAGAAATAGAGGAAACCTGGTTACAAGACTCTACCAAGTAAGCTGGAACCATCAGCTGTTGGTTCAGATAAGGACTGCAACCTCATAGCTACTAGCTCAGATATTCATTCTCCTATTTGTCCATGCATTCATACCACCAACCAATATACTTATTATTGACTGAGCCTCAAGGATATATGAAATGTCCTTGCCTTTTAAAAAATCATGCCCTATTTGATGAGAAAAACCTCCAAACAAATGTGATACAACATAAGTGTTATGCTAAAGATATGCCCAAAAATACCCATAGAAAAAATACTTTTTTTTTTTTTTTTTTTTGAGATGGAGTCTTACTCTGTTGCCTAGGCTGGAGTGCAATGGCACAATATTGGCTCACTGCAACCTCCACCTCCCAGGTTCAAGTAATTCTCCTGCCTCAGCCTCCCAAGTAGATGGGATTACAGGCATGCACTACCACACAGCTAATTTTTATATTTTTAGTAGATATGGGGTTTCACCATGTTAGCCAGGCTGGTCTCGAACTACTGACCTCAAGTGATCCGCCCACGTCAGCCTCCCAAAATGCTGGGATTACAGGCGTGAGCCACCACACCCGGCCAAAAAAGTACTTTTTCTAAAGTGGAAGAAATGAACTGAAGAGGGATTGATACCATGGATGAATGTGAGGGCATAAAGATTTGTTAATGACACATATTTTATATTATATTGTATTGTATTATATTATATTATAACCAGACTTTTATAACCAGTCCACTATTTCCTTTACAGACCAAGAAATTCAACCCAGAAAAAATTATTCTTGACCGAACAAAGATGATGAACACTAATTACTCTATATCTGTAGCACCTTATTATTTTCTCTTCCACTTATCATGATCAGTAAATATATATTCATTTCCACATATATTATTAATGTCTTTCTCTCCTGCCATACTGTCAGCTCCATGAGGGCAGGAAGGTCTATTTTCTTCAAAACTGCACACCCAGCATCTAGCATAGAATCTAGGATAGTAGGAGCTTACCCATAGGTGAAGAGAATACATGAATAATAGGCCTGAACATCATAAAAATCATTTGGCTAAATGCCTTCAGAAATAAGATGGTAGCAACCGGGCGCTCACATCCTAGCACTTCAGGAGGCCGAGGCAGGTGGATCATTTGAGGTCAGGAGTTTGAGACCAGCCTGGCCAACATGGTGAAACCCCGTCTCCACTAAAACACAGAAAAATTAGCCAGGCATGGTGATGCGCACCTGTAATCCCAGCTACTTGGGAGGCTGAGGCAGGAGAATTGCTTGAACCTGGGAGGTGGAGGTTGCAGTGAGCTGAGATCGTGCCACTGCACTCCAGCCTGGGTGACAGAGCAAGACACTGTCAAAAAAAGAAAAAAGAAAACAAGAAAGAAAGAAAGAGAGAGAGAGAGAGAAAACGAAAGAAAGGAAAGGAAAGGAAAGAAAGAAAGATGAAAGAAGGAAGGAAGGAAGGAAGGAAGGAAGGAAGGAAGGAAGGAAGGAAGGAAGGAAGGAAAAAGAAAGAAGAAAGAAAAAGAAAGAAAGAAAGAAAGAAAGAAAGAAAGAAAGAAAGAAAGAAAGAAAGAAAGAAAGAAAGAAAGAAAGAGAAAGAGAAAGGGAGAAAGAAAGAGAAAGAGAGAAAGAAAGAAGGAAAGAAAAAGAAAATGATAGCACTACCATTCTCCCTGGTAGAAGGCAGGTCAGCTGGCCGGATGGGCACTACCTGCAGCCCTGGCTAAGGAAGAGTAGGAAGATGCTAATGGCACCTATGGAAAAGAGTGGTATGACCAAGAGCAGGGTCACTCACTGGTACAGGAAAAAAACACCATCAATTTGCCCTCATTGGGCTGCATCTTTCTTGTAGAATGGGCTTCTTTTCGACTTACCTTTTATTCCCGGAGGACCTGGTATCCCTGGATCCCCCTGGAGGCCTCTTGGCCCAGGGTCTCCCATTTCTCCTGGCTGTCCCCTCAGCCCAGGCATCCCGTGATCACCTGAGGATGACAGGGAAGTTTTGCAGATTGCCAGATAATAAATGAGTTACATTCACTGCGAAAGTCATCTATGTTCTTAATATATGGGTAACGGAGAACATTGTCTCATTACTGTTTCTTCCTATATATCTTAACTCTAGGGAGAAAAATACATTTAAATTCAGGAGGAGAAAATACACTTCCAAATGAATGAAGTTGCCAACTGTAGTTTTAAGCTTTCTCTTTTTTTCCTGAATTGGCAGGAAAAATATCCATTAAAATTCTGTGCTGTAAGTGTGACATCTGCCTTAGGTCTAAAGGAGGGGAAAACAAACAAACAAACAAACAAACAAAACAGCATCCTGAATGGCAGGGGAAATGCAAAGGGCTAGAAAGGAGCTGCTATCTGGGCCAGGCACAGTGGCTCATGCCTGTAATCCTGGCACTTTGGGAGGCTGAGACAGCCTCCCTGAGGCCAGGAGTTCGAGGCTACAGTGAGCTATGATTGTGCCACCATATTCCAGCCTTGTTAATAGAGTAAGGCCCTCTCTCTCTAAAAGAATAAAAACTAAAAAGAAAGGAGTTGCTATCTGTGTGACCATTCCTTTGTGTCTGGTGCCATGCTGGGCACTTTACAGGTGCTGTCTTAATCTACTCCAAGTCACTCAGTGAAACCCACTAGCTTATAGGTGAGGCATAGGTGAGCTTAAGTGACCTATCCAAAGTCATAGGTCTGGGAAATGGCAGAGCCATATCTGAATTTAGGTCTAGTTAAAGACTGGTTGTTTCTGAAACACTCTGAGACACAGGAGTGCTCAGGAAGTCTCCAGATTTCCTTTCAAGGTACCTGGGCACCCTCGTGGTCCAGAGGAGCCAGGTGGCCCTGGCCTTCCAGGTGATCCTCTGGGCCCTTGAATGCCAGGCAAGCCCTGCTCTCCGGATGCTCCAAAATGCCCTAAAGAAGGAAAGATCAAACATCAAAGTTGCTGTTTGAGACCGTGAATCTGTAAAATCACCAAGTTCAGCCCACCCTATTCTTTTCTATCCTTACTTTTTTAGTTTTAAATAGTTTCTATTGGAAAGGGAAATAACATTAAGGAAAAATTGATAACAAAATGCCCATAATCCCACCAGCTTAACACGATTCTCCATATGTACACACACGTACAGATAATACCCACAATTTTATATTCTGATTTTTAAAATTAGTGTTGTATCATAAGTAATTTTCCAAGTTTATATTGGTTTTCCTAATTATCGTTTTTAAGTGAATGGCCAATAGCTTTTTGAGTCAATCTTAATTAAATTAACTAATTCAATTTTCTTTTACTATTGGCCATTTAAGTTATCTCTAACTCTGCTGTTATCGATAATGCTCTTTATGTATCTCTTGTCAATTTTTTTCTCCTATTAGATTATTTCCTGGGAGTAGAATTTCTGGATAAATAGCATGATATTTTAGTATTTTCAAATGCAGTTTAAATGCTGAAGTATTTTAAAGTACATCACACCATAGTGTAATTCCATCCCTAAATACTTCAGGAGGTAAGAAGTCTGAAAAATAAGAATGTTTTTCTACATTGCCAAAATAACATTTTCACAGCCAAGAAAATTAATAGCAATTCCTAATACCATCAAACACTCATCCCATACTTGAATCCCCCCAGTTCTCCCCTTAATGTCCTTCACAGTTGGTTTGTCCACACCACGTTCCATCCCAGAATCACCCATAACATCTAATGGATAGGTCTCTTCAATTTCTAAAAATTTAAAACAGTCCTTTTCTTATGACAGTGACTTGCTGCAGAGCACAATTCAGTTCTTCTCTAGTTATCTAGAACACACCATTCAACATTTGTTTCTTGATACAGGTTGCCAGTAGTTTGGAGTAAGTGCTGCACTGACTCACACCACCATATGGAACCCACCCACAGTTCCAAGAGCATGCCGTATTCTTACTGAGGACATTTTAGTTTGTTGGCCTCTTTTCTTGCTAATTTATTAAAGATAAAATGATATTTCAGACACTTGAAATTACATTTCTTTGATTACTAAAGAGGATGACTATTTCCCCATGTGTTTATTTACAATGTCTGAGTTTAATGCATGTTTATGGGATAAACCAATAGTGTGTGCTGAAAATCACTGGTTGAATCTGCACATAAAATATATGTCTCTGTATTTACAAACCATGCTGGGGGGGGGCTATAGTCATCATTTATTATAGCACACATGAAACAATCTTTTGTTAGTCTGTACCTGTTCCCTGATTGAATTTAACATCTATTAGTCTCACTATGTATTATCTTATTTATCCTGAAAACATTCCTACAGTAAAGTAGGAATTATTCTCATCTACAAATGAAAACACTGAATATTTAAAAAAAAACTTGTCTCCCAAATTTTGTGGGGTTGTGTTAAGAACAGAACTTCTGAGTTAATTTGCACTACATTTTCTCTCTGAATAGAGTGCAGAGTGGGTAGGACTGAAGCCAGGATCATCACATAGAATCCCAAGACCAGCTGCAGATCCATGCCTTCTCATGATGCTCATTCAAGTTCAATGCAGCTTTCTCCAGTCAACGGAAATAGTGTATTAAGTAAACTCTGTGCTGGTGAATAACATATAATATAATTTAAAATTTCTAGGCTGAGGCCATGGCATATGGGAAAGGGGCCAATTTAAATGGGGGTAACCACAGGAGAACAGGCAAATTTGGCCAAGGCAAACTTTCTGAAAAAGTCAGCCTAAGTGTAAAATCACTCAGGTTTACGATTTTTAACTTAAAATACTAGGTAACATCACAGGCCCCCGTTTTGGACTACCCTGAGCTTCCTATCTTTGGGGTTTACATAAAAATACCAGTAAGTATGGGAAAATGTCTTCATGTTTTGTTGACTGATGATGATGATGATGACAATGATGATCATTGCACTTTGTATAGTCATTTTCAGTTTCAGTTTCTTTCATTTGATCCTCAGGACAATCCTGCAGTATGCATAGGGCCAGTTTACAGGTGAGAAAACTACGCTCAGAGAAGATACTCTCAGCTTACCCAAGACCACAGGTGAAGTAATAATGGAGGTTGACTTTGAGCCACCGACTTTTCCCTTCTGAGGCTTCTCACTTTGATATTTGTCATGAACTCCCATAATGCTGACCTCAAAACTATTTTCCCCATCAAATGTATACTTCATTTATACAGTTCAGTTAAAATATTATACTATCTAGGCTGGGCACAGTGCCTCGCACCTGTAATCCAAGCACTTTGGGAAGCCAAGGCAGGCAGATCACTTGAGGCCAGGAGTTTGAGACCAGCCTAGCCAACATGACGAAACTCCGTCTCTACCAAAAGTACAAAAATCAGCTGGTGTGGTGGTGCAAACCTGTAGTTCCAGCTACTTGGGAGGCTAAGGTGGGAGAATTGCTTGAACTCGGAAGGTGGAGGTTGCAGTGAGCCAAGATCATGCCACTGCACTCCAGCCTGGGTGAAACAGCAAGACTTCATCTAAAAAAAAATACATATATATATATACACTATCTAAATATATTTGTTCATGTCAGAGGTGAAAGACCCATAGGAAAGAGTGGGAAGAAGGTGGGAAAGGTAGTTTTTGCCACTGTACTAACTTTTTTTTGTTAGACTTCCATTTTAGCAATCTTACAGTATAAAAACAAAGAAAATAAAATTTCTCATATAGTTCTGCTCATAAAATATCTAATATTCTTTCTGTTATATGAAATGAAACACAGCTATTGCCAGAGGGAATTTTAAGGTAATGCACAAAATTATGAATACAAGGTGTTTTAATTTACAAGGTACCCATCTAAACACAAACCTGGTTTCTAACCTGACCACTATTGGCCGAATGCCCTGGGGTATAACTTATTTAACCAGGCATCTGCGGATGGACATTTGTTCCATTCAAACAATGCATACTCCTGGGCATGCATCTTTGTACACTTGTCTGATTACTGACTCCAGATAAATTCCTAGGATAATTCCTAAATCAAGCGATACGCATATTTTAAATATTGATGCATTTCTATAGGGTCCAGAAAGGGAGTACCAATTAATATCTCCAACATTTTCTGAAACGTAAACATATATGAGTTAAACCAATAGAGCATTCTGTCCTAAGGCTGCTTTCCCCTCTAGGGGTCCTGTTCTGTTGGCTTGAACTCAAATGGTTTCCCTTTCCCTGTAAAGCATGGAGCTGTGCATAACACTGGCACCCCCCTTCTGCTGTGAGTCATCTAATGTAGCCAGTTGTGGCCTCAACTGTCACAAGAACTCAATGGTGCATCACAATCCATTCTGAAGGATTCCATGTTAATTATTATTGAGAAGCAAAATACTGTTTAAAATGACTTAGATTTCTTGTTGGTGATGAGGTTTATGTTTCCTTGATTTGGTTTGATTTTTAGTAAATTAAAATAGATTCAATGATAGCTCAACAATGGTGCGCCACTTACACTGGCATGTGCTTTTCTCAGTAGAAAGAGAGCTGGAATGACGACCTGTAGCTGTAGTCATTGTGAGTGGTTACTGCGAATGCATCATTTTAAATGATAGAGGGTGCAAAATGGTCCAGATTTTAATTGTTTGCAATATCCATTTTTTAGTTTGCCAAAATATGGGCATGCCTGGGGAGTTTATTATTGTGTCAACATCATCGGTCACATGAGCCATGATGGAAAAATGATTGCGAATCCCTAGTATGTAACCCTGGTGTTCTTCTAGGCGAGGCAAGAAATGCTATGGAAGTGTTTATATATAACCCGTTTTATCTATACCTTAATGCACGAAGTGGGAAGAAAATACTGATACGATCATTGCCAGCTAGAAGTAATTGTTCTGCTTTTCAAAATAATCTATTTTTTTGTTTGTTTTAGTAAGAAAAATATGCAGCTATACCTGGGCATCCAGGGCTACCTGGCTCACCCTTTGGACCAGGTGGACCAAAGTGACTGGCAGGGTCACCTTTGTTTCCTGAAAGGGATAAAATGCATGTGACATTATTTTAGACAATTTAATTTGGTCTCATACAGGTGACAATAACGTTTATGGTATTTGTCTGTATAGCTTATCTTCAGATATTTTAGGAGAGTATTTTTAAATAATTCTAAACAAGAATAGAAATATAGATGCAAGATGCAATTTACATACCACACACACACACACACACACACAGTTTTAGAATACATCACAATCATAAGGATCTCCAGGTATTGATAAGTTTGAGTTTTTAAGTCCTGAAAAAATTTTCAAATTTAGGTTTCTATTTAAGAAATTTGGCATTGAGTGACTATATCCTTATGTTTTAGAAACAAAAAGCAAAAATTCTAACTGTTTTGGCTGCTGCAATCATATTTCAAGCTCTTTTATAAGGCAGCTCAACTTAGTGTCCTTGCAAAAAGAAAATCACAAAGGCACACTGCATTGATGACAAGAGATGGCACATTCAAAAGCCACTATAGGCCATGACTCCCACAGTCCCACAAAGCTACTGGACACTCCATAATGCCTCCAGACACAAGGACCTACATTATGGTTGGGAGCTAGTTTGAAGTGGGGGACTCAAAATGGAGTGGGAGGAAAGGCAAGAAAATAGATGGGGTTTCAAGAGAATTAGAGAAATAAGTTAGATGTATCTTATAGTAATTGCCCATTTACACCCCTTTCTAAAGGGGTTCCACCTGCACCTTGTGGAAGTCTTTCTCCTATCTGATTTTACTCATAATAATGGCCAGTTGCTTGAGGGGTGGGATTCTGGCCCATTCCAGGTCAAAGAAGTCTTTCCTTGAGAAGATGGAATAAGAAAGTGAGAATTTGAAGTCCTTGGCTATTGGGGCAGAAACCAAAAGCATTATCATGAGTTGTCCTGATGTAGAACATATTGGAGTACAACCCAACATATCCAGAAATATCTAGAAAAGATACTGTGTAGAGAGAAATGAAGCCAGTTGGTAGACAGGTAAGTAAAAAAATAGACCATGGGAAAAAGTGAGAAACCATGGATTGCCTAAGGGCTAGGGTCCCTTGAGCTTTGTCAGAACTATGTTTCCTATCTGTGGGATCCGTGAGACATCTTTTGACTCCAGGTTTCTTGAGTGCATTTCAATTCCTTGTAAGCATGGCCCAATGCAAGTATGAAGGAAGTGAGAAGAGGTAGGTTTTTGCTGTGAAAGAATGGTAAAGAGACTATAGTATAGGTAAGCAGAAAAGGAGTGACGTCTGAACCCTGAAGTTATAAAATATCAAAATCAAATATAAAACTTTTTCTATTTGTAACCATTTCCCAAGAAGGGATCTATATTATTCTTTCTGAAGAAATAAGCCCACACAGGTCATGTTTCTTACAGCATTTAGCATATTATTTATAGAGTGTCTTTCAAAGTATTAAGAGGATTGTAGGTGGTTCATTAATTAGTATTTTATATTCTAAATTTCTTTTAACTTATATCAAAATAAAGGATAACTGCATGTTAACCTGTGAATTTACAGCTAGTTAGGCTAAGGCTAAGGTTAAAAAGGTAAATCATTTTAAAGTACATTTAAAGAAAAATATTAACCCAATGGTATACCAAGATAGTAAAACTATTAAAGGTTTTATGCAAACATTGCAACTAAGATATCCTGCTCTTTGTTTGTCTGAATAAAGGGTTAATGAAGCCTCTCTTTCACTAGAATGTTAGGTGTGTTACAATGCAGCACTGTTTTTGACACAAGGTAAACTAAGGCCCATGGGGCCAAATCTAGCCTGCAGCCAATTTTGTAAATAAAGTTTTATTGGAAAACAGCCACACTCCTTTGTTTACATATAGTCTATGGCTGCTTTCACACTATAACAACACAGTTAAATAGTTGTGACTGAGACCATATGGCCCAACAAGCTGAAAATTGTTATGATCTGGCCCTTTAGGAAAAAAATATTTTGCTGACCTTGACTTATAGTAAAAATAAATAAATAAATAACCCAATTGTAAATTACATCTATCTTGGGACTTCTTAAGTGAACTCTTAGCACCTGCTGGAAAGTCTTGGCTTTAGCCTCTATGTCCTAACTGGGACTCTAAAAGCTACTTATGGAGTCCTTAGAAAAGATACTGGCTCCTGTGGGACACAGGGTTTCTAAGCCAAGGTGGGCACTGCCCACTGACATGGATCTGTTCTCCTTGCAACTGAGCTGTTACTTGAGGGGCTGCAGTCACTCCATGGACTGCTGCTGGGACTCTCATGGAGGAGGAAGACACAAAGAGCCTGCAGGCATGCTGTTTTCTATCTGATACCCTTGGATCTGAGTGACAACTGTAGAACATTTGGATCTTGAGTGTTTGACTGTCTAAGAAGAGCCCCTTGGGTGTTGCAGTTTCTTTGACATACTTTGCTTATCATGTAAAAGGCACTTGTTTACAATGTCATAAACACTCAGAACTATGCATTTGACACATGGCTTCTGTATCTCCAAACCATACCTTTAGGTCCTCTTGCTCCATCAATTCCTGAAAATCCAGGGATACCTGGAGAACCTGGCTCACCCTGACAGTTTAATGAAACAAAAGGCCTAATCAGATTTCAAATACAAATGGCACATGCACAACACGATCCAGTTGTAATTTTCTGTAACTAATTTGGGTTTTGTAATTTGCAGTGGTAATGAAAGTTGAAATGCATCGCAAACCTCCCACTACATGTATCTAGTTTTTCAAAGTTGATTCAGCTCCCCCAGAATTAGAGTTCTCAGTAGCAACTGGTAGCATCCCATTCTCTATACTTGGTTGTGAAACAGTAATTGTGTTACTAATTTGAATTTTAAATTACAAGTAAACAAGTTGATACTACATAAAATAGTATTATAAGTCATAGCATATGAAAGACTTTACAAATCCATTTCATTCCAAAAGATGGATAGTGAGTTATGCATTTTCCAGAAGTATAACGTTGGCAAATACACCTATTGTACCTCCTGGGTTCTGAAAGGGTATTTTACTCACGGTTGTGAAGACTAAATATATTGAAAGCAAAATCTGTGATATCTGAAACTGGAAGACTTTAAAGACAGGATTTGGGTGATTTTTCAGGACAACTTTCATTCCAGTAAACCAGTGGTCACGAGGCAAGTCTTCATGGGTGGTTTAAACCAGGCTGGGGGGGTAGCGATTATGTGACTTGGTCCTCTGTGTTAGGGGAACCAGGCAGGAGCACTGATCAGAAATGTCAGTTTCATCGTGGCCTTCTAGAAGGCTCGATTTTCTCCTTGGGCTACACCTTACATTCTAAAAGCCAGTGAAAGGGCAACGGTGTATACGCTGGCAAATTATAGCTCCTTAAGGACATCCTAAGAGGAGAAAGGTTTTATTATCTCTTCCCCCACAAAGCAGTAGCCCCTTACCTGGTCACCTGGAAGTCCTGGAAAACCAATGAACCCTCTTAGACCAGTTGAGCCTGGAGGGCCTGGGGGTCCAGGAGGCCCTGGCTGACCTTTCTCACCAGGTTCCCCTCTGTGAAATCCAGGTGGTCCGTATCTTCCCGGCTCTCCTCTTCTCCCTTGCATCCCGGGAGTTCCTTTATCACCTGATGAAGTTGGAAGTGTTACAGGTCTCTGCTGAAATTTTGAGCTAGGTAATAGTTAGGCTGAGGGACCTGGTCCTACTTTTAGGAGATAAAGCCAAAGGTATTGAGGATTCTGACTCCTGCCCCAAGCCGCTTCCTAATCATTTCTGGCTTCAGTGACCTCACTGATGAAAGAAGCTGCCTGGAATATCTAAGGACTACCAGAGGTGGGAGGGAGCACACAGGATTATTTGCTTCAGCTGCTTATTTTACAAATGAAGAAGCACTTACCCAGAAAAGTTAAAATATTTGCCCTCTAACAACTAGCTGAGAGAAGCCAAGATAAGCACCTCATGCAGATTAAGTCTGACCTTGGAAGAGCACACAAATGGGGTTGTCAAAAATCCTCACTCTGCAATGTTTCTGTGGACCATTAGCATGGGCACTGGGGCGTCTGTTAGAAAGACAGGATCCCTGGCTGCCCCAGAGCTGCTGAATCAGAATCTGCATTTTAACAAGCTCTCCAGGTGATTAGTGTGCACTGAAGTTTGAGAGGCACTGGTCTTAATGACTTCAACAGTCATTGTGCTATTCACTTTAAAACCAACTACCAAACCTGAAACCAGTATTCTATGTATAGCTCAGGCTGATCCTAGTTTAGAATATCCAAATCTAGGAATACACAGGAACTTCAGCTAAATTTTAGCATGGAGAAGCAAAAAATGTACCACAAGGTTTATTTGTGTTTATTTATATCTAAAAAAATGGCCTTTTCTCACAGTGGCTCACGCCTGTAATCCAGTGACTCACAGCCTCCTTGTGGGAGGCCGAGGGGGGTGGATCACCTGAGGTCAGGATTTTGAGACCAGACTGGCCAACATGGTGAAACCCCCATCTCTACTAAAAATACAAAAATTAGCCAGGCATGGTAGCACGCACCTGTAATTCCAGCTACTCGGGAGGCTGAGGCAGGAGAATCGCTCGAACCTGGGAGGCAGAGGTTGCAGTGAGCCGAGACAGTGCCACCGCACTCCAGCCTGGGCAACAAGAGCAAAACTCTATCTCAAAAAAAAAAAAAAAAAAAAAAAAAAAAAAAAAAAAAAGTCTTTTCTAATCTCAGTGTTATTGGGGAAAGTTGCCTAACACATGTGATCTGTGAAGATGTCAACTTATTTGAGATGGTTAAAAACTCTAAGTGTTTACCCCTTTCTCCTGGGAATCCATCATCTCCAGGAGGTCCAGGTTCCCCAGGTTTTCCCTTTATGGAAATGATAGCCATTTCTCCTTCATCTCCGGGAGGTCCTGTGGCTCCTATGGATATTAATTATGCAAGAACAAAATGAACAGGAACATTGCACACATAATTTATCCATTACCACATTTCACTCCCAAATCACAAATTCCCACTTAACCTACGAAGCTGTGTTTATGTAGATCACAAAATGTCACCATTGTTGGCTGATTTCCTAAAGGAAAGCCAGTCATCTTTTACATTCCTGACCCCACTTGTCCAGCCAGAGTCTGGTGTACCAGGAGTGCTCACTGAATGTTTGCCAAATTCAACCAAACCAGGGTCTTCACTGAGGTTAAGACAGATTTGAAAAGTTCTAGTCAACAAAAAATGTTGCTTTGTTCTACAAAATTTGAATTTGCCCATCTCATATTTCCAGTTCCATATCTCCTCCTAGCCATCCTCTCTTACTTTCCTTATATTAAAAGAACAGATACTTATCTCAATATGGCACTCCTCACACTGACTTCCGAAAGGTAGGAAGGGCATACTGTACTTCTGCCTGATTTTGCAAACACTGCCCAGCTGTAACAGTGTGCAGGCGTGGGCTCCTACCAGCTTGACGAGTGCCAATTACCACAATTCAAGAACACTGCAAGCCAGTTGTTAAACCATTGCTAAATTTAAATCAGCCATGGCGGGAGTATTTACGCCATGGCACTCAGCAAACACTATAAACCACGGTGCTTTTTTTTTTTTTATTTCAAAGAACTAGTTTACTAGCCCATCACTGGCGTTAGTCCAAATTTTAATTTTTAGTGAGATAATTGTATAGTAGCATAATAGCACAGCAAACATCACTTATCTAAGCTAGCAAAGAGTGACTCTTTGATTCCTTGATTCCACATAAATAATTTACAAGCTAGTAAAACAAAAAATTGTGGTAGAATCAATCAACTAAGAAGAAAAGGTAATTTTAATTCAATATGAGGCTACTTGCCCAAAAGGCCTTAAGGGCAAAAATCTTTGGGTCTGAAAATTGTCAAGCATTTTTTCTCAACACTGGAAAGGAAATACTACCTTCACTCATTAGTGCCCCAGGACTAAGGAGTAGGAATAAACATTTAACAGGGATGGGGACATAATATTTAAACCATTGGTCTCAAAACTTATTTTTCATAGTAAAGAAAACTTTTTTTCTTTTTTTTTTTTTTTTGGAGACGGAGTCTCGCTCTGTCGCCCAGGCTAGAGTGCAGCAGCGCGATCTCGGCTCACTGCAAACTCCGCCTCCCAGGTTCACGCCATTCTCCTGCCTCAGCCTCCCGAGTAGCTGGGACTACGGGTGCCCACCACCACGCCCAGCTAATTTTTTGTAGTTTTAGTAAAGATGGGGTTTCACCGTGTTACCCAGGATGGTCTCGATCTCCCGACCTCGTAATCCGCCCACCTCAGCCTCCCAAACTGCTGGGATTACAGGCATGAGCCACCACACCTGGCCAGAAAACTTTTTTTTCAAATGAAGCTTGGGGAAACTCTACTCGTGGCCCAGATGAAAGTGGACTCCGGGTAGTTCAGAAGTTGGCAAACTGCAGCCCATGGGCCAAATCCCTCCTGCTGCCAGTTTCTCTACAGCACATGAGATGCGAATGGTTTTTACACTGTGAAATGGTTGAGAGGTAAAACTCAAAAACAAGGTAACATTTCGTGGTGTGAAAATTATATGAAATCCAAACCTTAGTATCCATAAATACCATCTTACTGAAAATTTTATTTTATGTTTGTTTCTGTGTTTGTCTATGTCTGCTTTCATGCTACAAAAGCAGACTTGAGTTGTGACAGAGACCAGATGGCCTGCAAAGCCTGAAATTGTTATTATCAGGCTTTTTACAGGAAATGCTTACCAATCTCTGTTCTTACTGAAACAGAGGTTGGAGAACAAAAGCCCTCTTTCCCAAAAGGTGAGAAAGTTCTCTGAAACCTAGAAGCTATAAATCAATGCATTAAGAACCACTTGTTAATTCATTTCCAATTAATAGGGCAATTCATTTGTCAACTATACGTAATAAGATTAAGAGGTAAAGAAAATGAATTTTGTTTAAAATTCTAAAACAAATACCATAGAACTAAAAGGAGGAGGAATCCAAGCTTCAGACAAGTCCTATTTTATTTTTCAGAGATCACATTTCTAGGTTTGGATCAAATACCAGAAACAAATGCACGTTGCATGGCTGTATTTTATTTACCTTTGGCCCCTCTCAGTCCCCGGTCTCCGGGAAGGCCAGACATGCCCTTCTCTCCGGGTTCTCCCTTTGTGCCAGGACATCCGTCTGCACCAGGCTTTCCTCTTTCTCCGGGAAAACCTGGGAAACCAGGCAGCCCCCGGGGTCCTGGTGAAATGAGAGCATAAAGTTTTAGGAAAATATTTTATTTGTTATTTATTTTTTCAGGAGTGGGAGGTGGACAGAGTCTCACTCTGTCCCCCAGGCTGGAGTGCAGCGGCACGATCTCGGCTCATTGCAACCTCTGCCTCCCAAGTTCAAGCAATTCTCCTCCCTCAGCCTCCCGAGTAGCTGGGATCACAGGCGTGAGCCACTGCACTTGGCTAATTTTTGTATTTTTAGTAGAGACGGAGTTTCACCATGTTGGTCAGGCTGGTCTCAAACTCCTAGCCTCAAGTGATCCACCCGCCTTGGCCTCCCAAAGTCCCTCACACCTGGGATTATAGGTGTAAGCCACTGTGCCCGGCCCTGGGAAAACATTTTACAGGCTAGTATGATTCTTATATATTGTGTTCCTCGTAGTTCATCTACAGATGCAAACTCCTGCCTAACACTGAGTTTGTATTCAAGGTAAACAATTGTCAACCTCACTGCGCTTAGCAGCTGGGCTCGGTTGGGCACGGTGGCTCAGACCTGTAATCCTAGCACTATGGAGACCAAGGCAGGGGGATCCTTGAGGCCAGGATTTCAAGATCAGCCTGGCTAAAATAGCGAGATCCTGTCTCCTAAAAAAAAGAAAAAAAATTAGTCAGGTGTGGTGGCACATGCCTCTCAGGAGGCTGAGGTGGGAGGATCACTTGAGCCCAGGAGTTCAAGGCTGCAGTGGGCTATGATCCTGCCACTGCCCTCTAGCCTGGGCTACAGAGCAAGCCTCTGTCTCCTAAAAAAAAAAAAAAAAAAAAAAAAAAAAAAAAAAAAAAATCCATGCTCTGCTGCCCTGCCCTCAGTTTCCTACCTACAGACCTGATGTGTGGGCCCTGATGTGTCTGAGTCTTGATCCCCTAATTCGGGGTAGGACGAGAGTAGGGACCTCATCCAAAATAAAAATGCACCTTTCCCGACCCTAGGAGTTTACCGTGCTACCCAGTCCTCACGAATTCTGTGGCCCTAACACCTTCAAACCCCTTTTCCCATTGACCGGCACAGAAACATTCTGCCACTGGAAATAACGATACAGAAGACAAGAGCAAGGGAGGCATCATTAAGGGAAGGACAAAGCCAGACTAACAGTTAACTCTTTTTGTGTGGTCATCTGTCCAGTCTTCACTTGGCAGTGGATTTCATGTTTCTAAGATGGGAGGACATCATGGAAAAGCACTACCTACCCTTTGGACCTGGAGGACCAGGTAGCCCATCATCCCCAAAGGGACCTGGGATTCCTGGGAGGCCTGGGGGACCATGTGCCCCAGGCCGTCCTGGGAGTCCGGGGAGACCTTTCATTCCAGCTGGCCCGGGAGGCCCCACATCTCCCGGCTGTCCTTTCCCACCTGGAGCACCTAAGACAAACCACAGTGACCACAGTGTGTGAAGGCTGAACACTGGCTTCACACACAGCAGGAAAAACATACAGTAGCTTAAACAATGCATTAAACAACAGTAAAACAATATTTGTTGGCTAAAATAACAGTAGCAACTTTCCATCAATCTAAGAATATATTTTTCTATCTGCCATAAATAGAATGGCAGATCATTTGAGTAAATGTTTCCCAGTAGGGATGAATAAAGATTATAAAAATATTTTTAACAGAAAATAAAAAGAAAAAACAAACATTGTATTTGTATTTCCTCTTGGTGGAGGGAAACTAATAGAAGAAAACTTTCCAGGTTTTTCCTGAAGCTCTACAGCCGAGTGAACTTCAAGCAGAAGTCAGAGCTGACTTCTAGCGTTATTGGTGCTAGAAATATGGCTGTAGCGGAAAGTTTTGCCTCAATCTGGTTTTAATTTTTCAAGTGCATATATTACTGCATTTGGATAAAAGCAATGGGATTTAAATGACAGAGTAAACAATGTGAATAGTGAAATGAAGATCATATTGAAAATAGCCCCTGCTATGTTCTGAATGTGTCCCTCCAAAATTCGTATGTTGAAACTTAATCACCAATGTGATAGTATTAAGAGGTGAAGACTTGGGGAGGTGATTAAGTCATAAGGGCAGAGCCCTCATGAATAAGATTGATGACCTTATTAAAGAGGTGCAAAAGAGCTGTTTGCCCCGTCCGCCTGTGAGGACACGAGGAAGGCACACCAGATCTGCTGGCAGCTTGACTTCCCAGCCTCCTGAGCCATAAGAAATAAATTTCTGTTGTTTATAAATTACCTAGTTTAAGGTATTTGGTAGAGCAGTGCGAATGGAATAAAGCAGCCTCCCTGCACCCTGTATTAGGAGAAACTCCAGGGGTCTCTTGTGTTCCTATGTCTTCCTGGGTATGCCAAGAATGCACGATCCTGATGCTCTTTACCTGGGAAACTTCTCAAGCTTGGGTTTTTCAGCAAGCACCCTTGATAGACGATATAGCACTTTCCTCAATAGGAAAAGCAGGCTTTCTCACAGGTTGCTATAAAGCAGTGGTTCCTTGGCTCAGGGCTCCTCTCATATAATGCAGCCCACTGTGTGTGTGGCCAACTAGCCCACTATGTTGCCCCATGAGACTTGGGTGACATGGAGAAGTGATGCAAACCAACATGAAACTCATGAGTAACAAGGTCCTTTGTCTCTGACTCAGGACTCTTGCTTCTGGCAGCATCCATAAAAGAGTAAAAGGGGAGCTTATTTAGTTGTAAGTAGGGTAAGCCCCAGACCCTTCACAGTTCTTGACACTTACCTGGGCTACCTGGATACCCAGGGAGTCCCGGTTGCCCTGGTATCCCTGGAGCACCTCTTTCACAGGAATGACCAGGTGGACCTGGGACACCTGGAAACCCAGCATGTCCCTCTCTGCCTTTAGGACCTTTGAGACCTGGGAATCCAGGAATGCCAGCTGGCCCTGAAATGATACAATGTATCCATGACATTCATGACAAAAAACTATACAGATGGCCCGTGATGAATTGTTCACGCATATCAATACTGGAGGTGAACATTTTCATCCTGAATCAGTGCTCAAATGGGTTAAGTCTTTGAATGGATTTTCTTATCATAGATGTAATGAGTGCCTTATGAACAGAGAAACAACACATTGCTAAGTGAGTTACTTGATAAGGTTATGTGGACTGCAGTTGCCTATGCAAATAAGAAACCACTTCGTTCTTCCTAATTTTAATTAACCTCTAACTTTGCATCAGGCTTTACACCAAATCTCTACAATATTTACAAACCCAGTTTGCACTTCATGAATTTGCATTTTATGAGAGATTTCATCACTTGTATTCTCAAATTTCTACTCACTGGAAAGACAGTGTCATAATCTTCAGGAAAGCACATCCCCCGTAATTCCACACCCCAACCCAAAAATCTACTTTGTTTTCCTACATTTTCTTTACATTTTGGTTCATATGTTTACATTTAAAAATAGTGATCACAGTGCAAATTCAGTTGTTGGAGCACATCAGATTGCATATTAATCTGCAAATGTTTTCCATTTTGTTGCAGTCTTTACAAATATGATTTAAATTGCTAATGGCTGGATGGTATTCCTTTGAGAGATAGAGTGTGTGTGTATGTGTGTGTGTGTCTGTCTTTGTTCTTTCCAATTATTCCTCTGCTGTGGATAATACTACAAGGGCATTTTCATATCTATAACCTTCTTCCATTGAACACTTCCCCTAGATATATTTTCACAAGTGAGATAGTCAGATTACTGGGTCATTATTTTTATTGACTTACATCATGTTTCACCTGTTACTTTCCAATTAATTGTTTCTTTGAATATGAATATTTTTATTTACAAACTTCCATGCAAGCTCCTTGAGGGTGCTAATTCTCCTCCTCTCCTCCACGTGTCCTGTGCTAATGTACTCTAGTGGATGCCTAATAAACACTGGCCCACCGACTTTTAGAAAAGAGCCAGAATGTTCTTTGTAAACATCTGATCTGTGGTCCACATCTTGATCACCATCACCCAAGAGGGCCACTGAAGTTCAGAATGTGGGGCCCCACCCCAGAAATAATGAATCAGAATTCCTCAGACGGGGGTCCTGAAGATAATAATTTTAATGAGCTGCCCCACCCCCACTTGGTTATTTTTAAATACATTAAAACCTGAAAAACTCCACTGGGGATCCTGAAGGATCCTTACTGATTTCAGAAAAGGATATGAATCAGTGTCCGGGCCATCTCCCTCTCTTGTGTTTGATGCCCTGCCTGCCACCCCAAATGGAATGAAAGTCCCTCTACCCTGTCTCCTGTCTGAAGACAGCTTGTCCTCTAGGCTCAGCTCATCCATGGCTCTCCCACAGTGTTCCCAGATGCCAGCTCACAGCTCCAGCCTCTAAGCTACTCTTCCTCTTACAATCAGTCCTGCCTACCTTCCACCTGGCAACAGCCCCAAACAGGTTACACAGTCCCTGCTCTTGGCCTTTGCAGCACCAACATACTAGCTGCAGAATCAAATTGAGTTGAATGAACCACAGTGAGCTGCCCTGCATTTGAAAACAACCAATAAAATGCAAAGGCAAGCCTGGAGATTCAGGTTATTTGAAATGTAACCAGCACCCCAAATGAGGGAAAACACTTGGGTAAACTGTTTATATTCTACATGCCTAAAGCAAAATAATCTAAACATTCTTCAGTGACCTGTTCCAAAACTGAGCCAGCTCTGTGCACCAAAAGGACAGCAAAGCCCTCATACCTTCAGCCCCTGGACATCCCGGATCACCTCTGGGTCCTTTTATCCCTGGCACTCCTGAAAGACCCCTCTTTCCCGGGGGTCCCAGGGGACCAAATGCAGGGTCTCCCGGGATTCCTTTCTGACCATTCACTCCTGGTGACCCGGGAGGGCCTGGGGGCCCAACAGGGGAGGACCCCCTTTCACCTCCAAAACCCGGATCTCCCATGTCACCACGAAAACCTATTTAACAACAAAAAATATATTTTTAATGATAACATGTGCAAGTATAGAACCAATACATATAAGACTTACTTTGATACAAATACTTTTCTTAAAAACACAGGGGTACTTACTAAAATTAAGAGCAGTTTAACAGGTAATGTTGTTTTGCCACCTTTTGTAGAGGGAGAAACTGCAACTTTGTGTTTCCTATAAGCCAACGATGTCTCCCTAATTGCTCTCCTTCTCTGGCAAACATTCTGGCTGGACCGAGTAGTTTCAACAACATAATAGACAAATACTAGCCCATAACTTATGCTTCAAGGTGGAAGGAGCCTTGGCAACTTATAAAATTATAATCTGAAAGTTATCACAATATAGCTAAGGGTCTATCAAGAAACACCATTTCCCTATTATCTAGGGATCCCTGGACCATTTCCTCAGTGAAATTATCCATCGGTAGAAATGTTAAAAAGTTCCTGATAGATATTCCCAAAGCAGAAAAACAAACAAACAAAAAAAAACCTCACTGACCAGGTGGACCTGGTATTTCCGACGTTCCTGGTGTGCCAGGTCTGCCTTTATGCCCATCTGAACCACTCAGCCCAGGGGCACCTTGGGGACCTGGAAATCCCTTCGGACCTAAACAATAACAACAAAACACAGACTCAATAAAACAAAATCTAATGTGAACAAAATGAGATGTTTTTTTAAGTCTATGTTAAGTCCTTTTAGAATATTTCTACTTTATGGAAGTAAGGATGTTGCCTATCCTGATTTACAAAAATATATTGTAAGTCATATGCTCCAAATAAATGTTTTCTAGGAGTGATTTTGTTAAGGCACTTTCTCAGAAGCCATCCTGTGAAGGATTCTTCCTGAAAGTCTTTGGAACTTTCACCACCATTCAAATGACTTTTTTTGGTATCTTCCCATGCTAGGTCTGAAACACGACTATGCAACCATTGTCCGCACTTGTAGGGGTAAAGAGGTGGTGGCCAGTGTCTATCTAGACAAGAAAGGATCAGATTAAAGACCAAAATCTATTTCCCTGCATCTTACTGAATTTGCCCTTAAATGAAGTATAGGCAAAAAGCACTTGCAAAAAGTAATGGAGAATCTCTCTCTTTTTTTTTTTTTTTTTGAGATGGAGTCTTGCTTTGTCACCCAGGCTGGAGAGCAGTGACGTGGTCTTGGCTCACTGCAAGCTCTGCCTCCTGGGTTCACGCCATTCTCCTGCCTCAGCCTCCGGAGTAGCTGGGATTGCAGGCGCCCGCCATCAAGCCCGGCTAATTTTGTGTATTTTTAGTAGAGACAGGGTTTCACCGTGTTAGCCAGGATGGTCTCATCTCCTGACCTCGTGATCCACCCACCTCGGCCTCCCAAAGTGCTGAGATTACAGGTATGAGCCACCACGCCTGGCCTACAGAATCTATTTTAAACCTGTGATTTTCTACAAGGAGCTATCTCAGCTAAAATAACTTATAAATCATAAACTTCAACGGAGGCACAACTGTCAAATTAAAATTTGAGTATTCACTTCTCTCAAAGTTACAGCTGCTGAAAGTAATCAAACTTTTTTTTATCCATCCATGACCAGTAATAGTAAAAATGAACATTCAATCCGTCAACGTGCAATTCTCCACTCCGCTGATATGGAATTATATTTCCACACTCTTGTCATTGCCTTGTGGTGGGGCGGAGTGTAATTCCCTGCCCTTTTACCCAGGGCTTGGTCATGTGACTTGTTTTGGGCAATAGGAAATGAATGCCCATGATCCAATCAGAGGTGTGGAGGGAGCCTGTGAGCTGAGCCGGCCCTTTTGCATTTCTGCAATCACATGAGAAAAACCTGGCCTTGCAATGAGATGCATGTTGCAACCCCAAACCTAACTTGGAGCTACACTCTAAGCCAACAGAGACCATCTTAGATCAGCTAAACCCAACCAACCTGCAGACCCATAAGATAGAAAATAAGTGTTTGTTGTAGCCTACTGAGATTTTGAGATTATTTACACATTATTGTCATGAAATTTGATGGTAGAGAGAGTCATAGTCAGTCATTATTCATACTAGTAATGAATGGGTAGGGAACTCTAAAGAAACAAAGAAGAGTTAGGCAAAATATCTTAGAGAGATTTTGGATTTAATTCATCTAAAAATAAGTGATTGATTCAAATGAAGCTGTTGCATGAATGTGCAAACGAGGACAGAGATATTTGGGCAATTATTTGGGCAAAAAAATATTTTTTTCAAATGTTTCTGATCAAATGTTGGTTCTCTTGGAAAGTAAAACAAAGTAAAACTTACAATCAATAAACAAATGATCATTATTCACTCTTGAGGCACAGGAAAGGAAAGAAGATACAGTTTTAAAACTTTCAGGCTGAGCACAGTGGCTCACACCTGTAATCCAAGCACTTTGGGAGGCCGAGGTGGGTGGATCACAAGGTCAGGAGTTTGAGACCAGCCTAACCAATATGGTGAAACCCTGTCTCTACTAAAACTACAAAAATTAGCCGGGCACAGTGGCGGGCACCTGTAGTACCAGCTACTTGGGAGACTGAGGCAGAAGAATCACTTGAACCTGGGAAGCGGAGGTTGCAGTGAGCTGAGATCACACCACTACACTCCAGTCTGAGAGACAAAGTGAGACTCCATCTCAAAAAAAAAACTTTCAAGGGACAGACATTTTAACTGATATGTGATCAAATCAAGGTAAATTTTGTTGCACAAAGATTTGAAAAGCCCACCTGGAGTGTTCTTGAACCAGCAGACTAGAGACCCAACTACAAATTACTACAAATGCTGTTTTCCCCTATCTATGGTCCCTCAAAACTTTGGAAATGTCCTAACTAGTCTGGGGATTCACTATTGGTTTATCTGTCTTGCTGGTTTTTTTTTTTTTTTTTTTACTCTGAGAAGTATATAAGACAGTAACTTCTCATTGATAATACCTGGAAGTCCATCAAAACCTGGAGGGCCTTGCCTCCCAGGGTAGGTTACGTTGCAAGAAATTGTGTCACCTGGAATGAGAAAAGAAAAGCAGCATTCACATAACTGATAGCCCAGTGCAATGTGAGTCTGTCTCAATGACAACTTCCTCAAGATATTTTTCTGTATAGTATATGTAGAGTCAAAGAAAAAGAAGACTCCCAAGTATCATTAGATCACTTAAGCTGCTTTCATACAGAATTTTTAGATTTTTCCTGAAATCTGAATTTCTACTGTCAGAAGAGTAATAAACATAATGAAGAAAAGAAATATATTGATTATAAAATGTATAAGTTTCAATAATCTATAAAAGCAATGTAGATGATAAAAATGTAATGGAGATGAACTACATGGGTAGTAGATAATAATAATAATGTAATGGAGATCTATTAAATGCATATCTAACACAATACAATGAGAAGTTTCGACAAATCATGAAATAGCAGCAGGTGTCCAATGTTGAGTTCAGAAAATCTGACTCTTACTATGAACATGGGGAAACTGTGCAAATGAAGATGCTCGGCTAAATTTGAATAGCTACCATTTATTGAGGGCTAGGTACTTCAAATATATTGTCTCATTTTTCTAATGACTTCGCAATCTAGTAGCATCATCCCTCATGTTAAAGAAAGACTTAAAGAAAGTTAATAAGAAGTTCAGGGTATGAATGAAAAAATTTCTAGAGAGATAGATATCGTCAATAAGATACCAAAGTTTGAGCCTCTCAGTTCCTGTCTCCTAAAATGGAATGTTTATCTTTTATAATAGAAATAATATCTCATAATGCAGTTCTTTATATGCTCTCAGATCAAAGATATATGAGATGAATAAAAATGACATCAGATTTTGTTGGGTTCTAGACCATGAATTTATACCTTATCAAATACCAAGATACTTGCTTGCCTTTCTATGTTATCAAAACAAGAACTAGGCCGGGCGCAGTGGCTCACGCTTGTAATCCCAGCACTTTGGGAGGCCGAGGCGGGCGGATCACGAGGTCAGGAGATCGAGACCACGGTGAAACCCCATCTCTACTAAAAATACAAAAAAATTAGCCGGGCGTAGTGGCGGGCGCCTGTAGTCCCAGCTACTCGGAGAGGCTGAGGCAGGAGAATGGCGTGAACCCGGGAGGCAGAGCTTGCAGTGAGCCGAGATTGCGCCACTGCACTCCAGCCTGGGCGACAGAGCGAGACTCCATCTCAAAAAAAAAAAAAACAAAAAACAAGAAATAAGGATATTACTTTATTTTAAACTTCACAATTAGCAATGTAGCTCAAGATATATATATGTATTATAAAAGAAAAAACTTAAAACTTTTTTGCCACCTTCTTAAGAGTTTTCAGCTATAATCCTGAAAGTCATTTTATTGTTTGAAATTCACATAACTGTAAAATATATTTAAAATACCTTATTTTTTCTCACTAGAATGCCAACAAATGGTTTTTCATGGACAATGATAGTTTAAATGACATACTAGTTTTTAAAAATTAAAATATATAGTATTATTTCAAAAGACTATAAAAATGATTCTATACTTTGAGTGTATATATATATACTACATATACATATATGTAATTTTAATATAGTCTGAGTTCATACTGAGAAATGAAGGAAAAGCAATTTTGGTATGTCAAATAAATAAAACAACAAAGATATTTTAGCATCTTAAGGATGTGCTTTAACTATTGATTGTGTTGTAATGCTTTTATTTGTTTAACAAGGTACAAGGTTTGAACAGTGCCTGGATGAAATTTTATTTAGCTGTTATGCCATAACTATAATAACTTTGCCCAGAAGCAACTCATTTTAGCTTCCATGATTTCATGTGACATTCTGCCAAAAAAAAATTCAAAATTACCTTTCTGGGTGAAAGCATGATAAATAAATTTAAAAAGCAATTGAGGATACAAACAAAAAAATTCTCTAGACAGGTAGATATAATCAAGAAAAACCAATCAGAACTTCAACAAATGAAAGACATACTGAGGGAATTACAAAATTCAGTGGAAAGTTTTAACAATAGACTAGAACAAGTAGAAGAAAGAATTTCAGAGCTCAAAGACAAGGCTTTTGAATTAACCCAATCAGACAAAAATAAAGAAAAAAAGAAATGAACAAAGTCTCTAAGACATATGGTATTAGTAAAACAGCCAAACTTAAGAATAATTGGTGTTCCTGAGGGAGAAGAAAAAAGAACTAATTTGAGGGAGTAATTGAAGAAAACTTCCATGGCCTGGCTATAGATCTAGATATCCAAAGCCAAGAAGCCTAAAGAACTCCTGGGAAATTCATTGCAAAAAGATCTTCACCACCAAGCCATATAGTTATCAGACTATCTAAAGTCAGAATGAAGGCAAGAATTCTAAGAGCAGTGAGACAAATGCATCAGATAACTTACAAATGAAAACCTATCAGACTTACAGCAGACTTCTTAGCAGAAACCTTACAAGCCAAAAGGCATTGGCATCCTATCTTCAACCTCCTTAAACAGAACAACTGTTAGCCAAGAATTTCGTATCCCACAAAACTAAATTTCATAAATGAAGGAGAAATAAAGTCATTTTCAGACAAGCAAGTGCTGAGGAAATTTGTCACTACCAAACATGCACTACAAGAAATGCTAAAAGGAATTCTTGAAACAAAAGCCTGATATGCACCAAAATAGAACCTCTTGAAAGTTTAGAACTCACAGGGCCTATAATACAATAACACAATGAAAAGAAAACTATCTGGGTAACAATTAACATGATGAAGAGAACAATACCTCACATCTCAATATTCATGTTGAGTGTAAATGCTCCACTTAAAAGATGGCAAAATGGACAAAAACATGACAATCCAAATATCTGCTGTCTTTAAAAGGCTCACCTAACACAGAAATATTCATATAAACTCAAAGTAAAGGGGCAGGAAAATGTATTCCAGGCAAATAGAAACCAAAAGCCAGCAGGGATAGCTATTCTTATATCAGAAAAAAATAGACTTCAAAATAACAACAGCAAAAACAAAAAGACAAAGATGTCACTATATAATGATAAAACAATTCAACGAGAAGATACTACAAGCATAAATTTATATGCACCAAACACTGGAGCTTTTAGATTCATAAAACAGTTACTACTAGACCTAAGAAATGAGATAAACAGCAAAACGATAATAGTGGGAGATTTCAATACACCACTGACAGCACTAGACAGATCTTCATGACAGAAAGTCAACAGAGAAACAATGGATGTAAGTGACACACTAGAGCAAATTAACTTGACAGACATTTACCCAAAATCTGCAAGATACACATTCTTCTCAGAAGCATGGAACATTCTCCAAGATAGACCATATGATAAGCCACAAAATAAGTCTCAATAAATTTTTTAAAATTGAAATTGTATCAAGTATCTTCTCAGACCACAGTGGAATAAAATTAGAAATCAACTCTAAAAGGAACCCTCAAACTTATACAAATACATGGAAATTAAATAATCTGCTCCTGAATGATATCTGGGTTAACAATGAAATCAGGATGGAAATTTAAAAATTATTTGAATTGAATGATAATATTGACACAAGTTATCAAAACCTCTGGAATACAGCGAAAGCAGTGTTAAGAGGAAAGTTTATAGTGCTAAATGCCTACATCAAAAAGTCTGAAAAAGCACAAATTGACAACCTAAAGTCACACCTCAAGGAACTAGAAAAACAAAAGCATACTAAACTTAAAGCTAGAAGAAGAAAAGAAATAACAAAGATCAGAATGAACCAAATGAAATGCAAACCAAAAAAATATGAAAAATTAATGAATAAAAAGCTGGTTAAAAAGCCGGTTCCTTGAAAAAATAAACAAAATCAATAGACCATTAGCTAGATTAAACAAGAAAAGAAGAGAGAAGATCCAAATAAGCTCAGTTAGAACTGAAACTGGGGTCATTACAACCAACACCACAGAAATACAAAAGACCATTCAAGACTACTATGGATACCTTCATGTACACAAACTAGGAAATCTAGAGGAAATGGACAAATTCCTGGAAACATAAAATCCTACTAGATTATATCAGGAAGAAATAGAAACCTCGAACAGACCAGTAACAAGCAGTGAGATTGAATCAGTCATTTTTAAATTCCCAACAAAACAAACCCAGGATCAGATGGATTCACAGCTAAATTCTACTTAGACATTCAAATAAAAGAATTGGTACAAATCCTACTGAAACTATTCCAAATGATTGATAAAGAAGGCATCCTCCCTAAATCATTCTATTAAGCTAGTGTCATCCTGATACCAAAACAGGAAAAGAAACACACACACACACACACACACACACAAACTACAGCCCAATTTCCTTGATGAACATAGATGCAAAAATCCTCAACAAAGTACTAGCTAAATGAATTGAACAGCATATCAAAAAGAGAATTCATCATGATCAAGTGGGTTTCATCTCAGGGCTGCAGGGATGGTTTAATATATGCAAGTCAATAAAATGTGATCCATCACATAAACATAATTAAAAACAAAAACCATATGATCAATAGATGCAGAAAAAGCATTCAACAAAATCCAGCATTCCTTTATGACAAAAACACTCAACAAACAAGGCATAGATGGGACCTACCTCAAAATAATAAAAACTATATACTACAATCCCATAGATAACATCATATGAATGGAAAAAAGTTGAAAGCATTCCCCCTGAGAACAAGAACAAGACAAGGATGCCCACTTTCTTTTTTTCTTTTTTTTTTTGAGACAGAGTCTCGCTGTCGCCCAGGCTGGAGTGCAGTGGCGCGATCTCGGCTCACTGCAGGCTCCGCTCCCCAGGGTTCACGCCATTCTCCTGCCTCAGCCTCCCGAGTAGCTGGGACTACAGGCGCCTGCCACCTCACCCGGCTAATTTTTTGTATTTTTTTTTTTTAGTAGAGACGGGGTTTCGCTGTGTTAGCCAGGATGGTCTCGATCTCCTGACCTCATGATCCGCCCGCCTCGGCCTCCCAAAGTGCTGGGATTACAGGTGTGAGCCACCGCGCCCGGCCAGGATGCCCACTTTCACCACTCCTATTCAACATAGTTCTGGAAGTACTAGCCAGAGCAATCAGGTAAGAGAAATAAATAAACAGCATCAAAATTAGAAAAGAGGAAGTCAAACTATCACTGTTTGCTGATAATATGATTGTACACCTACAAAATCCTAAGGATTCTTCAAAAATACTCTTAGATATGATAAACAAATTCAGTAAAGTCTCAGGTTACAAAATCATTGTACGTAAATCAGTAGCATTGCTATACACCAACAACAATCAAGTTGAGAATCAAATTAAGAACTCAATTCCTTTTATAACAGCTGTAAAAACTAAAATAAAATAACTAAAAATATACTTAACCAAAGAGGTGAAAGTTCTCAAAAAGGAGAACTACAAAACACGGTTAAAAGAAATCATAGATGACACAAATGGAAATGCATCCAATGTTTATGGATTGGGATAACTGATATTGTGAAAATGACCATACTGCCAAGAGTAATCTACAGATTCAGTGGAATTCCCATCAAAATATGAACATCATTTTTCATAGAATTAGGAAAAACAATCCTGAATTTCATATTGAACCAAAAAAGAGCCTGAATAAACAAAGCAATCCTAAGCAAAAAGGACAAATCTGGAGACATCATATTACTGAACTTTAAATTATACTACAAGGCTTTAGTTACCAAAACAGCATGGTACTGGTGTAAAAGTAGGCACATAGACCAATGGAACAGCACAGAGAATCCAGAAACAAAGCCAAATATGTACAGCTAACTGATCTTTAACAAAGCATACAAAAACAAAAAATTGGGGGATGGACACCCTATTTAAAAAATGATGCTGGGAAAATTGGCAAGCTACATGTATTAGAAGAATAAAACCAGATTCCTGTCTCTCATCTTACACAAAAAGCAACTGAAGATGGTTCAAAGACTTAAATGCAAGACCTGAAACTATCAAAATTCTATAAGACAACATTGGAAAAACTCATACAGATATTGGCCTAGGCAAAGAATTCATGAATAAGACTCCAAAAGCAAATGCAACAAAAACTAAATAAATAAATGGGACCCAATTAAACTAAAAGGCCTCTGCACAGCAAAAGAGTTAAGTAAGTGGAGTAAACGGAAACCCACAGAATGGGAGAAGCTATTTGCAAACTATGCATCCAACAAAGGGCCAGTATCCAGAATCTACAAAGAACTCAAACAAATCACCAAGAAAAAAACAAATATTCTCATTAAAAAGTGGGAAAAGGACATGAATAGACATTTCTCAAAGGAAGATATACAAATGGCCAACAAACATATGAAAAATGCTCAACATCACTAATCATTAGGGAAATGCCAATTAAAACTGCAATGAGATATCACCTTACTCCTGCAAAAAATGGCCATTATTTAAAGACAAAAAACAATAGATATTGGCATGGATGTGGAGAAAAGGGAACACTTATACAATGCTGGTGGAAATGTAAATTAGTATAACCTCTGTAGTAAACAAGTGTGGAGATTCCCTAAAGAGATAAAAGTAGATCCACCATGCGACCCAGCAATCTCACTACTGGGTATCTACCCAAAGGAAGAGAAGTCATTATATGAAAAAGACACTTGCACATGTATGTTTATAGCATCACAATTTACAATTGCAAAGATGTGGCACCAATCTAAGTGCCTATTGACTAATGAGTGGATAAAGAAAATGTGGTATACAAAAAACATGGAATACCACTCAGCCATTAAAAGGAACAAAACAATGGCTTTTACAGCAACTTAGATGGAGCTGGAGGCCATAATTCTAAGTGAAGTAACACAGGAGTGGAAAACCAAAAACCCTATGTTCTCACTTATGAGTGGGAGGTAAGTGATGAGTATGCAAAGGCATAAGAGAGATATAATGGACTTCAGAGATTCAGAAAAGGGAGGACGCCCCAAGACTAAACCAGGAAGAATTCAAATCTGGTTTATTTGGTTATTCAAATAGACCAATAACAAGTTCTGAAATTGAGGCAGTAATTAATAGCCTACCAACCACGACCAGATGGATTCACAGCCGAAGTTTACCAGAGGTACAAAGAGGGGCTGGTACCATTTCCTCTGAAACTATTCCAAACAATAGAAAAATAAGAACTCCTCCCTAACTCATGTTATGAGGCCAGCATCATCCTGATACCAAAACCTGGCAGACACACAACAACAACAACAAAAATTTTCAGGCTAATATCCCTGATGAAACTCTATGCAAAAACCCTCAATAAAATACTGGCAAATGGAATCTAGCAGCACATCAAAAAGCATATCCACCACGATCAAGTCTGGGATGCAAGGCTGGTTCAACGTATGCAAATCAATAAATGTAATTCATCACATAAACAGAACCAATGACAAAAACCACATGATTATTTTAACAGAGGCAGAAAAGGCCTTCAATAAAATTCCACATCCCTTCCTGAAAAAACTCTCAATAAACTAGTTATTGATGGAACATATCTCAAAATAACAAGAGCTATTTATGACAAACCCATAGGCAATATCATACTGAATTTGCAAAACCTGGAAGCATTCCCTTTGAAAACCAGCACAAGACAAGCATGCCCTCTCTCACCACTCCTATTCAACATAGTATTGGAAGTTCTGGCCAGGGCAATCAGGCAACAGAAAGAAATAAAGGGCATTCAAATAGGAAGAGAGGAAGTGAAATTGTCTCTGTTTGCAGATGACATGATCGTATATTTAGAAAATCCCATCATCTCAGCCCAAAAACTCCTTAAGCTGATAAGCAACTTCAGCAAAGTCTCAGGATACAAAATCAATGTGCAAAATTCACAAGCATTCCTATACACCAACAATCGGCAAGCAGAGAGCCAAATCATGAGTGAACTCCCATTCACAATTGCTACAAAGAGAAAAAAATACCTAGGAATACAACTTACAAGGGATATGAAGGACATCTTCAAGGAGAACTACAAACCACTGCTCAAAGAAATAAGAGAGGACACAAACAAATGGAAAAACATTATATGCTCATGGATAGGAAGAATCAATATTATGAAAATGGCCATACTGCCCAAAGTAATTTATAGATTCAATGCTATTCCCATCAAGCTATCATTGACTTTCTTCACAGAATTAGAAAAAAAAATTACTTTAAATTTCATATGGAACCAAAAAAGAGCCCATATAGCCAAGACAATCCTAAGCAAAAAGAACAAAGCTGGAGGGATCAAGCTACCTGACTTCAAACTATACTACAAGGCTATAGTAACCAAAACAACATGGTGCTGGTACCAAAGCAGATATACAGACCAATGGAACAGAACAGAGACGTCATAAATAACACCACACATCTACAACCATCTGCTTTTTGACAAACCTGATAAAAACAAGCAATGGGGAAAGGAGTCCTTTCCCCATTTAATTATTTAATTAATGGTGCTGGGAAAACTGGCTAGCCATATGCAGAAGGCAGAAACTGGACCCCTTCTTTACATCTTATATAAAAATTAACCCAAGATGGATTAAAGACTTAAATGTAAAACCCAAAACCATAAAAACCCTAGAAGAAAACCTAGGCAATTATCATTCAGGACTTAGGCATGGGCAAAGACTTCATGACTAAAACATCAAAAGCAATTGCAACAGAAGCCAAATTGACAAATAGGATCTAATCAAACTAAAGAGCTTCTGCACAACAAAAGAAACTATCATCAGAGTGAACAGGCAACCTACAGAATGGGAGAAAATTTTTGCAATCTACCCAACTGACAAAGGTCTAATATCCAGAATATACAAGGAACTTAAACAAATCTACAAGAAAAAAACAACCCCTTCAAAAAGTGGGTGAAGGATATGAACAGACACTTCTTAAAAGAAGACATTTATGTGGCCAACAAACATGAAAAAAAGCTCTTCATCAGTGGTCATTAGAGAAATGCAAATCAAAACCACAACAAGATACCATCTCACGGCAGTTAGAGATTATTAAAAAGTCAGGAAACAACACATGCTGGAGAGGATGTGGAGAAATAGGAACACTTTTACACTGTTGGTGGGAGTGTAAATTAGTTCAACCATGGTGAGAGGATCCTCAAGGATCTAGAACCAGAAATGCCATTTGACCCAGCAATCCCATTACTAGGTATATACCCAAAGGATTATAAATCATTCTACTCTAAAGACACATGTAAACATATGTTTATTGCAGCACTATTTACAATAGCAAAGACTTGGAACCAACCCAAAGGCCCATCAATGATAGACTGGATAAAGAAAATGTGGCACATATACACCATGGTATACTATGCACCCATAAAAGAAGAATGAGAACATTTTCTTTTGCAGGGATGTGGATGAAGCTGAAAGCCATCATTCTCAGTACACTAACAAAGGAACAGAAAACCAAACACCACATGTTGTCACTCATAAGTGGGAGCTGAACAATGAGAACACATGGACACAGGGAGGGGAATATCATATACCGAGACCTGTCAGGGGGTCAGGGGTAAGAGGAGGGAGAGCATTAGGACAAATACCTTAATGCATGTGGGGCTTAAAACCTAGATGATGGGTTGATAGATGCAGCAAACCACCATGGCACATGTATACCTATGTAACAAACCTGCTCATTCTGCATATATATCCCAGAACTTAAAGCAAAATTAAAAAAAGAAAAAGAAAAAGAAAAACACTTGAATATTGAAAAAAAAAAGAAGGGGGAGGGAGGAAGGGGGTCTAGGGATACAAAAAACTACACATTAGGTAAAATGTACACTACTCGGGTGATAGGCACACTAAAATCTCAGAATTCACCACTAATAATTCTTCCATGTAAGAAAAAAAAAACACTTGTACCCCAAAGCTATTGAAATAAACAAAAATTTTTTAAAATTACCTTTCTGACCCTTCAAGCCATCAGGGCCCCTCACACCTGGGCGGCCTGGAACTCCTGGGTGGCCTCGCTGTCCTGGTGGACCAGGAAATCCCAGTCCTGGGGGTCCCACAGGTCCTGCTTTGCCCGGGGGGCCCAGAGGTCCAGGAAATCCTTTACCACCTGGGGTCGCATCTTCATGATCCCCCTGGGAATGTTATGTCATGAGTCAATTACCAACCACTGAAAGTCCATGAACTCAAAGCAGTCATTGTAGGTTACAGAAACACATGCAAAAGTCCATAATTTCAGGAGACAGTTACTCTTAAGCAAATGTAATTTTAAAATAAATAACTTAGATACTTCTTAATATTTTAAATATATATATAGAGAAATGGAGTCTCTCTCTGTCACCCAGGCTGGTGTGCAGTGGTGCTATCTTGGCTCACTGCAGCCTCCGCCTCCCAGGTTCAAGCGATTCTCCTGCCTCAGCCTCCTGAGTAGCTGGGATTACAGGCGCCCACCAGCTCACCTGGCTAATTTTTGTATTTTTAGTAGAGACTGAGTTTCACCATGTTGGCCAGGCTGATCTCGAACCCCTGACCTCAAGTGATCCACCTGCCTCAGCCTCCCAAAGTGCAGGGATTACAGGCATCAGCCACTGCGCCTGGCCGATATACACATTTTACATCTTTATATACATATATATAATATAAGCATGTGTGTTATGCCTCAAATACTGGAAACAACAATGTGTGTGATATGCCTTAAATATAGCATAAGAGATTTATGTCAAACCATTCTCTAATATCATATGTCACAGAATATAGAAATAAGTAGATCAAGGGAGGTGGTGGGATTACAAATCAAATACATTCTTATGTATTCTCTTGAGAAGATACATAGATAGACTCCATCATCCTCCACCCCTATGGGTAAAAGCCTAGCAAGTCCTTTCTCCTCCTGCATGAGAATTTGACTTTTGGTTAACTCTCTGGTTCTGTTCCTCTGATAAAAATTAGACTGTCAACTACCTTCCTAGGCAGTATTGCTTATAGTAAAATCAATCCCCAGTTGCAAAATTTGCATCTGGTCTGGAAGAACTGTGGGGAGCCTGCATCAAGGATTCCCTCACTGGCAATCCCTGGCGGGGTCCTCAAAAGCTGTGCAGTGGATAACAGCTCCCATGGGGAATGAGGCTTTCAAGTCAGGGCTGCCTCCATGCCCACCATATGTGGGTCTCATCCCTTCTTGCACCCCGCCTGACTGAACAGCTGCAAGGACTCTCAAACGCAAGGAATATCTTACACTGTCCTGCTGGCATTTTGAGTGACCTTTTATCCTCCTACATGACCTGGTCTCAAATGTGGTCTACAATAGTCTTATAGATCTGGATTGTTTCAATGAATCTAGGAAGACCTCAGCAAATGTCAAAATTCCTCTCCAAGTTTGATCTATCTAGACACTGCTTTTTCACAATTAGATGAGTACATTATGACAATGTCCACTCAGTGACAACGATTTCTAAGTAGTTCCTTAAGGGGAAGAATGAATTAAGCAGAGATTAGCAAGCCTAAAGCAGAGATCACTCACATACTTGTGACCAGGAGAAAGGTCAGAAAGCTATAAACACCATCTAAGCCAATTGCCAGGCTTCTCTCTCTTATTCACTTGGATTCTGTCTGAAGGGTTTCCTGTAGAATCAGGACATGGTCTTTCCCTGCTGAAACACTCTCAATGGCTTCCCATTATATATGGCAGGCAGCACAGGTTGGTGGAAATAACATGCACTTTGAAATAAGACAGACAAGTTTTCACTCCTATTTTGCCTATTTGACAGATGGGCAGCCTTGAATATCAGATGCTAAGCCTTCATTTTCTTACTGTAAAATTGGAAAGGTATTGCTTTTCAGAAGACTACTGTTTTGAGGAAACCATCTAGCCTGGTTTCTGTGATATTGTAAGCATTCAGAAATACTGTATATATTTAAGATATTTTAAGTTCCTAAGCATTGGATCGTCTCATCCTCTTCTTTTATGACCTTCATTACCATTACCTACACATGGTATCCACCCAAAGCATGTCTGAAAAATGCAGCAACATCCTTTATCAGTGAGATTTTCCATCAGCCAATGCCTTGACTCTGTGGGTTTGCACGAGTTCACCCTTTCATGCTCACTACTTCCCCCATGTGCATCTTCTCCAGGAAACAGAATTGATGCTAAACATCAGGACCTGAGCTCCATCCTCCACCCCACAGAGTCAACTGAATACACCGAAAATCAGTGGGGCCCTTCTAAGATACAAGTTTGTCAGAAGAAAATAAACACCACAAGAATGATATAAAGACCAAGGACCAAAAGTCTTGCTAGGACTGAACTGCCACTGAGGATTTTAGACCATCTCCAATGATACTATACCTTTTATAACAATCATCTTTCCATGTCAGGGTGCCAAAGGTGACTCTAATTTATAGTATGTTGACATTTTACTGAATTTCAGCTTGGCAAATAGAGAACGGGGAAATAGTTGCTTGTATGACTATATAGGAAAGTGAAATTCTATAGCAAGAGAAGAATTCTACATACTGGGGGTCCTGGATCCCCTTTTTCTCCAGCATGTCCATCCCGACCATGTGATCCTGGCTGCCCTGGAAATCCTGGGGGCCCATCAGGACCTCTTTCTCCTTTGTGCCCTGAGAATAGAAGTCAAAAGATAGTCAAGCTCTTATCAGCAGGGGGTAAAGTAGGATAGAGAGGACAAAAAATAAAGAAAATGACCTTGATTCTGGGTTGGTAGTTTCCTGTGTATCTCAATTGCCCAAGCCACATAAAACATGCCAAAGCCAGAGGGGAGAATGACAATTGCTAGAACCATTGAATCTCTTTACTTGGGAAAATCTCCTTTTCCCATTCCAACAAGGAGCTGGTGTGTGAAGGTGCCAATCACAGAATCTTTCCCTACCTGTGATGCCAAGCACAGCACTCTATCCCTGGCCATGGGAAAGGGGGAATGGTCTGAGGCTGGGTACTTGCCCTAAGCTCATCAGTCCTTTCTGAAATTATTTTTCTATTTGGAGCTGACAAAGCAGGGCTCTCTTCATCTCTGGATGTAAGAACTTGGAGCTGCCTGGGGGTACAAAAATCAGTCTGATGGGAGAAAATATAGATGGTACAATGTGAGATGAAAGATGCAGGGGGAGCCTCTTGATGCCACTGGAGGCCCGGATCTGGTTGTCCCAATGCCAACCTGCGATGGTTAATATTAAGTGTCAACTTGATTGGAATGAAGGATGCCTACATAGCTGGTAAAGGGTTGTTGCTGGGTGTGTCTGTGAGGGTGTTGCCAGAGAAGATTAACATTTGAGTCAGTGGACTGCGACAGGAAGACCTACTCCCGGTGTGGGTAGGCACCATCCAATGAGCTGCCAGCACAGCTGGAACAAAGCAGGTGGAAGAAGCTGCTTGCTGAGTCTTCTGGCTTTCATCTTTCTCCTGTGCTGAATGCTTCCTGCCCTTGGACATCATTCTCCAGGTTCTTCAGCCTTTGGACTCTTAAACTTACACCAGTGGTTTGCTAGGGCTCTTGTGCCTTTAGCCACAGACTGAGGGCCACACTGTTAGCCAAAAGCCTTCCCTACTTTTAAGGCTTTTGGACTCAAAAGTAGGAAAGCCACTGCTTTTGGGGCTGAGCCACTACTGGCTTCCTGGCTCCTCAGCTTGCAGACAGCTTGTAGTGGGGTTTCACGTTGCAGTCATATGAGTCAATTCTCCTTAATAAACTCCTTTTCATATATACATATATCCTATTAGTTCTGTCCCTGGGGAACTCTTACTAATAAAAAACCCTACCTTTTAATATTTCACATTTTGTTTAGGTCAATAAATTGCTTAAAAAAACGATTTCAAGCTGGGCTTCTTTCATTTACAACTAAAATATTATTGACTAATATAGAATACTGTAATGCAGTGAATAAACACCAGCCAAGCCAAAGGAGGGCTTGAGTTAAACCCAAGTTCACCATAATGAAGATGTGAATGCGTGGCTAAAGGAATATTTATGTTTTCAAATAAGAGACAGGGGATTTGGCTCAACATTCATACAACCTTATGAAGGGCAGGAAGTATTTTTTAAGTAATCTCAACCATCCTAAATTGTATAGAATTGATCTATGGTCACAGGGGAAATTACTGCAAGAGGAGGGTCTATACATCATTCATAAAATGGCAGGGAGTTAAGTGATTGATTATGCTCACCTTTAACTCTTGATACAACCATGTCACCCTTCGCCCCTTTGTTGCCAGGTGGTCCGGAGGCACCATGCTTTCCCTTGGTGAAAAATAAGAGCAACAAATTAGATTAATTGTGATGGGTCAACAGTTACATCTGTACATATTGAATCTCTCTCTTCTTCCCTCCTAGATCTCTTGTTAAAGATTCTAGCTTGGCATTCTTGGTCTCTTCCACTTTCCTGCCTTCCAAGGTAGTCCTATCTTGCAAAACTGGGGCTCTTGAACTACATGTAAAATGTAAAAGCTGGTGAAATCTGAATAAGGTCTGTACCTGAGTTAAGAGGACTGTATCAATGACCGTTTCCTGGTTTTGACAGTGTACTGTGGTTATGTAAATATGGTTATGTGTGTGTATCATTGGGGAAGCTGGGGGAAGCATACATGGGAACTTTATGACTGTGCAACATCTTGTGAGTCAACTACCTCAAATTAAAATTTATAATTAATTTTTGTAACTATCATGGGCTTTGTAATGTGAAATGGAGAGGAAAGAAGAGAGTGGGATAACCACAAGAGCTGCCACCAGAGATGAAGGTAGAGGTTTAGGGATAAGTTTGTGATGAAAATGGCATGGAAGTGATGTGCTGCTAAGGAAAGTTGATGGGCAGGAGAAGAGGAATTAAGAACCTTTTCTGAAGCTAATATATTTATTCTGTATAACAGGTAAATAGCTAATTTTGGCTGACATGCTCACGATCTCTTAACCACAACATTGCTCAAAAACTAAATAATTTGAGTCATACTTTTTAAGTGTTACATATTACTGAATATCAAACCATGTCAAAAATATGGGAACCTGGCTGGGCGCAGTGGCTCACATCTATAATCCCAGCACTTTGAGAGGCCAAGGAAGGCGGATCACTTGAGGCCAAGAGCTCAAGACTAGCCTGGCCAACATGGTGAAACCCCGTCCCTACTAAAAATACAAAAATTAGCTGGACGTGATGGTGCACACCTGTAGTCATAGCTACTTGGGAGGCTGAGGCATAAAAATCACTTGAACCCAGGAGGCGGAGGTTGCAGTGAGCTGAGATCGTGCCACTGTACTCCAGTCTGGGTGACAGAGCAAGACTCTGTGTCAAAATATGTATATATATATATATATATATATATATATATATATGAACCTATTGTCAGTATATTAGGGTGGCCAAGCACCATTTCAAATACCATTATAGAAACACCATACAGAGCCCAAGGTTACTTACCTAGTGATATCAATAATCAAAAAACCACAGCAAAGAAATTGGAGGGAGGTAAAAAGGACTGAGCAAGCCAGTTGCTTTTCTCACACAGATGCCACTACCTTGTCATATTTTCTTTTTATTTATTTTCTTTTTTTGAGACAGGTTCTCACTTTATTCCCCAGGCTGCAGTGCAGTGGTGCAATCATAACTCACTGTAGCCTTAAACCTCTGGGCTCAAGCAATCCTCCTACCTCAGCCTCTCGGGTAGCTAGAACTGCGGGTGCAATGCCACCATGCCTGGCTAATTCGATTTTACTTTTTTGTGTGTAGAGATGGGGTCTTGCTGTATTGCCCAGGCTGGTCTCAAACTCCTAGCCTTAAGGGATCCTGCTGCCTCTGAAAGTGCTGAGACTACAGGAGTAAGCCACCACACCTGGTCTTGTCTTATTTTCACACAATCTAACAATGTGTTCAAATAAGCTTAACTATCTTTTTTTAACTGCCTGTACTAATTTACAAGCCGAGAGCTATAGAGGGGAGGAGAGTACAAGTAGAGATGGGCACAGTGGCATCAGCAATCATCAGGCAGTAACAGTGAAGAGGAAGCCAAAAATGCAAACAACAGGCATAAAAACTCAAATGGACAAAAGGGTTGGAAGCCATTTCATGCAGAGAAAAAAAATATGTCCACACATAACTCAATACCTCTGATATCACTCTAGTATAGCATCCTGTTTGTAGCAATGTCTGTGAACCATCAAAAAGGTGGGTAGAACTAATTTCTTAGTATAAATCAATACACTAGAAAGAATTAGAAACCATAAAGTACTAATGTAGGTTGAGTTTTCTTTTATTCTTATTTTTACTATATATGCTAGTCATAAGTAGCAATGGGGCCTGGCCAAAGTGTATGTCATATGGTATCCTGCCCAAGAAATGGATAAAGAAAATGCCCTTCTGATGAATAAATTATCAGGACAGAAAACTGTTCACATAGCATTTGGACCAATTTCTTTCCAGAAAGGGAAAAAGTGGAATGCTTAATAAATCAAACTTTGGTACTTTGGAAGAATGAACCCACCCCAGGAGTCTGCACAGTTTATTACTCAGCACATTGGAGACTTCGAATGTATGATGAATTGCTCTAATGCTCTGTAGGTGTCGAATTTTAAGTACTAGGGTAGATCATAGACTTATTTGAGCTAGTAAGGAAAACTGTTATTGGATTTCATTAAAGAAACATTTACTGAAAACATTACTGAACCATTACTAAACCATTGTTTAGTAAATGTTACTAAACATTACTAAAACCATTACTGTAGTTTTCTTTGAAAACTACAAAGAACCAGGCATTACTCTGAGTACTGAGAATATAGCAGTTAAATAGTGAAATAAATGTGTAACCTAAGAGATTCCTGGGGCAAAAGTTGTCAGCAGCTTCAGATAGAGAGCTACTTTTTACAATCTTAAGACCTGAGATCACCAAACACTTGTGTTACTCTAACGATGGAAGCCCAGCAGCAACAAAAACTCCTCTCCGGGCTGGGCGCGGTGGCTCATGCCTGTAATCCCAGCACTTTGGGAGGCTGAAGTGGGAGGATCACCTGAGGTCAGGAGTTCGAGACCAGCCTGACCAAAAAGGTGAAACCCTGTCTCTACTAAAAATACAAAATTAGCTGGGTGTGGTGGCACATGCCTGTAGTCCCAGCTACTCTAGAGGCTGAGGCAGCAGAATCACCTGAACCCGGGAGGCAGAGGTTGCAGTGAGCTGAGATTGCACCATTGCACTCCAGCCTGGGCGACAAGAGTGAAATTCCACCAAAAAAAAAAAAAAAGCAAAACAAAACAAAAAAAACACTTCCTCTCTGCCAGGCATATCCTAGTTGTTCAGTCTAATAACGGACATCAACTGCAGATGCCTACAGGGGTAGCGTCTGCCCAGTCCAAGGGGAACAGGTGGGTAGGCATGGGGGGAATCAGCCCACAGCCACAGCAGCAGTGGGAATGCAATAACCTTGTGTTCATAAACTTCTAATATCTCAGGAGAAGCCACAAACCTCACATTAATAATTCAAAAACAAACACCATGAGGACACAACCAAACATTCCAGCAGGTCAGAAATAGCCCATATATTAGTCCATTTTTGTGTCCCTATAAAGAAATACCTGAGGCCGGGTAATTTATAAAGAAAAGGGGCTCATGGTTCTGCAGGCTGTACAAGCCTGGCATCAGCATCTGCTCAGCTTCTGGTAAGCTCTCAGGAAGCTTCCAATCATGGGGGAAGTAGAAGTGGGAAGCCAGTGTATCACATGGTGAGAGAGGGAGCAAGAGAGGAAAGCAGGAGGTCCCAGACTCCTTTAAACAACCAGATCTCCTGTGAACTAACTGAGCAAGAACTCACTCATCACCAAAGGGATGGAGCTAAGCCATTCATGAGGGATCCACCCCCATGACCCAAACACCTCCCACCAGGCCCCACCTCAAACACTGGAGATTACATTTCAACATGAGATTTGGAGGGGGCACACATCCAAACTTTATCAGCCTGTGACAGTTTGTGACCTTTGGTTCGCTCTGCAGCCTCCTGGACTTTAATTCACTGGTATGTACCTTATACAGTGTGCAAAACACATGACTCAATTGAATTCTTACCAACAAGCCTCTAAGATGGTGTTCTTATATCCATTTTATAAATGCTGCAAGTAAAACTCAGAAGACTGCAGAGCTCCCAAATGTCGGAGATGGGATCTGAAGCTGGTCCACTTGCTCCTAGGCCCTAGTGCCTTGCACTAGAGCATCCTGGCAGGAAATCCCATCCTAGGGAGCGCCGTCAGGCTAAGGCAATGAATGCAAAGACTTGGTTCAATTATACAAACAATTGCAAAGAACTTAAGCCTAGTTTTCTGTTTTCTACTTTCCTACCAATCTGTGGCTGCTAGGGCCAGAGACCAGCAGACCATCTCCAGAGAGAGGAGATTTGGGAGGATGGAGAGCCCCCAAGAGCAAGAGCACCCCATAGTCTGCACTGTCTTTCATGCTCTTCTGTCTGTCCTTCCCTTCCTCCTTTCCTTTCTTTTCTTCCCTCCTTCCTTTCCTTTCTTTCTTTCCCTTCCCTTTCTTCTCTCCCTTCCCCTTCTCCTCTCCCTCCCCTCCCTTCTCTACCCTTTCCTTCCCTAGTGTCCCATAGTATGACCCTGGTCCCTGACTATGACCACAATGTAATGAATTTAATGCAAAGAAGCCATGTGGACAGAATCATATACCCAACAGACATCAGAAACATGGCCAGCCTACAAAGGAAAGCCCCATAGAGCAATTAAGTAAACCTTAGCCATGATAACCCTAGATAAACGAGCAGTCCTAACTCAAAGATGTTAGCCCTAAGTAGCAACTCAACAGGAAACCACAAAAATATTTTAGAGCCATTAAAATCTTCACTAAGAAGATTAAGTACCAACAAACACAAAAATGACCATGGTAAAATGTTGAATTTAAAAAGGAGACAATAAAATGCAAACTACTTAACAATTGCAACCATGCTCATGCACATACAGGCATTAAGGACCTAGCTTCCTATTGAGCAGAGGTGGCCAGTGGGCTTTGTACATGTGACAAAGGTGCTGCTGGGACACCTTAATCATTAACTTCACTTAAGGCCCTCAGGTTGGAACCTTATTTTCATGAGATTTTCTCGGGAAAATGGAAGAAAGTCCTTTGGGGCTTGATGGTCAAGTTCCAGGCCATCCCAGGATTGAGCCTTGTTAATAAAGGGGGGACAGAGGGCTCTCTCCAGTCTCCAAGGGAGTACCCCAGTGGGCAGTGATTTTATTATGAGGAATCATACAGCTGAGAGGCTTTGCCTCAACCTGCTTCATCTGTAACTTTCACCAAATGAGAACCATCTTGAGATAAATCTCATCCACTCTCTGGCACGGTATCATGTAAACTCTGACAAAGCCAGTATTTATATCCCCAGCCCAAACCTCTCATCTGAATCCTTAAGTTGAATATCATCCTACTGCCTACTTGACTTCTTGACTTGATTGTATAATAGGCATCTCAAACTTGAAATGTCTCAAATAGTACTGCTTTCTTTCCTCACCCAATGCCCACTCCTTCCATTGCCTTCCCATCTCAGTACATGGCAACTACCTTCTTTCAGTGGCTCAAACAAAAAACCTTGGTTCTGTCCCTTACTTCTCTTTTCCTTATATCCTATGTCCAAACTAACAGCCAACCTGTTGGCTCTATCTTCAAAATATATCCAGAATCTCACCACCTTGCACCACACCCAGCACCACCACATTAAGGCATTGGCTGTCATATCTCACCAGGATTACACAGCAGCCTCCCAGCTCATCTCCCAGCCAATGTCCCTTATCCATATGGTCTATGCTCCTCAGAGCAACCAGAGTGAGTGATCCATTTAAAACCATTGTCTTGCTCTTCTTAAAACTCTCCCCTGGCTGTTTCATGTAGTCTAGAGTAAAGGCTCAGACCTGATCCATCTGTAAAGCCTCATGCTCTGCAGCCCTTCCTAATCTCCTGCCAGTTCCTTGACTTCATTTCCTGATCTGCCCCTCTCTCTCTTCTCTCCAGCTACAATCGATGGTGATGGCGTTTATCACCACATGACATACTGGATATTTACTTGCTGATCTGTTAGATGGTCTGTGTCCTCTCTGAAGCTCTAGGAGGACAGAGACTGGGCTCTGGTCCCTGCTGTATCCCCAGCACCTGAAACAAGGCCTAGACCATAGTAGGCACTCAATAATACCAATTAGTTGAATAAGTAAACGATGGATGAATGGATGAATAAATATACTGCTTCTGTAGTCATTAGCATAATGTTTGTAGGTTCAAAACATAAATCATATCTCACACTATAAATTAGAAAGAGGCACCTCGATTTTTATCTCTATGTGTCTGATATGGTTTGGCTTTGTGACCCCACCCAAATCTCATCTCCAATTGTAATCACCATAATCCCCATGTGTCGAGGGAGGGACCTGGTAGAAGGTGATTGGATCATGGGGAGGGTTTCCCCACTGCTGTTCTCACAATAGTGAGTGAGTTCTCATGAGTTCTGATGGTTTTATAAGGGGCTCTTCCCCGTTCATGCTCCCTGTCACCTGCTGTCATGTAAGACATGCCTGCTTCCCCTTCTGCCATGATTGTAAGTTTCCTGAGGCCTCCCCACCCATGCAGAACTGCGAGTCAATTAAACCTCTTTCCTTAATAAATTACCTAGTCTTGGGTAGTATCTTTGTGGTAGTGTGAAAACAGACTAATACAGTGTCTCTTCTAACTGGAAAGATGACTGGTAAGAGGTACTCACTGGTAGCCCTGGAGGTCCTTCAGCACCAGGAGGTCCTGGGTCACCTTTTGTTCCAAGCCAGCCAGGGAGCCCCAAGTCTCCCTTACTCCCCTGCCTCCCAGGAAGTCCTGGAGGGCCAGGGGGGCCCATGGGACCAGGCTCACAGGCACAGAGACCTTCATTTCCTAGACAGAGGATCAATGGCAGATTTGTCATATTTCCTGAATAAAATCCCCAATAAGGGCTTTACTGTACAAAACCAATAGCATAACTGAAGAACAAAGAGTCCGATATGCACTTATTGCAGACAATTGAGAGCACGTGCTGTGGGGGCTGGGTGTAGCATGGGGCACTGCGTGGGGTGCCTAGGCATGGGATGTAGGGTGAGCATACCATTTCTAAACAAATGGAGGGTTTTGTTCCTTAATAAATTTATCCCGACAAATTCTAGGGAAAAGCTGATATCCAATTCTACTGAAGAAACATTAAAAATAATTCAACTTTTTTATTTTTAAAAGTTTAAAAGCCTGTCCTTTGGTTCCTCCTGAAAAAAACTAAAAAAATTAAGTGGTGAGTGCACAAACCCTAAACAATTAAGGAGACAAAATAATACATGAAGAAGGATTTTGATTGCATTGAATATTATAATTGATAATTCAAAACAATGCATTTTCCAATTATCAGGACTTTTTGTCTTAAACAAATGTCTTCAGGGTAGTCAGACTCCTCATCTGTGTTGATGCTGTCACACCCACCTGACTCAGTTGCCCAAAACGGCTCCAAACAATTTAGAGTGGAGAAGCAGAGAGACAGGCAATTGATGAGTCTGGGAGATACAGGTCCCACAAAAATCAAATATCAATACTGTCCTATCACTGCCACTCTCAAGGAATCAAGAGGACCTTGTGAGCAAAGTCACCATTTGCAGGCAAAATTCATGGCAGGCAAATGTTTCCTTTATATATATATATAAAAATATATAAGACACAAGGCTTTGACTTTTATAATATATAAGACACAAGGCTTTATAAATATATAAGACACAAGGCTTTGACTTTTCAGTGACTTGTAATCGCATAGCACTCAATGGAGTACTCTAGTGGGTGACTAAGGTGAGTAACAAATCTGAATGAAATGCCACATTACACATCTCAGAAATGCCCCCCGATCGTCCATGTACAGTTGTCTTCTAGAAATTCTACCTTTGGTGCCTACTTGCCTTTTTCTCCTTTTGAGCCTCTTCCTCCTGGGGGACCCACTTTGCCTTTTATTCCTTGTGGTCCAGGGTTCCCAACACTACAGTATGTCACTGTCAAGGAGGTAAGGGGGTGGGCAGAGAGAATCACATAATTTTTCTGTCTTCTATAGAACAAGTGACTTTTGCACTCACATCCTCCCCCATGTGCTTCCTTTCCCAACCCCATTCTTTGCTCCCTTGTTTTCCTAGGATTCTTTCTGTCTGAAATAAGAATATACACACATATAGATGATGCAGTGGTTACGGCATGCTTCTGCTACCATAACCATTGATAAAGCCAACCCTAATCTCAGCCCTACCTTAAATTAGTGGGTTGCAAAACAAGATAATGGACAACAAAACAAAACAAATAAACAAAAAAATGGAGTCAGTGTATGGCAAAGATATTCCCCCACTCAGTGATCAATTCTTAGCTAATGAAGAAAATGGAAAAGCAGAGTTTATAAAAACAAAATGTCAGAAATGTCAGTTAAAGACGACAGATAAAATGCAAACTGTTTGGCATCCTCCCCAAATCCCAGTAGAGAAAAAGAATATTACAAAAAAGCATAAACCGGCCTGGTGCAGTGGCTCACACCTATAATCCCAGCACTTTGGGAGGCCAAGGTGGGTAGATTGCTTGAGGTCAGGAGTTTGAGGCCAGCCTGGCCAACATGGTAAAACTCCATCTCTGCAAATATCACAAAAATTAGCCAGCCATGGTGGTGCATGCCTGTAATCCCCACTACTTGAGAGGCCAAGGCAGGAGAATAGCTTGAACCTGGGAGGCAGAGGTTGCAGTGAGCTGAGATCGCACCGCTGTACTCCAGCCTGGGTGACAGAATGAGACTCCATCTCAAAATAAATAAATAAGTAAATAAGTAAATAAAATAAATAAATAAGTAAAAATAAGCATAAACCCACAGGACAAGGAAAAAGGGAGAGGAACCAGCAACAACAAGTAAAAGAACTTGGCAGATCCTTAAAAAAAAAAAGCTGAATTTGAAGCAGGAAGCTTAGAAAGCTGAGAAAGAACCTGATTTACCCCAGAAATGTCTCCTAAATTTCAAGAATCTGTACCTCTGTAATAAGAACAACAGTGAGGTCCAAAACAGGATGATTTGTTTAAAAAAACAGACCAAAAGATCCCCTTCCTGAAACTGGCAGCAGGGAAAGAAAATAGACCCCCTACTACCCCTGCCAAAAAAAACCTAGAAGAAATGCACATCGCAGCAGGCTATTTTAATTTATTTTATAATTAAAACAGAAGATGACGGAGAGTATTGCATCCCTGAAACACGAACAGCCTGCTACAAAAGGAAACATTAAAAGAGAACAACAGCAATTGAAAATTCTTGAAATTAAATTGGATATAGATATAGATATAGGTATAGATATAGATATAGATATAGGTATAGATATAGATATAGATATAGATACAGATAGATTATGAGAGCAGAAATTTAAAAATTCAGGTGGAGGATTGTAACATAGAATTGAGGAAATCTCCCAGAAAGTGTTACAGAAAAATAAACAGCTGGAGAGTAATACAGTAAAGGTTAAAAAAAAAAAAAAGATATGTAGGATTGATTTTCTGACAGACAGATAGAGTCCAGAAAGATAAAAAAGAGGGAAAAAAATGGAGGAGACAATGTTTTCAAAGGACACTTGATCGCTTCTCAGCCTTTTGGCTAAGATCAAATACAAAGAAACATTTGAAGAAAATTTTTCAGAAATGAAGGATATAGGGCCAGGCATGGTGGCTCACATCTATAATCCCAGCACTTTGGGAGGCCGAGGGGGGCAGATCACCTGGGGTCAGGAGTTTGAGACCAGCCTGGCCAACATGGTGAAACCTTGTCTCTCCTAAAAAATGCAAAAAATTAGATGGGTGTGATGGCACGTGCCTGTCATCCCAGCTACTTAGGAGGCTAAGGTAGGAGAATCGCTTGAACCAGAGAGGCAGAGGTTGCAGTGAACCAAGATTGCATCACTGCACCCCAGCCTGGGCAAGAGTAAGACTCTGTCTCAGGAAGAAAAAAAGAGAGGAAAGTCAAAAGATAATGCTGAATTGGAAAAATTGAGAAATAGCAATATATAGTAGTAGTAGATCCAGCCACATGTGTTGAAATGATTGCCCTTGGAGAGGAAGGATTAGGAGAAGGAGTTGTGGGGGATTTCAGTTGTCCAAACCACGCCTTGTAGAACAGTTTGACTCTTAAACCTGAAACTGCCCTTGAAAAAATTCTCACAGTGAAAAAATTGTGACAGTGAAAGAGATATGACCTAAATAACTTCATCTTGCCTTTAGCCTCTAAACTGCCCTTGGTCATTTCTGAGCATGGGCCAAGCTAACTTTGAAAGAATGTAGTTATAGTTTAAATTATAATAGCCCTTCCCAAAACTAAACTGCCTTCATAATGCTAATAAAAGGCCACCAGGTAAACAAAACAAAATAAGAAGGGCCTGTATTCTGCTAAGATGTAGGTATACTTAAATGATTAGTAGCATTGTTATTCCAGAGGTCACAGGATTTGCAATCTCCCCAATTACTGCTATAAATAATATCACTATTATAAAACCTAAGATTGGCCTTTTGAAATGTCTTTTCAGACTTTTGCTTTTCTGATGACTGGATGGCTCCATCTAGACCCAAGACTCATGACTCAAGGGTCTCGTGGCCCGACCCAGAAGTGGATTCAGCACGTGAGGACCATTTTCCACACCCCCATGATTTCATCCCCAGCCCTCTGCCTGCCAAACTATCTTTAAAAAACCTTAGCCTCCAAATTTTCAGAGAGGCTGATTTTAGTAATAATAAAACTCCGTTCTTCCATTTAGCCAGCTCTATGTATGTGAAATGCTTTCTCCATTGCAATTCCCCTGTCTTGAAAAATTGGCTCTCTCTGGGAAGTGGGCAAAATAAACACACCAGGCAGTTACAAACCAAGCCCATATATAACTCTGATGAAAATTAAAACTACATTTAAAAAATAAAAATTGGTATTATCTTACAAAGTTCTATCATTTACACTGAAACTCACAACCAAATGATTGCACATATTTTAATTGATGTGAAAGTCCAACTTCAGTCTGTTTGTAAAAGACTTCCAACTTAGCTCATGAAACATCATATAACTTTTAAAATATTTTAAAAACTATGCTTTCTTAGTAACACTGCAAATATCAAAAGCAGCATAAATGCTAATGAATATGAATAAGGAGTACTTTACCACTTGATCCTGGGAGGCCCTGCAGGCCTGGTGCTCCAGGCAAGCCAGGTGATCCTGGCTTCCCTGGTTTTCCTGGAGCAGAATCAGGTCTCCCAGGAATACCAGCTTCTCCTGGAAGCCCAGGAAGACCAGGAAATCCTTGTGGCCCAGGGGGTCCTATCATGCCTGCAAGATAAATCAAGAATGAAAGTTACATATACTCTCAGAGTAAACATCTCTGTAGAAGCAATAAAGATCAGTACACACTTGCTTAGGTTATCGAATTTTTTAAAGGGAAAGAGATGGAGCTGGAGGCCATTATGCTAAGTGAAATAAGCCAGACACAGAAAGAAATACTGCATGATCTCACTTATATGTGGAATCTAAAATAGTCAAACTCATAAAAGCAGAGAGTAGGATGGTGGTTCCCAGGGGCTGGGGGAAGAGAGGAATGGAGTGATGTTGGTCAAAGGGTACAAAGTCTTAGTCATGCAAGATAAATAAGTTCCAGAGATCTAATGTACAGCATGAAAATGATAGTTAACAATACTGTATCTTATATTTGAATTTTGCTAAGAGGCTAGATCTAAAATAAATCTTCTCACCACCCCCACAAATGATAACTATGTAGACGTGACAAATAGGTTAATTAGCTGGAATGTGGTGATCATTGTACAATGTATACATATATCAGAACATCAAGCTGTGTATCTTAAATATAAACAATTTTTATATGTCAGTGATATCTCCATAAAGCTAATTTTTAATGCTCTAGATGACAGCTTTCAGAACTAGAAAAAAAATTAGTAATGTATTAAGTTTGCTTTTCCACAGAACAGATTACTAGCCATAGAGCAGGAGTTATAATAATTTGAATAAACTGCATTAAAAGAAATAAACGTAGCTCAAAACTAAAGACAATATCCCAGCCATTAAAATGTCTTGCCTCCTTTGAAATAAGCACACAGTGGAAAGAAATGGGTTTAGAGAATCATATTTTCTTACCTTTTCCCCATTCTTTAGGGTTATTGGGGAAGAAACATATTTGATTTAATTAAAATGATTACTCTTTCAATCTTTCTACCTTGATAACTTGGTAAAAATAATCCAAATAAACATATTAGCATACTTAGTGGGTAAAAATATAGACTCACATAATCACCTACGTAGAACATAAAATATTGTACCTATCACAGCAGCCCAGGTTGATGGGGAAGGATGGAGGTGCCAGATTTGAACTTGACCTTTCCCTCTCTAGCAGGGGACCTTAAGCAGGTTATTTAACTTATTTAGTATTCTGTATATATCTCCAGAGGCTTGTTATGAGGATTAAATAAAATAATCCATGTAAGAAGCTTAGTGTACTATCCAGCAAGAGCACATGCTCAGTGAATGTTCAGTGTGTTCAGATGAGGTCAAAACCAATAATGCAACAGCAGGAAATCCTGCTTCCCCTTGACATCCTACTCCCCTTGCTGCTGTCTTTGGCTTAAAGATAACTGAAAGCTGGCTGGGCCCAGTGGCTCACGCCTGTAATCCCAGTACTTTGGGAGGCCGAGGCAGGCGGATCACCTGAGGTCAGGAGTTTGAGACTAGCCTGGCCAAAATGGTGAAACCCTATCTCTACTAAAAATACAAAAATTACCTGGGCATGGTGGCAGGTGCCTGTAATCCCAGCTATTTGGGAGGCTGAGGCAGGAGAATCGCTTGAACCTCAGAGGCAGAGGTTGCAGTGAGCCAAGATTGTGTCATTGCACTCTTGCACTCTAGCCTAGGCAACAAGAGCAAAGCTCCATCTCAAAAGAAAAAAAAAAAAGATAGCTGGAAGCCTCTGGGAGAGTGACCACCTCTCACAGTTTTTTTCCTAAGCGTGTCTGGCTCCAGATCCTCTCTGTGGAAGACTGCATTTTTCACAGATGGCCATCACAGGAGCTCTGTCCTACACCCTCTGGTTGAACTTTGACATTTCTCTATCAAAAGGTGGCGTGTTCCCTCCCTCTGAACGAAGCCATTAGAAAAGATGATTCAGCTTCTGTCTTGTGAGCCAAAACACTTGAGACTGGAGTTCTGAGCTACCAGATAAGCAATGATAAGAAGCTACCATATTGTAAGGAAGCCTTTGTACAGAGCCCACCCAGGGAGGCTCCTGAGGCTACACAAGAGAAATCAGAGACGTGTCCAGGCAGGCCCAGCCCTTCCTGAACTCTTAAACTGCAGAAAGAGTGAGAGGTACTGTACTGATTGCTATTGTTTCAAACCACTAGGTTTTAGGAAATTTTTTCAGCAAGAGATAACTCAAACCCTGTCAGTAATCAGTAATGTAGCATGTTTATTAAATTAATGGCTGTCATTATTGTGTCCGTATGTGCTGGGCTTCAGTAGACTTACAAACATATTCACTCCTCGAACAATCCTGCAAAGTTTGTACCTTATAGATAAGGCACAGAAAGTTTAGGCCAAATATCTGTAATAATAATAGCTAACATATTGAATCTTTACTATATACTAGACTGCAGTCTAAAGGCTGTATACATATTATTTCTTTCAACCCCAAGACCTTGTTTTACAGATAAGAAAACTGATGTACAGAGAGGTTTAATAAATGTCCAAGATCACACAGCTTGCAAGTAGGAGAAATTGGAACTTTTCTAGTTCATAGTGCAAATGCATGAAGTATTTCACTGTACCACATTATACTATATGGCTTTCACTAAATGCTAAGGTGGGATTTGATCACAAGTGTCTGACTCTGAAACTGTGCTTATCTCATGGTAAATACTGTAGATAATTACCAAATTATCTACAAGATATTGTATACATTGTATATATAGTAAATACTATAGATATTAACAATAATATCTATAATTATCTACAAATTATATATACAAGTATATAATAGGACTAGAGACACTCCTGTGCTTAGAACAAAATGAAAATGAGCTCTTGTGGATTTGGCTGCCATCTTGTCTTCATGCCATTTCTAAGACCTGATGTGGACTCAATACAATCAGTCATTGGATGAACCTGGGTGCTGCCTGCTGCCTTGTCCCATTGCCAAGAGGAATGCTTATCCACCTGCCAACAGGGAGAATGGGCTACAGTGTGTGGCATACTGCAGTATTGTCCACCCAACTGTAGAGCATGAAGTCAATAGAGTAAGTCGTGACAGCATTAAATTTTTTTATTACAAAAGAAATGAGTGGGATAGAAGAGTGTGTCACATACCAAAAATGTATACTTTTGTGTATTTTCATCTGAATCACCTGTACATATGGATACATACATGTTTGTGTAATGTAAATGTATACGTTTTGCATATAAACGTAATGTAAAATCAAATGCATTTCTTACTATGGGTCATAGTCAAGATTTGAAAGCTATTGGATTAATTTATTTTTTAAAACCTTGTGAATTAAGAGGTTTCCTGGGTTTGAATCCACTAGAGACACTTGTTACTTACTATTACAACTTCATTTTAATCTGCTGGAGACGCTATTCTATTACAAACAAGCCTGATGGGAGAATTCTAAGACCAGAGTCCAGTGCTTTCTGACCAATGGAATACTCTATATTATTTATATACTCCTGGGTCAGTTAGGCTAAGGCTGTGCTATCTAAAGGTTAAGTGAACTAGACAAAGCTTTTCCACCTTTGTGGTTATTGAATCCTGCAAACTGAAAGCTAGATTCATGGAAGATTAAACAATAGTTTTGCAGTTAGCAGTCGAATATCTCAGAAAACTTCTCACTTCTCGGTAGATATAACAACAGACACAGGCTGGGTAAAACTACGTTTACTCAAGACTTTTCTCCTTACAGGTTTAATCAGTTCTCCTGGGTTCACAGACTGCAAATACCCTCTAAACTTCAATTCCTAATCTTACTAGGAATATTAACCAGCGCAGCACCTGAAGGAGTTCAAAGTCCTTATGCCAACAGGACTCTTTCCCAGGCTTTTTACCAAATGCCACTGTGGCGAATCATTTTCTTATTTTTGTTTTTGAGGGGAGGGAAGAAGACTTTTTTAAAGTAATTATGAATGCAAGTTTTTTTAATCATAATTTTTACTTCCACCTTTCATGCAGGAGATTTAAGCGAGGGATTAGATGAACGTACTAAATTTTACAAGTAGATGTCAACAGGGAGAGCCTTCCAGAAGGGTGCGAAAACATGGGGAAACACTAATCCTAGCAGTGGTTTCCAAGCCTTATCTGCATGCAATAACTTTGTGGGAGGCCTGTTGTTATACATACGTATTCCTTACAACACCCCTGTGATATTGATTGAATGTTCTGGGGTGCAGCTGAGAAACCTGTATTCCTCCCAAGTAAGTGATTAATTGGTTTGAGTTCAGTGGTTCTTAACCTTGGCTATATGTACAAATACAGGAGTGCTTCTACAGTATCAGATCCCCAGGCCCATCTCCCAAGAGTCCAACATTCTTGGTCTGGGGTGTGCACAGGCATCAGTATTATTTTACACAATCCTAAGGTGATTCCAATATCAGCTACAGTTGAAAGCTACTGGTGCTGATGATGATGCAGGAAATCTGACCTGTAAAAGCTAGGGCATCAGGGCATCCGTACCTGCACAGGCTTCCCCCGGTCTGCCCAAGAGACCTGGGGGACCAGGTGGTCCAACATCCCCTGTTTCTCCATAGCGGCCAGGGAACCCTGGGTCCCCTGGTGGGCCTGCCAAAGATAACGGCACATGAGAATAAACAAATGATATGTGCATTTTAAAATTCAGACAACAATTACTTTTTGTGAGACTCAGTAAAGTATAATCAGGACACTCTTTTGCAGCTTCTCATTACATTTAAAACGAAATATCTTCAATGTGAACCCCCTTGGCTGTGCCTCTTCCTCAGACACGTGAACGTTGAGTGGGGCTTTTTGTCATTGATTTAGGCTACTGCTTTTGGTGGCAGCATCTTGATAGGTGTTAGTCAAATAGTTTTGTTTTTGTTTTTGTTTTTTTTCAGACAGAGTCTCCCTCTGTCGCCCAGGCTGGAGTGCATGATCTCAGCTCACTGCAACCTCCACCTCCCAGGTTCAAGCGATTCTCGTGCCTCAGCCTCCCAAGTAGCTGGGATTACAAGCATGTGCCACCACACCCAGCTAATTTTTGTATTATTAGTAGAGACGGGGTTTCACCATGTTGGCCAGGCTGGTCTCGAACTCCTGACCTCAAGTGATCTGCCTGCCTCGGCCTTCCAAAGTACTAGGGTTACAGGCGTGAGCCACTGAACCCAGCCAGGAAAATAGTTTCATACAATTTTTAGCGATTAAAAAAAAGACTTTCTGAAAGATGACAATAAAAATCCCAGCATACAGTATATGTACTGAAAAAAGCCTCATGCACATGTATAATTATACACTCATGCTACAGTACGTGCATTCAGCCTGCCTAGTGTGCAAGCTATGGAAATACTGGGCCAGACTCTTCTGTCCTGGCCACTCAACTCCTATTTCTGCATAATTTATGGAGGAACTGAATAGGAACACAAACCTTTGAGTGGAAGAGGTGGAGTCACCAAAACACCTGGTGGTCCTGGGCGCCCTCGATTTCCAGGATCCCCCTGAAATCATTCATTCATTCACTTTTTAAAGGAATATTAATTTTACTCATGTTGCCTGGCATTAAACCAATATTAGAATGACCATGTGCACATTCATATAAGAAGCAGAGATTATAGGCTGACTAGAGAAATGAAGCATCCATGGAGTTTTAGGAGCAGCAAAGATGCATCTAATCTCTTATCTACAAGTAGTGGAAGTAAATAGCAAGTCACAGAGCTTCCACAAAAGAAAAGAAATTTAACTCCAATGAAATTATTCTGTGCCTATAAATTGGATACCTCTGATGTCACCAGGTTTCTTAGATATACTATGAGCGTTAATGTCTAACTTGGTATCGATGACAAATAGTTTATTCACCTAACAAGGTCGGAATCTACATTTTATTTTAGCAACAAGTAGTGTCCTCCTAAACCGTGTTCCTTTAATGCCACCATGGCTTTAAGGGAACACAATTCCCTTGCACATGCTGAGCAAGTGCCAGATGTGAGATCACAGAGGTTAAAAAGGAAAGAAAAAATGCAGTGGTGTTAAAAGCAGAAAACTCTCTAAGATGCCCTCTGTTTCTAATCTCAATGAGCCCATGCATTTTTTTAAACTCTCATGATTATTCATCTTCAAAAGGATCACTTCTCAAATGTAGAACATAATGCTTAATATGACACTGATATGATAATATGATAATCATGCATAATAATGCACAGCATGCATTAAAGTAATATAGTCAGCACTCTTATACAAAATATTTTAAAAATAATAACAATCCAACGATAAAAATAATAAAACAATAGAATATGACAACTGTTTACATAGCATTTACATTGTATTAGAGATTATAAGTAACCTAGAGATGATTTAAAATACAAGATAGGGCATGGGTAAGTATTATGCAAATACTACATCACTTTACATCAGGGACTTGAGCATCTGAGGGTTTTGGTAGCGTAGGGGTTCTGAAACTAATCTCCCACAGATAACGAGGGACAACTGATATGGTTTGGCTGTGCCCCCAGCTAAATCTCATCTTGAATGGTAATGCCTACAATTCCCACCTGTTGTGGAAGGAACCCTGTAGGAGGTGATCGAATTATGGGGGTGGGTCTTTCCTGTGCTATTCTTTTTTTTTTTTTTTTTGAGATGGAGTCTCGCTCTGTCGCCCAGGATGAAGTGCAGTGGCTCAATCTTGGCTCACTGCAAGCTCTGCCTCCCAGGTTCACGCCATTCTCCTGCCTCAGCCTCCCAAGTAGCTGGGACTACAGGCACCCGCCACCTTGCCCGGCTAATTTTGTTTTTGTATTTTTAGTAGAGACGGGGTTTCACCATGTAGCCAGGATGGTCTCGATCTCCTGACCTCGTGATCTGCCTGCGTTGGCCTCTCAAAGTGCTGGGATTACAGGCATGAGCCACCACGCCCAGCCTTTCCTGCGCTATTCTTGTGATAGTGAATGAGTCTCACAAGATAATAGTCTTAAAAAATAGGAGTTTCCCTGTACAAGCTCTCTCTTTGCCTGCTGCCATCCATGTAAGACGTGACTTGCTCCTTCTTGCCTTCTGCCATAATTGTGAGGCCTCCCCAGCCACATGGAACTATAAGTCCATTAAACCTCTTTCTTTTGTAAATTGTCCAGTCTTGGATATGTCTTTATCAGCAGCATGAAAAACAGACTAACGTAACAATTGAATAAAAAACTAACTGTGTCTCTTCTAAAAATTACATTCTTGAATGATTCCTGGCAATACTTTAAAAAATAAATTAGATAATATTAAGGATATAAACTTTTATCAGGATATATTAAAATAGGCTCACTTTTTACCTTTGGGCCAATTAATCCAAATAGCCCAGGATCTCCAACCAGTCCTAGTTCTCCCTACAAACAAGCACAAACATGCCTTAAAAAAAAAAAAAAGTGACTGGATGACAAATTATCTCATTCTCATTTAATTTAAGCAACTCATTGCCCACTGAGACCATGCGAAGTCTTAACACTGTCCATCAGTTGCATCAGACAATCTTGTGCTTCAATTTTTGCACTCACAGCTAAATCCTGCAATCCATAAAATGAATGTGTCTGCCTTCCTAATTACTGTGTTTGCACGCAACAGTACAACTTCTGAATTATACTAAATTGCATTTACTAATGAAAATGTATTTATTATCTCTATAATGAGGTACATTTACCTTTAATCCTGGAAAACCTGGAGATCCATAGGAACCAGGATCCCCCTAATAAATTCACAAAAGTCAGGATAAACAGAATTAAATCAGAATGCATTAACCAGCTCAGTGTATCATTTTTCACCTTATCAAATTGTTCCATGGATATTTGGTCTTGTTTGCAAAGCTAGCTGAATAAAAGGAAATAAATATAAAATAGATTCCATTTCTCTATAACATTTGCTAATTGAAGTGATCTTTAGTCTTATTCAAAAAATCCATGTCATTGCCAGTGTTTTAATTAAGAACGTATTTTTGTTGTCGTTGCTTTTCCAATTTTAATTTACTTAATTTAGTGCTTGCACTGGGCCAAATATCTTTAAAATCTCTGTAATATAATTTGCCTGGAAATTAATAGTTGCTCTGTGCATCATTAGCAATAAAAATGACCATGGAAACCAATATTGCCCCATTCAGTACTAAATCTAGAACCAAATAAACTCAATGCCTATGCCAGCTGTGGTCTGGCCTCCATGGTGACTCTATGAATGGGCTTTCTATTAGTGACACGTGGTGATGTTTGGAGCTTAATATTGTACTTTTTTTCTAGCTACTGCCCCTAGATCACCATGATGTTTCCTCAAATAGACTTAACTATTCCAAGCTACTTTCATACTGGCACTGAGGTGCCAGACAAGAGATGCCACAATCCTGTTACTTTTCCCAAATTCTTCTATCTTTTGCTTGCCTGTTTTATCTAAATGATGTCAATGGAAGGATGCTCTGGGATATTTAGATATTCCATAATTCTTTTCCAAAATGTTTTGTTCTTACATGAGCTATTCTTCACTTTTGAGCTTGTGGGACTACTGACCTGGTTTTATAAAAACATGAAAGAGAAATATCTCCAAATTCACTGATGTTAATAGCAAATGATGCTTACCCGAGGCCCTGGAAATCCAGGAATACCTTTTTCTCCTTTTGCCCCAGTACCAGATTCTCCCTTTAAGAGATGACAACATTTAGAGGGGTTCAAGCAACACTATTTCAGCAATAGGGAAAGCAAAAACAAAATGAGGAACAAAAATTATTGTCAGCAGCTTAAAGAAAACAACTACTTCAGAATAGAGGCTCTATAGTATTATGATAAGATGGTGAAAAATTCTGGTAATATATGTTAGCACTTAAAGCAATGATAAAGACCATGAGAAATAACATTTTAAGTTAAGATAGTACATCACACAAATGAAAAAAAAAGTACTTAAACTAACTACCTTGCGTCCTGGTGGTCCTGGCAGTCCAATCGTTCCAGGAATTCCTTTTATACCCTAAAAATTACAATGAATATAATTTGGTCTATTCTTATTATTTAACATACTGAATTCCATCTTCTTCAGAAATCATCTCTTTTTACAATCTGTTTCACCTTAAAAAAAAACCTTAAGAGATTACTCTTCACCTGTTCTAATTAGCACTAAGATCTAAGCACACTTGTAAACCAGACACTATTTGAGCCAGTTCTCTATGTGAGAGGTAAATGGGACACCACAGTGGACCACCATGGAGCCAGGCAGCAGATACAATTTGGGAATGTAGCCATTGAAAAAGTGGCTCATTTTGAGCAAAGTAAAGAAATTTAACCCAGCAATTGAAAAGCAACAACAGAATCTGCATGTGGCCCCAGTAATATCAGCACTGGAAGCTGACAGAGGAATTAATATTTGCCAAGAGTCTATTACGGCCCAGTTCTATGCATTTGTTACCTTCTCAGTTATCAAGACATCAAACTCATCTGTAACATCTAAAGGACAACTGGGCTTCCAGTGGTCTTTTCAATCCACACATCAAAACAACATTAACAAGCACATGTCATAATTTAGCAGCCTGAGCTAGGTCTGCCACTCAGCAGCTGGGTAAACTTGAGAACACTGGGAACCTTCCAAGCCTCATTTTCAATGCCACACGATGGGGCCAATAGTAGTACCAACCTATTAAAGTAGGTTTGAGACTAGTGCAGTGATGCATAGAAAGACCTCTGTACTTTGCTGCCACAGACCCATGTTCAAAAAATATTTTCTACTGCTACTTTCCAAGGCGACATATGGATTTGGGAATTACCTTTTCTCCTTTATAGAGACAAAAGTCAGGTGGCTCTACCAACAGGGTGGGTCCAGGAGAACCTTGCTGACCAACCTCACCCTTAAAAAAAAAACAAGCAAGATAATAAAAATTTCATATTAATTTATGTTTTGAAGGTTTTCACCCATGTATTGTGGTATAATGCTTCCAATCCTATGTGTCATGGATTTAAAATACAAGTCATGGCAACTACATCATAGAATATAAAAGGATATTTATTTTCTTATAAAAATTTAATACACACTTATTGTTAAAAATAAATTTAAAAAATGAAAATGATTCTTAATCCTACTATCCAGAGCCAGATGCGGTAGCTCACGCCTGTAATCCAAGCACTTTGGGAGGCTGAGGTGGGTGGGATCACGAGGTCAGGAGATCGAGACCATCCTGGCTAACACGGTGAAACCCCGTCTCTACTAAAAATATATAAAAAAAAAAAAATTAGCCGGGCATGGTGGCAGGCGCCTGTAGTCCCAGCTACTCGGGAGGCTGAGGCAGGAGAATCACTTGAACCCAGGAGGCAGAGGTTGCAGTGAGCAGAGATCGCGCCACTGCACTCCAGCCTGGGCGGCAGAGCAAGATTCCATCTCAAAAAATAAATAAATAAATAAATAATCTTACTATCCAGAAGTAATCTCTATTAAAACTTTGATATAATTTTTTGTGGTGTGTGTGTATATGTGTATGTATGTACATACATGTGTATATAGGTGAATAAACAATTTATTTTGTTTATGAAAATATAATCAGAATTCTATATAATATATAAACATGATTTAAAATATACAGAATATTTTATTAAATTTTTAAATAATTTTATAATTTTCTTACAATATTATTTTGTGAGCCTTTTTCTATTATACTAAAAGCTCTTCAGGATCCTGATTTTTTTTTTTTTTTTTTTTTTGAGACAGAGTGTTCTCTGTCACTCAGGCTGGAGCACAATGGCGCAATCTCAGCTGACCGCAACCTCTGCCTCCTGGGCTCAAGCAATTCTTGTGCCTCGGCCTCCCGAGTACCTGGGATTACAGATAAAGCACCATCGTGCCCAGCTAATTTTTGTATTTTCGGTAGAGATGGGATTTCGCCATGTTGGCCAGGCTGGTCTCAAACTCCTGGCCTCACGTAACGATCCTGATTTTTAATGCCAATACAATAATCTATCATAAGAATGTACTGTGATGTATTAAGCCATCCCACTCTGGTTAGATTAGATTATTTCTACTTATTTTCAATAATATTTTAAAACTGTAAAATAATAGCCAAAATTTTTATTTATGCCATGATAGATGTTTTTCTACTGAAGAAAAGTATGTTTCTTGAATGAATTTTGCCACAATCATAAACTCTCACCATTAATTAGAAGATAAATATTCTGTGCTTTTCTGGGTATTACGATTATTCTACACTTAGTATGATCTTTCCTCTTTGTCGTAGTTAAGAACAGGCTATAGGTCACCCACGTTTGCAAACCAGGCCCTTACTGGATCTGTCACTTGGGGCAAGTTCCTTAAAACCTCTCTCAGTCCACATTTCCTTACTTCCTGGAAACCTCATTTTTCTTCTCTGTGAAATGGAGATTGTAATATTACCTACCTCAAACTATTCTTCTATTGAATAGATAATACACATAAAATGCTTCCTGTGTTGAGGGTAACAAAGTCAATTCCCCAATGTAATATTACTAAAACTACTAATGCTTTTGATAGGTGGGATTTTTAGAAGAATATCAAGTTTAAATAGAAAAAAAAAAAAAAAAAAAAAAAAAAACAAGAGTTCAATTTCTACCTAAACCTGGGAAATTGCAGAAAAGCCAGATTAGAAACATTGTTTTGTTTTGGTTTTTTCCTTGATTTATCTACGCACCTAACACAGTGTTGGTGTAGCACCTGCCCTAAAGATATCTGCTGTGTGAATAAACCATTGAACAAGCACATTAACAAAACATGAGTAAATGCATAGCATGTATTGGTAAAGATAGCCACTCTTATTCTTGTAATTGAGATAAATCTGAACAAAACCCTTAAAAGCCGACAAGCAGGCACCTTCTTCAAAATATTGGTCATATTGCTATTTTTTTCATATTGTAAAAGTACCACATACTCAGTATAGTCAAAAGTACAAAGAAGGAAAACTATGAAGAATTAAGATGTAAAAGGTCCATAATTATATCATGTAGGCATAAATAGCAGCAACCATTTAGGGCAGTGTTTCTTAAAATGAGGTGGGCAAACACGTTCTGGAACATCTGAGAATTCTGCATCAATATTTTATCTTATTTATTTTATTTATATTTTTTTGAGACATAGTCTCACTCTGTCACCCAGGCTGGAGTGAAATGGCACAATCTTGGCTCATTGCAACTGCCACCTCCCAGGTTCAAGCAATTCTCCTGCCTCAGCCTCCTAAGTAGCTGGGACTATGGGCGTGTGCCACCATGCCCGGCTAATTTTTGTATTTTTAGCAGAGACGGGGTTTCACCATGTTGGCCAGGCTGGTCTCGAACTCCTGACCTCAGGTGATCCACCCGCCTCAGCCTCCCAAAGTACTGAGATTACAGGCGTGAGCCACTGGGCCTGGCCCAAAATTGTAAAATTATGGGTTCATTCACCTGACAATCTAAAAGAATTAATGTAAGCACATTTGAGATCATTTGAACGGCCACCTCATAGCCAAATACTTCCAAGTTATTCCACAGCCTGAGTTTGCAAATGTGTCTGATTGGACTGGCACGGAAAGTCACTAAGATGCCAATGCTTGCTGGACTCTGCAATGGCGCACCGGCTCCTGTGGCTTCGACGAACATATTCCAAAGCTCCATGGCTTCCCGAACTTGAAAAACATTGTTTTGGTATATTTTCATTCAGTCATTTCTATAAGCCAGAGATTCTCAAGGTGAGGAGGAGGGAAAGTAGTTAGGCAACCCTTCCCGCAGGGACATTTGGCAATCTTTTGATACATTTTAAGTTGTCACAATTGGAGGGACGGGATGTTACTGACATCTAGTGGGGAGAGGCCAGGGATGTGGCTGAACATCCTGTAATACACAGGACAGCCTCCACAGCAATGAAATAGCAGCAGCCTGAGGTTGAGAAATCCCTCTCTGTGTGTATTTTAATGTCTTTCTTGTTGCTGTTGCTTTTACAAAGTTGAGTTTATATTTTTGTAACCTGTACTTTCTGTTTAGCATTATATCACAGGCCCTTCCCCACATCATGAAGTCGTCATATATATTTTTGACTCTTGTGCCGTTCTGTTAAATGACTATACCATGACTTACTCAATCACGCTGGAACTCCATGAGAGCAGGGATCAGGTCTGTCTTGCTAAATCCCCACACCCAGTGTCAGTCCTAGCTTGGCATGGAGCAGATGCTTAATATTGACTTGCCCTCAGTTGTTGAAAGAGCCACTCACCTACTGCTGGATGTTCAGATGGTTTCCAGGTGAGTTGACTTCTTAAATCACTTTTCTTTCTTTGTTTTTTGTTTGTTTGTTTGTTTGTTTTTTGAGACAGAGTCTTACTTTGTCGCCAGGCTGGAGTGCAGTGGCGTGATCTCGGCTCACTGCAACCTCCGCCTCCCAGGTTCAAGCAATTCTCCTGCCTCAGCCTCCCGAGTAGCTGGGCACGCACCACCATGCCCAGTTAATTTTTGTATTTTTAGTAGAGACGGGGTTTCACCATGTTGGCCAGGATGGTCTCAATCTCTTGACCTCGTGATCCACCTGCCTAGGCCTCCCAAAGTGCTGGAATTACAGGCGTGAGCCATCGTGCCCGGCCCTTAAGTCACTTTTCTAAAGCTTATTCTAAGTTTTACGCTTCAGCCAAAAGGACAGTGGGTGTGAGTGGCAGGGGGAGGAAACAGGGAGGAGGGGCATAGAAAAGGAGTGGGTTGGAGATCATGTATTGCTCAGTGCTCTTGGTTCCAGTCATTTATATTTGTATTTATATGCATATTTAAGGGTGGAGTTTAGGATTTATGTGAAATTAAGCAAAACAAATCCGTGATTTGACAAAACTGTTACTCTGGACATAATATATTGCAAAAATGTTCAATCTGTTTGCTAGGGTGAAACGTGTTACACAAATTAACCTGAATGTAGTGTTAAATTTTGTCAGATCTTTCATTTTACAGTCAAGGGTAATGGTGCCATAATAATTCGGCAAAGAAAAGTTCTCAGCCATAAAATTGGGCAGTGACTAGATAATGAATACAAGTTCAAATAATCAAAACAGCCTCCACCCCTGAGCAGCACACACACTTCACCATCTGCTCCTCAGAGCAAGGGGGGATTCTTACCGGGTCTCCCATTTGCCCCTTTACTCCCACACCGGGATTTCCCTGAGAAAGAAATGAAAAAGAATCTAATTGCTTTTGAATTTTAAAAAAGTAATTAAAAGCAATTAAGACTTCTGGCTACACAATTTATTGCAGTTTATTGAATACTTTAGGAAACCTGATAAGAGGAAAGCCATCATTCTGACAAATACCAGTGGTCAATTATTTCATTGTTCAGGGCTCTATTGATGTATCTTGCTCATGACTGCCTACCTTCAAACCTGGACGCCCTGGTTGGCCCGGAGGTCCCTAAAACAAGGGAGAAAAAAACACAAATCAATCATCAGACATAGAAATCAGAATGTGCCTTCTTTTGTTACCCCAAGATCCTATTTAGGAAACCCTTAATTTTAAAACATGCAATGGTGGAGTTTCTATCATGGATGGGCTGTTTTCTGTGAAGATGATGTCAGTGGCTCATCCGCAGGGGACCTGTGCTTCAAGATGGAGTCCCACTGATAATGGTGGGTTTTCACTGATTCATCGATTATAATCTCTCAAACGGCCCACCTGTGTCTGACCCAAAACGGCAACTTTGCTTCTTTATTTTCATGTAGAATCTGGTTTTTAAAGGGATCACATCAGCAGTGCTGTACTTACCACTAACCCTGGCTCTCCGGGATATCCTGTGGGGCCCGCTGGTCCTCCTGCACCCCAAGATCCCTGAACATGAGAAAAATCAGTGCATCTGTTACCCAAAATTGTAATCATCTTTCACAGAAAGAGTTGTGTGTGATCCCATGTGGATAAAAACCTCTAAAGAAATCACAGCCCCCAGCACATCTGCCCTGCTAGGACATTTTCAACAGCAGCTTTGATGCAGCCCTATAAGGGCACCAAGCAGGCTGGGCGCGGTGGTTCACACCTGTAATCCCAGCACTTTGAAAGGCCAAGTGGGGTGGATCATGAGGTCAGGAGATCGAGACCATCCTGGCCAACATGGTGAAACCCCGTCTGTGCTAAAAAGACAAAAATTAGGCGGGCATGGTGGTGGGCGCCTGTAGTCCCAGCTACTCGGGAGGCTGAGACAGGAGAATCGCTTGAACCAGGGAATCGGAGGTTGCAGTGAGCTGAGATTGCGCCACTGCACTCCAGCCTGGCGAAAGAGCAAGACTCTGTCTCAAAAAAAAAAAAAAAAGCACCAAGCTAAAGGTAGCAGCACTCTGGTAGTTGTGATAAATTCCTTCATTTAGGGCCCAGTTAAGACCCAGAGATCAATCTACCTATTTACAAATACATCCTGTAATAACAAAAGTAGAGAACAAAGAAAATGCATTACTACCTACTCCTAAATTCTGTGTTACAATTTTGATATACATCAGGATGCTTTTAAAGTATTATTATTAATTAACATTACATATTAATGTATTTATACTTTTTAGTATATTTTTAAAACATGGGCTGCAAGATCTCAAATTGGGGAAATATAGTCCCTAATTTGAGATCAAGATGAGTCAGCCATGCAAAATTTTCTACATGTAAGTTGTAACACAACGATACACAAATTGTCAAGAAAAGGTTACAGCCAGGCTAGCCTGGAAGCGTGGAGAGATGTTCCCTGGGTTCCTGCTGACTCTGCCAAAGTCAAATGATTGGGGAGTGTATAATGAAATTACTGTTTAGGAGGATGAACTGATATTTATTTTAACAGCAACATTGAGGTATCACATTTATTACATGGACCTGAGCTTCAATCATAGTAAGGAAACCAACCCAGGAAAGTCGTTCCATCACTAGCCAGAAGTTACAGGGCAAAATTATAGCTTAACTTTTGGAAGGCAAAATGGAGTCTCTGTCGCCCAGGCTGGAGTGCAGTGGTGCGATCTTGGCTCACTGCATCTTCCGCCTCCTGGGTTTTAGCAGTTCTCTGCCTCAGCCTCCCAAGTAGCTGGGATTACAGGCACGCACCACCACGTCTGGCTAATTTTTGTATTTTTAGTAGAGACAGGGTTTCACCATCTTGGCTAGGCTGGTCTTGAACTCCTGACCTCGTGATCCACCCACCTCAGCCTCACAAAGTGCTGGGATTAAAGGCATGAGCCACCTCACCCAGTCTTTTTTTTTTTTTTTTTTTTTTTGAGATGGAGTTTCAGTCTTGTTGCCCAGGCTGGAGTGCAATGGCGCCATCTCAGCTCACTGCAAGCTCTGCCTTCTGGGTTCGAGTGATTCCCTGGCCTCAGCCTCCCGAGTAGCTGGGATCGCAGGTACACGCCACCACGCCTGGCTAATTTTGTATTTTTAGTAGAGGGGGGCTTTCACCATGTTGGCCAGGCTGGTCTCAAACTCCTGACCTCATGATCCACCCACCTTGGCCTCCCAAAGTGCTGGGATTACAGGCATGAGCCACCACGCCTGGCCGGCAAAACTGCTCTCAATTTTAATCTTGCAAACATCGAAAAACTGGAAAGACTAATAAAATCATTGAATTGCTGGTCTGGGCGGCCCTCGGTGCCCCTGCAGAAAACAAAATTATAAGTGAAGCATTTTTGCAAAAATATCATAACAAAGATTATGCAATATGAATACTCAAATTATGGCATTTGTGATTCACACATTGACTGTTTAGTTTTGTGAAACTTTCTCACATCAGAAACATCAGAGAGATGAATATGGGCAAAATATTAAATATAATATACAAATACTGATTCACCAAGCAAAATGGTAGGGAGAAGCAATGCAAGATTATTCTACCTGGTATATATTATGTATGTAGTTGCTAAGTGGACTCACTTTCCTAAATATTAAGTGGCTGCATATACCTGAGTAATGCCAAAAGATCATTAGAAGACAGAAGAGGAAGGCAGGAGGGAGCTTGATGAGCTTCAAGTACAACTTCATGGGCATGAGACTGGTGCAGTTACACAGGGCCCCATTCTTCATGTTCTGAGGTCACCATCTTGAAATGCTTAATAATTTTTGAACAGGGAACCCACATTTTCATTTTGCACTAGGTGAGCCACACAAATTATGTAGCTGGCTTTGCTGGGATTAAAACGTGGAACGTAGGCTATTTGAGGAGGAAATAGAAGCATACAGCCTGCTCAGGAGACTTACCGGTAAGCCAGGCAGTCCTGGGTCCCCTCTGTCTCCCTGCAAAAATAAGAATGTATTGTTTTATAAGTCCACACGATGTACCTAAAACACAGATTATGTAAAACTAGAAATATACACAAAATTATCTGGACTCATCTAACTATGCAGTTTGTTCAATTTTTTTGGTGTTGACTAAAATTGAGGAAGGGATATGCGGAGGTGATTTTCTTTCTCCTTAAGCTCTGAATTCTCCTTCTACCCAACAGAGAAAGGTCGCTAGAGTAATGACATGGAATCGAAATGAGATTTTTGTCTTTGTTTAAATTGTTCTAAATTCTCAATCCAGTGGTCCCATTTCCTCACAGTTTACCTTTTGCTGGTCTGGTTCCACACCTTGCTATGCCTTATAAACATTTTGACCCCCTTGACTACCCTAGAGTGGACAGAAAAGAAACTCAGGCAGAAATTGCCTCACACCAGCCTCTGTCTACCTCTATCGCCTTGTGACTCAGTGCTGAGACTCAAACTACTTTAAAAGATCAAAGGCTATATATTCTCTTGAATGAAGTCTCTTTTTTTAAAACGTAAAATATATGTAAGTTAAAATTTGACATTTTGGCTGGGTGCGGTGGCTCGCGCCTGTAATCCCAGCACTTTGGGAGGCCGAGGCGGGCGGATCATGAGGTCAGGAGATCACGACCATCCTGGCTAACACGGTAAAACCCCGTCTCTACTAAAAATACAAAAAATTAGCTGGGCGTGGTGGCGGGTGCCTGTAGTCCCAGCTACTCGGGAGGCTGAGGCAGGAGAATGGCATGAACCCCAGAGGCGGAGCTTGCAGTGAGCCCAGATCACACCACTGCACTGCAGCCTGGGCGACAGAGGGAGACTCCATCTAAAAAAAAAAAAAAAAAAAATTGACATTTCAACCTTTTTTTTTTGAGATGGAGTCTCGCTCTTGTTGCCCAGGCTGGAGTGCAGTGGCACCATCTCCGTTCACTGCAACCTCCACCTCCTGGGTTCAAGCAATTCTCCTGCCTCAGCCTCCCAAATAGCTGGGATTACAGGCATGCGCCGCCATACTCAGCTAATTTTTTTGTATTTTTAGTGGAGATGGGGTTTCACCATGTTGGCCAGGCTGGTCTCAAACTCCTGACCTCAGGTAATCCACCCGCCTTGGCCTTCCAAAGTGCTGGGATTACAGGTGTGAGCCACTGCGCCCGGCCCATCTCAACCATTTTTAAGTGTACAGATAGTTCTGTGGCATTAAGTACCTTCACATTGTTATTCACCCGTGACCACCATCCATCTCCAAAACTCTTACATCTCCAATGGAAACTCTGTTCTCATTAAACACTAACTCCCCATCCCTCTTCCCCGCAGCCACTGGCAACCACCATTCTATTTTCCATCTCTATGAATTTGACTATTTTTAAAACTTCATATAAGTGAAATCATATGATATCTGACTGGTTTATTTCATTTAGTATAATATTATATCTTCAAGGTTCATCCATGTTGTTGTATGTGTCAGAACATCTTTCCTTTTTAAAGCTTTTACAATCTTCCATTGGATGAATATACCACATTTTGTTTATCCATTCATCTGTTGATGGACACGATTACTTCCACCTTTTGGCTACTGTGAATAAAGCTGCTATGAACATGCATGTACAAATATCCACTCAAGTCCTTGCTTTCAGTTCTTTGTGGTATATATCCAGAAGTGGAATTGCTGGATCATATAGTAATTCTATGTTTAATTTACTGGGGAATTACCATATTATTTTCCACAGTGGTTGCACCATTGTCCATTCCCACCGTTAATGCATAACGCTCCAACTCTTCATGTAGTTACCAACAATTGCTAGATTTGTTTTTTTTTTAAATAATAGCCATTAGAATGGGTATAAAGTGGATATAGACTCTCAGGAGCATTGTCTCTCAAGGGTTATTGATCTACAGATCATTTTTATTAGGGATCTTCTGTTTCCCCTTAAGATAAGGAATTCTCTATATTCATCCGCCTTCTATATTTGTATGTCACATGTCCTCTATTACCACAATTACAAAAAAAATGCTCACTATAACTAATATGATATGGGACATTGCCATTCACAATGTGCTGCAATATAAATTATCATAACAGTCTTAACAACACTAAGAAAGGGGCAGGGTAAATATTCTTTTAATCTTCTTTCACAAATAACGAACATGAGGTTGAGGAGGTTAAAGGAGTTGCTTAAAGTCACAGTGGAGAATAAGCCTCAGTTCTCTCCTTCCAATACACTATACTGGTTTCTAGAATGACCCTGCTGTTGACGTTTAGTTTGTTAATGTATAATTTAAGCTATAAACAAATCTATCGTTCTTGCTGTTTAAGAAGGACAAATAGGCACAGAGGCTACACACATAAACGGTGAGCTCACTAAAGGGATCACTGCTCAGGTGTGTCCATTCCGGGTGGCACAGAATCTACAGTCTGATAGAAGCAATCTAAGACTAGTTCTATCTAATTGCTGCAGAATATTCTTCCTTAAAATAAATGACCACACATCTTAAAAATGGGCTGTATTTTCCTGTTAAAGCATCATTTCCACTGATCCCCATCACTCATCCATGCCTTCTCATCTGAGAGATGAGGTGGTCACTCAAGAGTTTATTTCTGAACATTTGTACGTCACTCCCTGCTGAAAACACACCACCATTAAATGTATCAAGCAAAGTGCTGTAAGATTTACATCATTTTCAAGTTCAATAATGGTGACTTTTACTGTACTGGATGGCGAGTACTAATATTACAATGTTTTAATTACAAATAAATCAGTGGTCCTCCACTGGGGTGATATCCCCCCAGGGGACGTTTGGTAATGACTGGATATACGCTTTGGGGAGTTGGCATCTAATGAGTAGAGGCCAGAGGCCAGGGATGCTGCACAACATCCTATAATGCACAAGTCAGACCCACACCAAATGAATATGTGGCCCAAAATGTCAGGAGTTGAGAAACCTTGAAATAAATACATCCCTTGCAGTTCTGACTAGTTCAGAGGTACTGGAATTTTATAGTGCTGGAATTTTACTGGCGACTAAAGCCAGTGCCTTCACACAAAAGTATGATGCCATCCCTAAGGGTCAGGGTAATGATAAAAATTGGTGTATTCAGGGACATTTTGAAGAAAAATCCTGTCTGAGTATTTCCTGCATGGGCTTACCTATTTGGAAAAAAAAATTTTTAACCCATCATGATCATAATACTTACCTGAATACCTTTAATGGCACCTAAAATGAACACTGAATTTCCTTTTTCTCCCTTTTCCCCAGGATGGCCCTGAAAATAAAATATTTATGTACTTAAGAGGAAAATAGCATATTACCATTTCAGTATTTTCTTTTCGATATAAAATATTACTCATCAGTTAAAATTACCATTATTGACATGATTAACAAGCAGACATTTCTTTATCCTCTTCCATATTATTATCACCCTAAGGTTCTCACATATATTTACTCCATATTCAGTTAAGATCTGTCAAGGAATCTTCTAAGACAGAATATCTACTCATATATAGCTATGTAGCAGAAAATTTTCGTATTTCCTCACAATATAAAACACATGCATTGTTCCTACAAATAACTAATTTTGCAATTGTTAATTTATGCCCTAGAAACAGTAAAATATGTATATATAGAAGGAGAGATGTTATCCATTTCAGTACTTGTATTCAAAATAGGCCTAAGAATTCTTTTAAAAAACATAACATGTTCCTTTCGGAAGGTTTTTGTATATAGTTGCTAGTTTGCTTAGGATATTTTTTTAAAGTGAATGAAATACCTCAGTGTATTCTTCTTCCTCCCCAAGGTTTTCCTACTTAACATCTTAATATCCTACTTCAATTTTTTTTATTTATTTTTATTTTATTTTTTATTTTTTATTTTTTTTTGAGACAGAGTCTCGCTCTGTCTCCCAGGATGGAGTGCAGTGGCGCGATATCTGCTCACTGCAAACTCCACCTTCCGGGTTCCTGCCATTCTCCTGCCTCAGCCTCCCGGGTAGCTGGGATTACAGACACCTGCCACCGCACCCGGCTAATTTTTTTTTTTTTTTTTTTTTTTTTTTTTTTTTTTTTTTTTTTTGAGACGGAGTCTCGCTCTGTCGCCCAGGCTGGAGTGCAGTGGCGCAGTCTCGGCTCACTGCAAGCTCCGCCTCCCGGGTTCACGCCATTCTCCTGCCTCAGCCTCTCCGAGTAGCTGCGACTACAGGCGCCCGCCACCACGCCCGGCTAATTTTTTGTACTTTTAGTAGAGACGGGGTTTCACCATGGTCTCGATCTCCTGACCTCGTGATCTACCCACCTTGGCCTCCCAAAGTGCTGGGATTACAAGCGTGAGCCACCGCGCCCGGCCTTTTTTTGTATTTTTTAATAGAGACGGGGTTTCACCGTGTTAGCCAGGATGGTCTCGATCTCCTGACCTCGTGATCCACCTGCCTCGGTCTCCCAAAGTGCTGGGATTACAGGCGTGAGCCACCGCGCCCAGCCCCTACTTCAATTCTTAATATATCTTCTCTTGGTTACCACATAAAAATCCTACCTTCTTTATATATCAAGTTCATATGAAAGATACATACATTTCAAAGTTAATCTCTCTTAGAGGAGTGCTTGACTTGGCTTCTCATGGGAGATATTTAACAGTATAAGGTTAAATTGCATCAACAATTTACTTGAGAAATCAGATTTGGTAGTATCTGCAGTTTTGGCTTTGCACAGTTCCAGTCTGAATGAATTTCAGAGTTAAGTTAAACAACACCAGTTCTCCAACAACACGGTTCAAATTTCAGTTACCATTGTATATTAACTGAGTACTTGCATAACGTACAAACTTCATTGCTAGCCTCTCAGCCCACAAATCGCTATATAAATAACAGATGTGAATTGTGATGACTGCATGATCACATGATGTTACCAAAACATGTTGCAAAGAAAATCAATGACTGAGAGGACGACTACTGCCAAGGAAGAAGGCTTTAATTAGGTGCTGCAGCTGAGGAGTTGGAGATCAGTCTCAAATTCATCTCCTGGACTGACTAAAATTAGGGGTTCAGATAGCAGGAGAAATGTAACAATGTGTTAGAAAACAGGACCTAGGTAAGGAAACAAAATCAGGGGTCTGGCCTCTCATTGTCTGGATGCCATGATCTGGTGAGTTTCAGTTCTTTGATACTTTTTGAGAGGCCTGGGGGTCCTCTCCTGAGGAAGGAACTCAGATAAAACACATAGGTTTCAAACTTTAAGATCAGAAGGATCCATTTCTTTGTTGATCCAAAGAACATCTATGGGACTAATGGGTCAGTTTCAATGATTTCTGTCAAAGTCTGTCTGTGATTGGCCCCTGCACACGTATTATTCAGAGCGCACACACAGACACAGACAGCAAAGCTTGTAGCTGGCTTGCCTCCTTATCTCCCAGCAATAAACCCAAATAACATTTTACAAAAATGGATAGTTGGAAGAGGAAATTGGCTAATAATGATGAAAATGAAGCAAAGAAATGAAAATGGTAATGCTGGAAATGAAATTCAAATAAAACATAAGTGGAGTTATAGAAGAAATAGCTGATCATGGGAATAATGATATTGTTGCCATTTGAGAGACTGTATTTGCAGCCAGAGGAACTTAGTAAAGATAAACCAGGAAAGTGGTTGTGATGAAAAGGATGACAGTGTCCTAGGTAAAGTGACACAGATGAAAACTTCACATTAAAGGAACCCTTAGAGATATTTCACAACACTGGAAACAGATCCAGACTTAGAAAGGAGTATCATACTTCATCAAAACATAAAAGACATATTCCTTTAGTATAAGTTATATGATGAGGAAAAGGCAAGTACTGTTGAAACTACTCTTGATAAGTTTTTACAAAGAAATAAAACACTTTGGTTCTCAATGTTTCAAATTACAGTATATTAAATATTTAGCTTTTTCATTTCCTTATATATTTATAACTGGCAAAGTTTCTAATGTTTTAACAAAGCATTTTAAAGGTCATGGGACAATAGTAATTTTCTCATCAGTTGATAAGGTTTCTTTGTGTGGTTTTTAGCTTGCCTGGTCATTCTTACTTTACTGTGCAAAGTGAGGGGTGTCTGTATAGTAAATGAGTTAAGGGGAAGTTGGTTGCTTTGCAAAGAGACCATTATGACAAACTTCAGGATTGTGGCCGGTACTGCATGCTATGTTAAAGTTAAAACTGAGAACCCTTTTTCTCTTGAATGCTCATGAATCTGTAGAATGAGGTTTGGCCTGATTTGAGGAGCTTAATAAATGTGCATTCACCAGACTGCACTTGAGTTTTCAAATGGCTGAGTTTGAAAGTAAAGGATGGTTGAAAAACTTAACAATGAAAGATGGTGGTTGTTCTTATTTGATACCAGAAGAAAAAGTATGGACAATTCTTTTTGAGTTTAGTGTTAGATCAGTTCCTCTAGGATCTGGAGCAAAAGGAAGACTCGTGAGTGACAGCAGAATGAATGATTATAGTGGTCATGCTAAGAAAACTTTCTAGAAAGAAATGTGTGAAATGATATTTAATAAAGGAAGGGAGAAATGCCAAAAAAAAGTCACAGAAAAACAATTTGGAAAGGTCAAATGATCTCTGATCTTTATTTAAGTGAGAAAAAGAAAAAGAGAGAAAGAAAAAAGAAAGGGAATATGGGGGGTAGCTCTTGCTCTAGTTGTGTTTAAATGAAAGTCCAAAATTCTGAAGAAAAAAAAAAGCTAAGAACCGTAAGTTTTCCCCCAAGTGCTGGATACTATCAACTGTTGCTGGACATCCATTCCGAATCTTTTCTAATGTATTTTCTTGCATTACAGGGTCTAGAAAGATAAAAACTACATTGCCCAGACTCCTTTATAGCTGGATGTGAATTAGGTTCCATCTAGGAGATGTGGAAGACAGAAGTTTGGAAGGGATTCTCTTCCTGGTCTGTTGTTGCTGCCAAGCAGGAAAGCAGAAACTTAAGTGTTGTTTGCTAGTGTGCAGACGTGGGGTGACAGGCAGTGGTTACAGTGCAGTTACAGATTCCTGACTCTGGATCTCAGCTAGCTGTGAACCTTTGAAATCAGTGGTCTCGTGTGGTCCTAAGTTTTACTCTTCCAACTATTATAGTAAGTGCCAGACTCCCTGTATCAGATTCCTTTCTATTCGAAATCCCTAGTAGGGTTTATGTTTCTGCAATTAACCCTGAATGATAAACAATTTACATTTTGCTACCTGGTCTCTCTGCTTTTATTTCCCTACTATCTATTCTCTTCACAGCAGCCCGAGACATCTTAATGAAACATCAATCAGATCATGTTGCTTCCTTCCTTAAAACCATCCAGTGCCTTTACCTAACATGGATGAGAAAATCTAGCCTCCTTCCATCATCCACAAAGCCCTGCGTGTTCTAAGTCCTGCCTATCTCTCTGTCCTTATCCCCCAGCCACTCCCATTTGTTGACAATGCTCCAGGCACACTTGTATTAACTCTGTTTCTTGAATACATCAAACCTGTTCCACCACAGGGCCTGTTCACTTGAGATTCCTGTTAAGATGAGCTGTGGGTGTCTTACTGGGGGGCACAGGGCCTGTTCACTTGAGATTCCTGTTAAGATGAGCTGTGGGTGTCTTGCTGGGGGGCACAGGGCCTGTTCACTTAAGATTCCTGTTAAGATGAGCTGTGGGTGTCTTACTGGGGGGCACAGGGCCTGTTCACTTGAGATTCCTGTTAAGATGAGCTGTGGGTGTCTTGCTGGGGGGCACAGGGCCTGTTCACTTGAGATTCCTGTTAAGATGAGCTGTGGGTGTCTTACTGGGGGGCATAGGGCCTGTTCACTTGAGATTCCTGTTAAGATGAGCTGTGGGTGTCTTGCTGGGGGGCATAAGGCCTGTTCACTTAAGATTCCTGTTAAGATGAGCTGTGGGTGTCTTACTGGGGGGCATAGGGCCTGTTCACTTAAGATTCCTGTTAAGATGAGCTGTGGGTGTCTTGCTGGGGGGCATAAGGCCTGTTCACTTGAGATTCCTGTTAAGATGAGCTGTGGGTGTCTTACTGGGGGGCATAGGGCCTGTTCACTTAAGATTCCTGTTAAGATGAGCTGTGGGTGTCTTGCTGGGGGGCATAGGGCCTGTTCACTTGAGATTCCTGTTAAGATGAGCTGTGGGTGTCTTGCTGGGGGGCATAGGGCCTGTTCACTTAAGATTCCTGTTAAGATGAGCTGTGGGTGTCTTGCTGGGGGGCATAGGGCCTGTTCACTTGAGATTCCTGTTAAGATGAGCTGTGGGTGTCTTGCTGGGGGGCATAGGGCCTGTTCACTTGAGATTCCTGTTAAGATGAGCTGTGGGTGTCTTGCTGGGGGGCATAAGGCCTGTTCACTTGAGATTCCTGTTAAGATGAGCTGTGGGTGTCTTACTGGGGGGCATAGGGCCTGTTCACTTAAGATTCCTGTTAAGATGAACGGTGGGTGTCTTACTGGGGGGCCTCCTGGGCCAAGAGCTCCTCTTCCTCCTGGAAACCCTGGGTCACCTCTTGAGCCATTGTGGCCACTCATACCAGGTTTGCCTCTGGGTCCAGGAGGCCCTGGGTGCCCCTGCAGAAAACAAAATTATAAATGAAGCATTTTTGCAAAAATATCATAACACAAAGGTTATGCAATATGAATACTCAAATTATGGCAATTGTGATTCACACATTTACTGTTTAGTTTTGTGAAACCTTCTCTCTACCCCAGAAGGCTATGTAGCATGTAAAAATAAAACCTAAATTTTTTTAATATAACAAATTTAAACTAATTTAGTTTGCAGTACTCTGGGAAATTGAGGAGGGGACCTTCCTTAAAATCCTTAGAAATACTATAATGAATTATGAAGCCCCACATACCTCTTTTTTTTTCCATTTCATTTTCTTATGAGAAATGAGAGTATTAAGCTCACTACAAATATTAGGACTCATCAGCAAATAAAAACATTCCTTATGAGTATGCATTTATTTCAAGAACATAGTACTTGACATAACAAGTATACCTAGCTCATATTTTGGAATTTTTTCTCTAACCTGTTTGAAAATGTTTCTTTCCAAGTAAAGTGTTTTGCTCTGGGAGTTATTGTACAAAATTTAAATGTAAACACCCTTTCATGCACTAAAATGAGAAAATATAAAAAGAGTTTGCTATGTATAATATATACCATGCACCGTAATATATATATAATATATATCTTGCACCATATTTTATACATGTTACATAATATATAATTAACAGATATTATATATAAACTATGTAAGATATAAGATATATACTATATAAAATATATGTAAGATGTAAGATATATAGTGTATACTATAGATTTTATATATGTAAAATATAAGAACATATTGTATAGTGTACATACTATATATATCTTATATATACAATATATTTGGTGCAAAAGTAATTGCAGGTTTTGCGATTGAAAGTAACAGCAAAAACCGCAATTACTTTTGCACCAACCTAATGTATTCTATATCTTGTATATCTAATATATATCTTTTATATATGTAGGTATATATTATGGTGAAAGATATATATATATTATGGTGCTTGTGGTATATATAGCAAATATTTGCTAATATATAATATATATCTTGTGATTTATATAAATATATATTTTATGTATATATACATGTGGTTTTAAGGATTTTGATGAATACTTCTGCCTTTTTAAAAAAAAGTGGAGAAAATTTAGGGATACTTACAGGTATGCCATCTAAACCTGGAAATCCAGGAACACCAGTTGGACCCTAAAATCCCAGAAAATAAAACAAAGAGATGAAAATTACTAAGTTAATAAGCTGATTTACTTGAAAATATTAACAATTAATTACTCATCTTGAAACACGCTGAGCAGTCATCGTCACCTATTTTTTTACATTGATGAATCTAAAAGCCAACATTTAAGAACCAACTCTTGTGCTTTTCTTTTGTACTTGGGAAAACAACCTAGCAGTACTGATTTAAGTAAATCATTCAACATGCTGTGAACAGAAATCTAACACTCAGAATCTCGATCCTAGAGTAACAAACCCTTAACTGTGAACACAGACAATTGATAGGACTATTTTTGCACATCTGCACTACCCAAAGTTGGGGTAGAATCTCAAGTGCTCATCAACAGGGAATAAACTATAATTTTATTCATACTATGGCATATCATACAATGTTTTTTCAGGAATAAGTTCAATCTACATAGCCTGATAAGGAATGGTCTCTAAGACATATTGTTGAGTGAAAAGAGAAAACTCAGTGTGATGCATATAATTAATGTCATGTAGGTTTTTTAAAAAGCCATGAAACAATATAACTTCTCACTGGGTACACACATGTATTTACAGATCCAGAAGAGCATGCTCCTCTGGAAAGGGGCCAAGAATGAGGATGAATTATTGCAGAGGAGTTCAGTGACTTCATTTATTATAAGGTTCAAGTATATACTACTCGTGGTTATAAAACTCCAGTGCTGGCCAGGCACAGTGGCTAACGCCTGTAATTATAACACTTTGGGAGGCCGAGGCAGGCAGATCACTTGAGGTCAGGAGTTCGAGACCAGCCTGGCCAATATGGTGAAACCCCATCTCTACTAAAAAATACAAAAATTAGCTGGACATGGTGGCATGCGCCTGTAATCCCAGCTACTTGGGAGGCTGAGGTGGGAGGATCGCTTGAACCTGGGAGGCGAAGGCTGCAGTGAGCTGAGATCCCACCACTGCATTCTAGCCTGAGTGACAGAGTAAGACTGTCTAAAAAAAACAAAAACAAAAAATGGCGCAGTAGTGCTGGTGAGTGGTTCATGTGAATCTCCACATAAGATGTGTCTTACCTTATCTCCTTTGTCCCCTGCTGCTCCAGGAGGGCCGCGGTCCCCTCTCATTCCTTTCTCTCCTGAAAGCCCAATGGGTCCTGGGGCTCCCAGGGGTCCAATGGGACCCTGTGGCCCTGGTGGTCCTGGTGGACCCTGAGAAGGAAGATTAGAAAGAAATGGGGGTGCGATTCTTAATTACTGTCTTCTGACACAAACATATAGTCATTCAGGCCTACAGAAGACTTGGAAATTAGATTTGCACAACTCTAATAATAGAAACAAATGGCTGGAGATGGTGGCTCACACCTGTAATCCCAGCACTTTGGGAGGCCGAGACACGAGGTTCACCCTAGCTCAGGAACTCAAGACCAGCCTGGGCAACAAAGTGAGAGCCCCCATCTCTACATACAAAAATTAGCTGAGCATGGTGGCGTGCACCTGCAGTCCCAGCTATGCGGGAGGCTGAGGTGGAGAATCACTTGAGCCTGGGAAGCAGAGGTTGCAGTGAGCTGATCGCACCACTGCACTACAGCCTGGGTGACAGAGACAGACCCTATCTCAAAAAAAAGAAAAGAAAGACAAGACAAGAGAAAAGGAAAAGGAAATGAAAGGAAAGACAAGAAAAGAAAATGATTGATTTAATTAAAACATAAGAAATAGTGGCATTGCCCTTTTCAATCTGAATTAAGCTATATGATAAATTTCAATTACTGCACATGTGTATATGTATGTATGTATGTGTGCAGTATGTGTGTATATGTGTACACAGAAACATGTATATTAACTGATTATAGTTGTCTTACTATTTTCATTCTGTCAATCAAATTTAAAGATCTTGGGCTTTTTAATGAAGCAAGAAACTAAAAAGTCAAAGTTGTATTTACTTTTATGTTTGTGACACAAATAGAGTAAGGGAAACTGCCAGATCTTTTATTTACTTCAAATAACTAATGATTTGCCTACTCTTTTGAAGGACAACATTTCTTTTTTGGCTGCTTTTAACTAATTTCTTAGTCATATTTTGGAATTAGTCTCCATGTCACATTAAATTTATGTAATCCAACTTTCCATGAATGAAAAGGCCACCTCTTGTTTAAAGTGAAGAAGCTTTATGGGGCCTCCTACCTCAGAACCCACGCCTCAGCGCCCTGCCCCATCTCCCTTCTGGGGTCTGGGCCTGGCCAAGGCCAGCAACACCATCTAAAGTGACATCCCGACCAGGTGTGGTGGCTCACACCTGTAATCCCAGCACGCTGGGAGGCCGAGGCGGGCGGATCACCTGAGGTCAAGAGTTCGACTTGCAATTTTTCATACCTCTCAAAATTTTTGCAAAGATTTAAGAAAAATTATTTTATAACTTCTTGCTTCACAAAACAGCATGGATGACTGCATTAAATAAGCAAGTAAGTCTTGATGTATGGACAGAAAAGCTTGGCAGGGTTTAGGAGATATCTGCTCAGATCAGATGTCTTAGGTCTCCAGGGCTAATACAGGGTTGCCCCTTGGGAATGCAGGGCCCTGAGCAAAATATTTCTTGCAGAGTCCCATCTATATAAAAACTTGAGTCACCCGAAATCAGCATGCCAACCCTACTCTGGCAATCCAATGTCGTGCAATCCCATGAAGGAAATACTTCATGGGCAAGTGGAAGTGTTTTGCTAAGCAGCCACCCTCCAAAACCAGGGCTCAAGCAAAGGACCCCAAACAATCCCATAGCATGAAGGCCAGAGCTCCTCATGTGGTCAACCCCACATTGGGTAGAAGGTCAGAGAGCACCTTGACGGGAAGAAACAGTAACCAAGACCCACCTGGTCCTGATCCACACTTGGGGTGTCACTTTCTTTATTTTTATTTATTATCATTTTTTTTGAGACAGGGTCTCACTCTGTTTCCCAGGCTGGAGTGCAATGGTGTGATCTCAGCTCACTGCAACCTCCACCTCCCGGGTTCAAGTGATCCTCCCACCTCAGCCTCCCGAGTAGCTGGGATTACAGTTGCACGCTACCACACCTAGCTAATTTTTGTATTTTTGGTAGAGACTGGGTTTTACTATGTTGGCCAGGCTGGTCTCGAACTCCTGACCTCAGGTGATCCGCTCGCCTCAGCTTCCCAAAGTGCTGGAATTACAGGTGTAAGCCACCGTGCCCGGCCGGGACGTCACTTGAGATAGCGCTGCTGGCCTTGGCCAGATCCAGACGCCAGGAGGGAGATGAGCAGGAGCCCCATAAGAGTAGTGCAAGGACATCCACCACAGTGTTACATGCAATAGCAAGAGAAACCGGAAATCTACGGGAAAGGCACCAACCTGAGACTCAGTGAATAAATTAGGGCGCCTTCAAACAGCGAAACCCCTCACAGCCTGACTTCATCGGGATGCTCCAGGAGCAACACAGAGGACAAGAAGTCAATGAGACCAACCTCTCCATTTGAGAAGTGAAGGAGGTGCAGGTCAGGAACAGAGCGTGACCCAGGGAAGTGAAGGCAGCCAAGAAAGGGGCAGTTTCAGGTCAGTGATACTGTGGGCGCCTGGGACTTAACCCTGAGGGAAGCCCACATCTCAGTGTTATCCCGCCCTAGGGGAAGGGAGCGGGGGTATTTATCTCCTTGGCTGAGGGCCCTGGTGATAGGTATGGAGTGCCTGCCAACTGTGCCTCCGGGGCTTTGAAAAAAGCCCTGACAGACGCAGATGCCAGCAGCTGAAGTCCCCCAGAGCCTTAGCACAGAAACAACAGGTCTGAGGAAGACGTGTGGGACCCCAAAAGCACGTGCAAGCCGCCAGCAAAGTCCGTCTGTCCAGGCCAACATAGAACATCCTCCCCATGTTCATGAGGGAGAAACAGAGGACTGAGCACCCAGGCTATGCGTCAGCCTTCTGGGTTTGAAGCCCAGGACCACACTGACTTGCTGTGTGACCTTGGGTATGTTTCTTAACCTCTCTGTTCCTCGGCATCTTTATCTGTCAAAGGCTTATGAGCATAAAAAGAATAATGCATGTAATGGTGTTTAGCATCGTGCCTGGCATAACAAATGCTAACTATTGTTATTATATATTATTATTATAAATGGATAATTGTTAAAGGAGAAAAACAAGCCACAGAATAGTATGTCATAATCCCACCAGCAGAGGAACAAAAGAACAGACACTTTCCCTAAATAGATGTTTATAAATGAACATTTCTAGGACATAAAAGAAACTGCATGTCTCAGAAGTGAAAACACAAGCCAGGGCAATTTTACATTCTATGAAGTTGGTGCAAAAGTAATTGTGGTTTTTGCCTTTTAAAAGCAATGGCAAAGACTGCAATTACTTTTGCACCAACCTCATACTTTGTGTACATCTCACCATCAGCAGAAGTGACTTTATAATAAAGATTAATTACCACTTCTTGTTCACCATTAAGTCATTAACTCGAGAAACATGATTGACAACTGTTAGGTAACATGGGGTACCTTAAAATGGTGCCGTACCTTAAGATGGGGCTGGTTCCGGGTTCTTCTCCCCTCCTTGACAGGGCACTGTCTGAACCCGCTAAAGGAGGGCCAATCAGAAAGAAGCATCTCCCGCCTTCCCTTGGGCCCGCCCCTAGCCCAATCCACGTAGGCCCAAGGGATATAAAACCCAGCACACCAGCAGCTCTCTCTCTCTTCTCTTCCTTCTCCGCTCGATACCTCCAATAAAGATCTCTTGACCGCGACCGGTGTAGTTTGGTCTCCACCCGGCCCCTTTCAACAACCTTTAACATCTGCCTGAATTTTACAAATCAAAACTAAAACTGTATTTTATATGCATTTGTCCTTTTCTTCATGCTCATTCATCATTGTTAAATAGCTACGATTTATTGAGTATCCATATAAATGCTAAAAGCTTAGAATTTTAAAGGAAACTTAAATACATAAATACGTATTATGAAAAAGACAACAATAAAATACAAAGTGTAATTACGTGAGCACAAACCATTTGGGGCATTGTGAGGGCTTATCAACTTACAATAGGTAACTGCACAAATTCTAAACTACAATCTAAAAGTAAAAACCAACAATGACTTCAGAGCACCTTTCTGTCTAACCTGTGTTAGAAATAGATTAATTAACATAATTTAAAAGCTCCCATGTTTTCTACATATAAAATTCAGGAAATAAATGCTTTTTCATTAGGTTTGGGAATTATCTTTTCATCTTGCATGCAATTTATACATAAACTTCCCCAAATTATCTTTTGTGAGTGCAGTACTTTACAGTAATGTATTATTTAGATACCTACCAAAATGCACGCTTGAATATAAAAGGGTAACTTAAAAAGAGACAGCCAATTAACTGACTATAAATCTCTTTAATGTGTTTCATTTCAGGCATGCAATACTGAATCCAGTGAGCTAATGGGAAGTTTGCAGAGGGGAAAAAAAGGAGTGGAAATGTTTAACGCAACAGTAAGAATAATAAAACTCCATTTAGTATAGAAATGTGTGCCAATTTGAGAAAATGCCATATAAAGTACTTTTTTTTTTTTTTTTGTATTTTTTTTTTTCTTGAGATGGGGTCTCGCTCTTCCAGGCTGGAGTGCAGTGGTGTGATCTCAGCTCACTGCGACCTCTGCCTCCCAGATTCAAGCGATTCTACTGCCTCAGCCTCCACCGTAGCTGGGACCACAGGAGCGTGCCACCACACCCGTCTAATTTTTGTATTTTTAGTAGAGACTGAGTTTCACTGTGTTGGCCAGGCTGATCTCAAACTCCTGACCTCAAGTGATCCTCCTGCCTTGACCTCCCAAAGTGCTGGGATTACAGGCGTGAGCCACTGCACCCTGCCCCTATAAAATACTTTGGGGGGAAAAAAAAAGTAAAGCAGGGAATAGTTATTTGCATTATTGAAGGATGCTAACCCCTCTCTCTCACCATCTCCTCCCTCCTCCCAGCCTGCCACCCTGACCTCCCTGCACCAGATTTATAAACAAGCTCTGTTCTTTCGCAGCATTCGCGCAGGCTTTCCTGTGCCGGGAGCGCCCCCTCTCTGCCTCTGGCTGACTCATCTCTCAGGGCTCCAGTGGAAAGATTCCCCTGATCTCCTGCCCCTGTTCTGCAGAAGGAGATGCCTCTCCAAGGTGCCTCTGCAGTAACACTCTCACCCCTGACTATCATACTCTCTTCACTTGTCTGTCCCTCCCAAACCCACAGCCACCCAACCTCTGCTCCTGGAGGGGAAGGCAGAGTCTAAGCGCCCATGATGGTAAGAAAGGCAGAGAACAACAAACACTTCGTAAAATAATAAGGTAGCCCACTTCTACCCCAAGGCAAGACAAGCGGCCCTCCATATCCCTGGCTCCCGATCTGAGGACTCAACCGATCCAGATGGAAAATATTTAGAAATCAATAAACAGAAAAGAACAACACAACAAAAATTAAAAAATTTAAAATACAGTATAACAACTGTATACTGTACATAGCATTTACATAGAATTCTAAATAACCTAGAAATGATTTATAGTATTTGGGAGGATGTGCATAGGTTATATGCAGATACTATGCAATTTTGTATCAGGGACTTGAGTATCCATGGATTTTGGTATCCACAGGGGAACTGGAATCAATTCCTCATGGATGCAAAGGGATAAGTGTAAATGCTGTCTTATGTCTCTGAATTGTCATTCCTAGAACATTGGTTAACAGTAATTATGCAAAATGGCAATGATTCCACAGCAAACTGTGCAGAGTACAACTTCACACCATGAGCAGTGACTCTGAATAACAGAGATGTTGGTGTTTTTTGCTGTTGAGGTATAATGTAGGTGTTGTTATGCCTTTATTTCAACCATATGCAACGGCAAATACTACTCCTACTTTGCAAGTGGAAAAACTAACATAAATGTCTCCTTTTTTACAGCCATGAAGACTTTGTGATTTTGTATTTAGGGCGGTTTTTTTTGTATTAATAAGTATTTTGCTACATGATAAATTTTTAAAGGAAATACATTAAACCTTGAATAACAGCACAAAATCTGTCAGAAAGCTGCTCACCAAAATTTCCCAAACACCAATCTTTGAAATAGTCATTTATTAGTTCACTTAATTTGAGTAAATAATTTATTCACAGCATACAGAGAATAATTCTGTTCTCTTTAAATTGTTTCATGTAAAAGAACAGGTCAGTAAAAGAACTTGTGCTTACAAGTAAATATGTAGGCTTACTTTTTCATAAGGTTATAATAGAATTCACTTCAGGACAAATAGACATAAGTAGCAGGCCCATAAAAGACATTTTTATAACTAGAGAATCATTAAATAATCACAGGAATTTTGCATCATTTAAAAAAAAAATCTTTAAAGAAATATTTCACCCAGTCCTAACCCTGCACTCTGCACCACAAAAAATAACCTGCTGTAAAACAGGTTGCTGTGCCAGATTCAGTCTAGCAAAAAGAGAAAAACCACCCAGTGGAATGACTGGCTTTCAGATGCACAGCACCCCTGGGTTTTTCTGGCTACCGTGCGCGTGCAACTGCCTCTGCAGCTTCTGAATTTCAGTGTGAGACGGTGAAGTCAGAAGACAGAGCCGCTGAATCCAGAAATGACAATCAGCTTGACAGCTGAGGAAACTTTGGCATGCCATGTGAAGCCACTAGATCATCTCTTTCTTTCTTTCTTTCGGTTCAAAGGCCGAATTGACACCGTGTCATCAAACCTGTTATTTGCGCCTCCCTAGAGCAGCAGTAGGCTCTCGGGCCAGCTGTACAAATAAAGGATGAAGGAGATGAAAGCAGACACAGAATCGCCGGCCTCCCTGTCTTCTGACGCCAGGGCATTCCTCTAGGATTTTGTCTCTTGTCGGTCGCCTAAGTCTAGAATGTCTCTTGAACAGGGCTAAGATAAAATTACTTTTATTTCATAACAACCTAGTAAAAGAGGCCAAAAGATAAGAGGATATGTACTGTACTTTTTGAAAACCAAAATCTTCAAATCAGCCTTTTTGGCTGGCCATGATCTGGTTGCCCCAGGGACCAAAACATATGGGGAATGACAAAAATCTAAGAAATCGTTTGTCGTTTTATCAGTAGGAGCACTAGGAGAAACACTACAAATAAACAACTACAAATATATGTACAGCCACACTTTTTCTGCCATGACTTCCTGCTCTTTCTCAGCCAGAAGTTAAATCAGTGCGAAGTATAAATAAATGAATAACTGAACAAACAAGAAAGATACTTTTGTTATTCTAATTATACAGATTTTCCAAATCACCCTTGAACTCTAAGACCATGATGTTGATCATCAAAAATGTCACAGGAAGGGGAAGGAATGTATTTATTAGGCTTGGTTATGGATTATGTGGCGGCATGCTCCATACCTTACCTTATTTAATGCAACCAGCAACACTGAAAAATGTAGGCTATGATCTCCATATAGATGAAGGAAGGTGTAACTTATTCAGGCTCTCACACCTAGCAAGCTCAAATTCACACCTGGACCAGTCACTCTCTCTCCCAAACCTCTCCTCTTCCCCCTACCTGAGCCTGAGCCTGAGTCTAGCACAATGGAGGGTTCATCCACTAAATCACGCTCATGCCATGCCCAGAGTGACATTTCAATCCCTTCAAGCCTCTTCTTATTTTTACACTTAAAAACAATCTATCCAGATACACTCAATGTTCTTTTATAAAGTTTCTTTAGGACACAATGTTATTAATTGAATTAATCGAAGACCTCTATTTTTTGTGGTTCTCAAATTTAACTTTCTGGTCCTATCCTATATCCCCAACTGTTTTCTAGAAACTTTCTTGCATCCTCTTCCCCTGTTAATTCATCTCATACATTGGGTCAAAGCTGAGCTCAGCCCTCTGCCTCCTCCTTCCCTGTCAGTGAAGAGAGTAACTCTGTTCCTGTCATCATCTAAGCTCGCCATCCAGCTGCCAGCCTTGTCACCCCCTTTCCCTCATTCTCCATGTCCTTCTCATGACCAAGTTGATCACATCTCGCTTTGAATCAAAACCCAAATCTCATGCCCCTGTCTTACCTTCCTCCCACCGCCAAGCACCTGGCCCATGGTCTTGTCATCTCTCGCACAGGTTCCACAAGCAACAATCTCCCTCATCTCCTTAACCCTGATCTTCTCCCCACTGCCCCATGCAACCGTCAATGAATCTTCTTCAGTCTCCCCTTTCCTGGTGTCATTGCTTTCACCAACACCTGCAATGGGGACAATCTCCTTTCCACACACCCGCCAACCTTATTCCCTGCAGTTTCCACACCCACACCCTCTGCCCCAAACACACTTGTTTCCATGAGGTCAGAGTAGCCTTTCTTTACCTGTAGCTCAAATTCTGCCATCCCTCCACCAAAAATATAATAATAATAACAGTAACAGCAATAACTGCCACCATGTACGAATCTAGACACAACACAACAGGGTGTTAATACATTCTTCTCATGGAATCCTTACGACCCTGTAAAACAGAAAGTCATCCCTGTATCTACGACCTCATTCCCAAAGGAAAAAGCTGAGACTCAAAGACATGAGACAAAAGACCTGAGGCTGTTCAGTTCTGACTTCAAGGCTTCTGCTTCCATTTAACTGCAGTCCTCATCAATTTCACTCCCCTCCAAACTACCACAACTACCCTAAAATAATTAATGACTAAATAACGCCATCATCTATTTCTCATTATTGCCTTGTGCATGCTACTTTGCTTAATATCTGCTTGGGGTTATATCTTCTAGTATACTTTTTTTTTTTTTGAGACAGAGTCTCACTCTGTCACCCAGGCTGGAGTAAAGTGGCTCAATCTCAGCTCACTGCAACCTCTGCCTCCCAGTTCAAGCAATTCTCCTGCCTCAGCCTCCCAAGTAGCTGGGATTACAGGTGCCCACCACGACGCCTGGCTAATTTTTGTATTTTTAGCGGAGATGGGGTTTGCCATGTTGGCCAGGCTCGAGCTCCCGACCTCAAGTGATCCGCCCCCCTTGGCCTCCCAAAGTGCTAGGATTACAGGCATGAGCCACTGCGCCTGGCCTCTGGTACACTTTTTGTAGCCAGGGATTCATGTACGTTTTTATTTCCACCTCAGCATCTTGGCCACTGTCTTGCACAGTATAAATTCTAAACATATACTCATGGATTACATGATCAGTTAAAACTTCCACAATTAAAATTAACAAATAAATATTCTTTTGAATATATTCATCCTTTTTATGAGTCTCATTATTCTTAATCCATTATTATTATCATTCCTTTCTTTTCTAATGCTTCCCTCCTAAGGCTTGATTGTAATTCAACCAGTCAGCCACTGGGTGACACTACAACATCACTCACAAATCCTTTGGCAGTGCCTCCAGGGCCTCCCCTATTGCAGGAAAAAGGCCCGTTCAGTATCAGGAAGAGTTACCGAAATAAATAACAAAAAGTGTTATCAACAGTAGACAATCCAGATACTGGGCTGCAGTGGCAGGCTGTTTTCTTATACCTTAAAGTAACCGCAGTTGTTCACAATGAAATAGGGGCAAACTGAGGGATTTAGCCTGGAGTAACACTCATTCGAGATTTTCACTTGTTCTTAAGAGGCAGCATGGTGTGGTGGGAAGAACCCTGCACTGAGAACCAGGAGACGTGGCTTTGCCACTAAACACCAAGGTCAGCCCTTACTCCAGGCCACTGGAGAAGGGTTTTCCCATTTTAAAACATGGCATCTGCACCTGCTATGGGGCCTAAATAAGGCTAAGAGCTCCTGGTGAGCTCCCTGACAGCTCTAATCCAGTCGACTCTCCCTCCTTCTTGCCCGCCCTGTTCTCCCGCATCCCTGCCCCTTGGCCTTGCCTTGATTTGCTCCCACCTGTGTCTTGTGGCCCCCTCTTCCTCCCGTTTGGAGTCTCCCCCAGAGCTCTTCAGGGCTGCCCTGGCTTCCTGTCACTTTCTCCAGCCAAAGCATCCATTTCCAAGGGGTCAACTTCACCCACAGTCAGACAATCCCTCTGTGTCCCTCCCTAGCCCAGACCTTCCTTTCTGAGCGCCAGTCACATATCCAACTGACCACAAGCGCTGCAAGTCCAAACCTGGACTCATGATCACCCCTGAAACGTGCTTCCTGAGCATGCACCACTGTCTACACAGCAGCTTACACCTCTCCTGGGAGTCCTGCATGCCTCTAACTGCCTGCCCCAACTGCGCCAGGTGAGTCTCCTCATTCCTATCAAGTCTGCCTCCCAAACATGTCCACCTCCCATCCACTTCCTACCCTCCACACTCACCCCCTTGCTAAGCCACCAAGACTTCCTACCTGCATGTCTGCAGCAGCCTCGTAACAGGTTTTCCCTAACATTACCTACCTGCCACCAGCCACACTCTCCAAACAGCACCAGATCATCTTATATAAATCCAATCTGCTTCTTCCCTTCTTAAAATCTTTCAAAAATTTCTTATTACGCAGGAAAACCTGTCTACTTTTTTTTCTTTTTTCTCTTTTTTTTTTTTTTTTTTAAATGGAGTCTCACTCTGTCACCCAGGCTGGAGTGCAGTGGCATGATCTCGGCTCACTGCAACCTCCGCCTCCCAGGTTCAAGCAATTCTCTGCCTCAGCCTCCCAAGTAGCTGGGAGGCACCCGCCACCATGCCCAGCTAATTTTTGTATTTTTTTAGTAGAGATGGGGTTTCACCCTGTTAGCCAGGCTGGTCTTGAACTCCTGACCTCATGATCCACCCACCTTGGACTCCCAAAGTGCTACAGGCATGAGCCAACATCCCCTGCCCCTGTCTGCTTTTTAAGCTGCATTGCAGGCTGCCGGGTTCCTTACCCACTGTGGTCAAACCTCTCTCTAGTCATGTTTCAGTCCCTCAAACATGCCAGCCTGTCTCATTCCCACTTCAGGGCCTGAGCAGAGGCTGTTCCCCTTGTCTGAACACTTGTAGGGAGCTGAATGGCACCACAAAAAAGATACTACATGTCTTAAGCCCAGAGCCTGTGACTATTGCCTTAGACGGCAAAAGACCTGATCAAGTGAAGGGTCTTGAGCTGAAGAGTTTCTCCTGGGTGATTTAGGTGGGCCCTAAATGCTACTACATGCACCTTTATAAGGAGGACGCAGAGGGAGATTGATGTGGACACACAGAGGAGCAGGCGACGTGAAGACAGAGGCAGAGACTGGAGTGAGGCCGCCAGGAACCAAGGAATGCCAAGGACTGCTGACACCACAAGGAGTGGAAGGAGGCGAGAAGCAGGTTCTCCCCCAGAGCCCTGGAGGGAGCCTGGCAGTGCCAGCAGCTTGCTTTTGGACTTCTGGCCTCTAGAAAATACATTTCTGTTGTATTAAGCCACCATGTATATGGTCATTTGTGACACAGCCATAGCAACTGACAGAAGGCTTCTCCTCCAGACTGTGGCTAGGAGAGTTCTAATTCCACCTGGTTCAAGCTCAAGTGCTAACCCACAGCTCCCTGTGCCCTGACCCCCATATGCTCCCATGCAAAGCAAGCCAGGGCACCAAATTGTCCACCTGGGGAGGGAGCAAGGATTTTTGTCTCATCTTTTCCCTGATGTGACTTGAGCACCTCGAACGGTGCCTGGCGTTCGTCAGGCAGCCAGAAATAGTGGCCGGAGGGGAGTCTTGTCTGTCTCTCGGTTTGGCTCTGAGCTCCAGGCTGCAGGGACTTTCTTCTTTACGACTGAGGCCTCCATGGCCTGGTCGGATGCCTGGCATGTGGCAAGTGCTCAATGGTTACTTGCTGAATGAATGGAAAGCTATTATTATTGGTATTATTATTCGTTGCAGTTGAGATTGTGTGATAGAGGCCGAGCGCAGTGGCTCACGCCTGTAATCCCAGCACTTTGGGAGGCCAAGATGGGCAGATCTCTTGAGGCCAGGAATTCAAGACCAGCCTAGTCAACATGGTGAAACCCCGGCTCTACTAAAAATACAAAAATTAGCCGGGCATGGTGGTGTGTGCCTGTAATCCCAGCTACTTGGGAGGCTGAGGCAGGAGAATCGCTTGAACGCAGGAGGTGGAGGTTGCAGTGAGCCAAGATTGCGCCACTGCACTCCAGCCTGGGGACAGAGCAAGACTCCGTCTAAAACAAAAACAAAAACAAAACAAAAAAAAGATTGTGTTATAGAGAAATAAGCACCTTGGAGACAGCTGTTTGTGGATTTCTTGGCAAATTATTGAATATGGTTGTTTGAAAGGAGAGATTTGCTTTTATTTCCTAAAGCCTTTATAATTCCTCATCTTAGCTAAATAGTCAGACGTTACATTTGTACTAAAGAGGTATTCTTATACTAAGTGCTTTCTATTTTCCTATATAGTGGAGTATTTCCCCCAAACTGTGCCCTGCTTTTGAGTGCACCTGTATCGCTAGCCCTTATTTCTTGTCAATAACAAGTTCAGTGCGGCCCCGCATTTGCTGAGCTCTGCACCCAGCCTCGCCTGGGTCATGCTGGGTCACACGGTTTGGCAGTTGTTGCTATGGAATTGAACTCCACATGAGGAGACCAAAGGCCCTGTTGCAAATCACTGACAAGTTAATGAGGTGACTGAACAGGGCAGATGTGCCCAAACCTGCCTTCAGACCCAAACCACAACTAGGATTCCCAGGGGAGAGTCTTGTTATGTTAGCTCTATGTGTAAGACTTGGTCTGTTTGGAAAATAGGCAATACATTCTACAGTGCAGTAGGCAGATAAAAGCTTCTTTTCTCTCTTTTCTCATGCACGGATGCTGGATTTAAAGAGATATTTCTCAGCCTACTGAAATGATGTTAGTTAGTTGGAGTTATTTTCCCATGTAGACATCAGCTGCTGCTACTTCTACCACTATAATTTATTAATGGGCCAAATAGTATTAAATGATAGGCAGGGATCCTTCCTTTACTCTCTAGGCCTCCCAAACCCTGTCCAGAAATCCTTACTCAAGGCCAGGCGTGGTGGCTCACACCTGTAACCCCAGCACTTTGGGAGGCTGAGGTGGGCAGATCACCTGAGGTCAGGAGTTTGAGACCAGCCTGGCCAACATGGCAAAATCCCATCTCTACTAAAAATACAAAAATTAGCCAAGCACGGTGGGGGTGCCTGTAATGCCAGCTACTTGGGAGGCTGAGGCAGGAGAATTGCTTCAAGCCAGGAGGTAGAGGTTGCAGTGAGCTGAGATGGTGCCATGACACTCCAGCCTGGACGAGACAGACTCCATCTCAAAAAAAAAAAAAAAAAGAAAGAAAAAGAATTAAAAAAAGAAAGAAATCCTTACTCAAGCACCTACATAGATCATCCTATAGCTGAAGATTCAGCCTTTAACTTTTGCAAGTTTTCTATTCTTCAGAAATCAAGGTTCCTGTTCTTGACATGGGGAGACACTTTAACAAGCTAAGCCCAAATTATAAACTGGAGGCTGGTGGGCTGAATTTTACTGGGGAGTGTGTTTAATTGCCAGGCACTGGGTTTTTTTAAAAATTCTGAATTCTGATGCCTTTAAATGACAAATGCACCGTCCAGCTCCTAGTAGCCCTGTCCTGAGCGCCTCCTCTCCCCATTACCACATTCAGGTCACCAGCTGTTCCCCAAGGACATCTGAGTCTACCACCTCTGACAGGGACTTCATTTACCAGGGAATTCTCCAGTAGTGACAAAATGAGCTGGAGAGTTCTTGGAGGAGGAAGATACAGCAAGAAGAACAAAAAGCAAACCCAGCAAACTCAGGGGTTGAAAAAAGACCACCTTTGCCAACTTCCAATTGTCACGGGAACTTGTTTACATCAAAATGGAACACAATTGACTTAAGTGAACTTTGGGGACATAAAAATTATTGTTCTGAACCATGTATCAGGCTACAGGTAGAAAATGTCCTAAAACACAGCTGTGTGAGTGATAATGAGACTGAGTTCTAGAAGTTCGAGTGCAAGTAATTCAATGAAATGAAAAACGTTAACAGTAATTAAAATTTCCTGAGTAAATTCCATTTTTATCATGGAATGCAAGCTCTTAGGAGTATAAGGGATGAGTGAATGAGATTGCGGGGAAAATACTTGCAGTTTTTTAGTGATTTGAAATTCTCAGAAGAAAGCATGACTCACTCATGTTTGATTTTGGTTTTCAAACCAAAAAGACTAAGACAATTCTTGACCTTTAAGTCATTTGACTTCCGTGTTTCCACATCATAAGGTTTTGTTAATTTCACAATTGTTATACTCCCTTGAATAGAAAACAATATGGGGAAAAAACTGTGGACAGTGTCTTTATTATCATCCTTGTTACTAAAGTATAACTTATAAAAGGTCCTCATTCTAATTTGTAAGGACATGTAATTTTCCCTGCAAGGAGCCCACCATTAAACACAGAGAGCTTCCTCCCTTGAAACTGATAAGGAATAATAGAAAATCCTGCCTGTTATACCTCATTCACACCCTTAAAGATGGGCCATAGTGAGGTTCAGGGAAATGTTAGGGCCTGGTCACAAGTCATTTGGGAAACCAAGTAAATAGTTGTCATATGTGAAAACCCATGCCCCACATCACAGAACCATGGGCTGCTAGAGCCGAGGGGACCAGCCAGCCCCCTCTAGGACAAATTCTCACATCCCAGGTGAGGGCCCTGAACCTGAAAAAGATCAAGGAGGTAAGCTCCAGTCTCCTTCCCTCAGCCTGGAGCTCTTCCCAGGGTGCCATTGTACCTTAAAAGGTCCAAGAGCTGCAACCCTCTTATTTGTTGTTGCTGCTCAAAGTGCTTATTTCTGACCCTACCTGAAATTCACAAGGGAATTTGAACTATGTGAGATTACTCATTTCATAACAGGCTTAAATACTAGTGTGTGGGGAGAAAGTCTAGGGTTGGGGAAGAGATTCCCCAGTAATTCTGTCCCTCTCTTCTCTTGGGTATGAGAGATCCGCCTACAGAACCCCTGCATGCTGGCCTGACCACCAGCTCAGCTCCCAAATCCTGTCCAGGCTGGGATCTAATTTTTTTTTTCTTTTGAGACAGAGTTTTGCTCTTGTCGCCCAGGCTGGAGTGCTACGGTGAAATCTCAGCTCACTGCAACCTCCACCTCACAGGTTCAATCTATTCTCCTGCCTCAGCCTTCCAGGTAGCTGGGATTACAGGCACCTGCCACCATGCCCTGCTAATTCTTTGTATTTTCAGTAGAGATGGGGTTTCAGCATGTTGGCCAGGCTGGTCCTGAACTCCTGACCTCAGGTGATCCACCCACCTCAGCCTCCCAGGGTGCTGGGATTACAAGAGTGAGCCACTGTGCCCGGCCCCTGAATTTTAGTTTCTTAATATATGTGTATTAACTGCCTGTCGTGTGCTATCTACTGTGATAATCTCAAAGTGCAAAAAATGACCCCCAGTTTACAAAGGGTAGAAGTGAAGTTAGGCAAACTGTATTTCAAGGGTGTCCACAGTGGGTCAGGAGTCAGGATCAACGTTTTACTTGTGTTCTCATGACCACCTTCAGGAAGTGTACGCTTGCAATCTAATCAATAAAGTCAGGCACATTCACACTCAAATCCAGCCAGAGCTACAGGGCAGGGCAGGACAAGTACAGCAAAAGAGAAGCAGATAAGCAGCCTGCTAGGGGGTTCCGGCAGGGAGACATTGACACTGGCTATGATGAGCAGAAAGGCCTTGTGGTTTGGCGTCTCCACTGAGCTCCTTTGAGAAGAACAGAAAAGACAGAGGCAGAGTGCAAGTGGGAAGGCATTCAGAAAAGGGCAGAGAAGTGGAAATATTCAGATTATCTTCAAGAGGGAATGAGTGGCCCAACTGCTGCAGCTGGAAAGGGTCAAACGGGCAGTAACAAGGATTACAGATGAAAACTCATGCTGGGGCTAGACTGTGGGCCTCCAGTGGTACAGTGACGGGGCTGGACTTCATTCTGTAGACATCAAAGGAGGTCCCCCTTGGTTCTCCACTTTAGATGGTTCCATCTCCACCTCTAACTCTAGCTCTCCTCTCTAGTTACATTGCGAACCATGGCCGTTCCTCAGCACCGAACCAGCCTTGCCTGTCAATGATTGCTTTAGACATAGCAGTTTTGATGTGGGGTTTGATGAAACTATTACCTACTACTACCTACTACTACTACTACGGGCATTAACCTGTAAGAGAGGAATACTTTCCTTCTTAGGAATACCCCGCTATGCCACTCGAGGGCTGTGCAGCCTCAGGCAGATCCCTCAAGCCTCAGGAATTTGGTGTATTCCTATTCTGATAGTCCCCCTTGAGCTGTCACTGTAGCTCAGAAGGTTGGCCGGCTGCTGAGGACTTGAGGGTGCTGCCTTCCCAAACCACCTTCTGTTATGCACAAGCCACACTCCCAAATCCTCAGGTGGAAGATGTCACAGCGACTTGCAGCCTTCCCATGGAAAACCTATTCATCTCAGGAGGACCAGAGGCTCCCTGTTGTGGCACACACAGCTCTCCTTGACCATGCAGACACAGAGACACGCAGCAGAGTGCCGCTCGGGACCGGGAGAGCCTTCCCAATCCAGAGACTGCTTAGAGGGTGGAAAGTACACCATCTACACATGCAATGCCTTGTGCTTGTTTAACAGCCCAAGGACATGGAAAAGAAGGACCAATGCGGGTACGTGCAAGGAAAGCCAGGCTTGGTCAGAGTCAAGTGGCAACCCGAGTTTACAAAGTGATGCTACAACCCAGCAGTTGGTACCTTCATGTAATAGTCTTTCCACAATCATGGAGCAAATGCTGGGGTTGAAGCCAGACACCTGGGTGTGATCCCTGGCTCTCCCGCATCCTAGAAAGTTATTTAGAACTGTTGGGAATTTAGTTTCCTTGCTCTGAAGGGTGGAAATAATAATACCTGCATCACAGAACAGAGGTGAGATTAGAACAGGGCTTCTCAATCTTGGCACAGTTGGCATTTTGGATGGATTTTTCTTTGGTGTGGGGACTGTCCTATGCATTGTAAGATGTTGAACAGCACTTCTGGCCTCTACTTGCTGGAAACCAGTAGCATCCCCCTTTCTGCTAAAACAACTCTCAGCCTCATTCCCATTGGGAGACCCGCTGAGGTGCCTTTATCAAAGCAACTGGTCCTCTTTGTTTTGGGGTCTGCTCATCCCGTTCTTGCCACAGGGCTGATCAAATCTATTTATCTTGGTCCTGAAGCTCAAAGTCATAAAATTTAGAGGCACTGAGTTTTTTTCCTTTTTGCATTTATACAATCTTGGTATATTTACATTAATAATCTCACAAAAAAAGCCAGGCTTTTTTTTCTATATAATGTGCGCATTTACACAAAAAAGCTAAGGACTTTGTTTTCTTGAAGCTTCATTTTAAAATTATATTATGAAAGTGGCTCAAGACCGGCTGGACACAGTGGCTTATGCCTGTAATCCCAGGACTTTGGGAAGCCAAGGAGGGAGGATCACTTGAAGCCAGGAGTTTGAGACCAGCCTGAGAAACACAGCAAGACTCCACCTCTACAAAAATAATAATAATCATAATAATAATCATCAAAAAAATAATTAGCCTAGTGTAGTGGCATGTGACTGTAGGCCCAGCCACTCGGGAGGTGGAGGTGGGAGGCTCACCTGAGTCCAAGAGTTTGAGGCTGCAGTGAGCCAAGATCATGCCACTGCACTCCAGTCTGGGTGACAGAGTGAGACCCTGTCTAAAAAAGAATAGAAAAGAAAAAGCTCTGGCCTGGCGCAGTGGCTCACGCCTGTAATCCCAGCACTTTGGGAGGCCAAGGCGGGCGGATCATGAGGTCAGGAGATCCAGACCATCCTGGCTAACACGGTGAAATCCCGTCTCTACTAAAAATACAAAAAATGAGCTGGACATGGTGGCAGGCGCCTGTAGTCCCAGCTACTGCGGAGGCTGAGGCAGGAGAATGGCATGAACCTGAGAGGCGGAGCTTGCAGTGAGCCGAGATCGCACCACCGCACACCAGCCTGGGCGACAGAGCAAGACTCTGTCTCAAAAAAAAAAAAAAGAAAAAGAAAAAGCTCAAGATAAATTCTGATGAACAAAATTTTTGATGTACTGAAGAAGGAACAAAGCAGTTTAAGCATCAGTGGATTTGTCATAACTTATGCTCAATAAGGTAGCTGCTCCCAGTAAAATAGGCCAACAAAGGAACCCATTGCACACCTGCTGTGTAAAGATGAAGCAATACCATGAGAGAAATATGTCGTCCCTTCTCTCAGGAAGGTAGTGTTTTGTGTCCTTGTAGACTCCTCTTTACTGTACTGTGCTTTTTGAATGTCATGCACAGCCCCCTATGACTGACTTGAACACTGTTACAGACTGAATGTTTGTGGCCCCCTAAATTCATATGTTGAAATTCTAACCCCCAAGGTGATAGTAGGAGGAGATGTGGTCTTTGGGAAGTAATTAATCAGAGTGGAGTCGTCATGAATTGGATAAATGCCCCTATAAATGGGACCCCGGAGGGCTCTTTCTCTCCACCATATGAGGATACAACGAGAAGACACCATCTGCATACCAGGAAGCAGGCCTTCAGCAAGACGCTGAATCTGCCGACACCTTGTTCTTGGGGTTCCCACCCTCCTGGACTGTGAGAAATAAATTTCTCGTAAGCCACCCAGTCTATGGTATTCTGTTACAGCAGCGAGAATGGATGAGGACACATTTCAAAAGAATCATTGATCTGACTCAAAAATTGTCCCAAACTTCTATACCACACTCTTTTCTTGTGAGATTGTGGGAGTAATTGTAATTAAAGAATTGTTTGATCTAATACTTTATCACAAATGAACTAGCGGGCTACTGTCAGAACATGGGGGAGACGTTAACAAATGTTCGAGAGACCTGACAGACAGTAACCAAAGAGGTTCTTGGCTTTGCAGAACAGAGGATCTAGAGTGCTCATCAATGTGGCCGTTCTGGGTGGACTTGAGCAAGACACTAACTTTCCTGGGCTTCAGTCTCCTGCACTGCAAACGTGGTATCCTAAGAAGGTTCTTATGAGAAGTCAATGAGCAGAAGCATTTTGAACTCACTGAACAGTGCCTGGCACATAATAAACATACAAAAAATATAGCTATCGCTTCATTAGAACACTTGTGCCACTTGTTTCAATAAGGACGATCCAAGAAAGAGTCCTACGGTCAACCATCTGGAAAGACCAAACAAACTTGGATTTTTTTCTACCAACTTTAGTACTTCTCAGAGCCTTTAAAATGCCATATTTCAGGATGGTGACCCAGTAGGTACCATTTCACACCAGGACCCTTCCTCCATAGGGCAATTCACAAGACTAGTGTCGTATAAAACAATGGGTGAATCGCAGCTTCCTAGACTGTCTTCTAAGCCCAGACTGTGTAATATAATTGAGATTGCTATCAGAATGTGAAAAACATCGGCTGTGAAATACATAAACATTATCAAGGACTAAAATTTGCCAAGAATCTGGGACTACTTAATATTAAATATTCACAAGGTCTCAAAATTCAGGAATGCTGCCCATGTCGGTTTTTACGTCACTTACCCGAGACCCCTTTTCAGGAACACAGTGGCAAACAGAGCAATCTCTTCCTCCGCAAGGACCAACGTATTTCTTTCCACTCTGGAAAGTGAAGCATCTTATTTAGTATACCAGTACTCATCGTTTAACTGGGTGCATAACACATACATTATAACAAGCACTCTTGGTTTACCTTTGACTCCATGAGAAGACTAATCATGACATATAAAAAGATGAAGAACTTAACACAGTAGCTTAATAATAAGGAGGGTTGATCATATGAGCAAGAAGCTTCCAAAACTGAGGATGCTGAAGGAAAATAAGTATCCTTCTAAAGTCGTTTGGCTTTAACTGGAATCTTCTGCAATTTCTCCCTTTCGGTAAGACTTAATTTATTAAGTTGTGAACAGTCTTAGAGTGTAAACTATGTGGTTAGGCAATCCATGCATAGACAATGGAGTCTAGTTTAAATGAAAAGCTTGTTTTTTTTTCAGGGCTTGTTTTGCTTTATCTTCAAGACCAGCTACAGTGTGTCTCCTCCCTCATCAAACTGTCCTTCATAGGACAATTCTTCTGTCCCATCCTTGGGCTTAAAATTAAAATTGTTCTTCCTACAATTTGCTGAGACTCCAAGATGTTTTCTCTAATGTGTTTCTCAAACAGAAACTCCTGAACTTGAATAATTTGGACCTTTTCCCCACTTTTACCAAATTTTCCAACACTCTCTTTAGAGCATCTCACACACACACACACACACACACACACACACACACACACACACGCCCTTTGGGAAGAATCAGCTCCTTGTTCTCATGAATCCTAATCACCTATATCCAGAGTCATCATCCACTTCCATACAAAAGCATAGTCCCAGAGTACTATTTCCATAAGCAGATCTCTTAACGGCAATCACCATGATGACCCTGCAATGAACATGAGCACTGACCGTGCATTCCCAGGCTGGGCCGGCCAGTGGGGAGGGAGTGGTGATTTAGGCCCCTGTGTAGTGGACAAAGCACCTCTAGGTGCTAGGACCCGAGGGCATGGATAGGAATATCAAGAAAGCATCAGAGAAAAGGTTTGCCTGGCTCATGATCTGGCCTAACCGTCATTGCAACATTTATACATTGGCCGTACAATTTTATGATTGATCAACATTTTTAAACTTAAGGCTGTGAACTCAAGCCTTTAGACCACTGTATGATGGGAAAACATAAAACAATAAAACTAATATTTATAATTCCCATGGAAGACATATATACATATATATGTGTGAATGCATATGAATATATATGTGTATATGTGAATATTCATGCATGTATACATATATATGAACAGGTATATGTGTATGGGAGGGAAAAGAGTCTAATCAGCATATATCATTTTTCTTTTCACTCACACAATTTAGGCTTATTTTGGAGAAAAGTATGCTCAGACACAATCCAAAAGAAAATATCTTTAAGCATTAATTTTAAAAAGACATCTTTGTAAACAATATTCTCATGGTTCATTAAAAGCATACAAGAATTTGAAGCTTGACGAGAGTCAAGTGATTAGATAGTTTAAGTTTAAAAATGTATTTGAAGTTTCAGAAATATATGCCTCTTGAGTTTTGAGTAATGTTGTTATCTGTAAATGCAGAAATATTAAGTTAAACACCCTGATAAGGTTAAAAAAAAAAATTAAATGCCCAGGCCCAGGTCGGGACAGCATGAAAGCACTTAAAGTAACTAGACTGAATACTTGGGTTCATTTAAGGTTGGGCTTCATTACTATGTGTTCACTGAAATATCAAAACAACTGGAGGAAAAAATATAAGGTCAGTTGATTAGATGGCTTGATAATAAGGGCAAGTTTGTTATTATTATTTCTTTGCTTATTTTTGCCAAACATCACTGAGATGTTTGCAGCAAAACTATGTTTCAGGAAAGAATCAGTTTAAAATAGATTAGTAGATTAAAAAAAAAAAAACAGAAATAGTCACATATCAAGCTTTGACTTGGATCAGTAAAAGGAAAAAGCAAGAGGTGATTTTAGCCTCTGCAAAGTTATTCTACGTAAACATTCCCCAATAAACACTTAAAAGAGGAGAGTGAATTTATAGAGGTCTGCACCTCAAAAATAGATTGTATAAATTCATTTTAAAAGATAAACACAATATTTCAGACAATTAAACATTCAAAGTATGAACCACATTCACTGGGAATACATTCACACTCTCGGAAACTAATGTTACTCTTCTTCAAAGAGAAAAAAGGAAAAGTCACTATCTGCCTTATCTCAGATATTGTTAAACATATATTTGTCACATAGAAAAGTTCAAAGACTGGCCGTGGTGGCTCATGCCTGTAATTTCAGCACTTTGGGAGGGCAAGGCTGGCAGATCACTTGAAGCCAGGAGTTCAGGACCAGCCTGGCCAACATAGTGAAACCCCGTCTCTACTAAAAATAACAAAAAAATTAGCCAGGTGTGATGGCACATGCCAGGAATCCCAGCTATTCAGGAGGCTGAGGGTGGGAGAATCACTTGAACTGGGAGGCAGAGGTGGCAGTGAGCTGAGATCGTGCCACTACACTCCAGCCTGGGCGACAGAGTGAGACCCTGTCTCACCAAAAAAGAAAAAAGTTCAAACAAAGAAGTTATTAATGTCTTATACTTGTAATTCCATCTTCTTTTTTCAAAAACAAATAATATAGGCACATAATTTTAAAAATTCAAATGGTGCCAAAGAGTATAACAGGAAAAGAAATGCCCTCTTTCAACACTGGCCCCAAGTTCCCTCCTATATAGGATAATTTTTTTCAAATAGGTGTCTGGGCATTAATAAGCATATTCATACAATGACCTCATTCACACACACACACGCACACACAGAGGCAGATGAGCACATGGGCACACAGGCACAGAGGTGTACAAACACACTTTTGGTGATTTGGACTTGTTTTATTTTTATCCAAATGGTGGATTGCTCTGTATTTTGCTGTTTTCACATAATTGAAAGTCTTCAATATCATTCCAAAGTAATACATATGCTTATCTATCAGACCACATACCGTACTTTGTTTAACCAGTTGTTGTTGAAGGAAATTTAGGGAGCTCCCTTCTGTCTATACTGAACACTATCCTGAAATTGGTATTCTTGGGCATATTTATCTGTATGCATGAATCAGAATAAACATGTATGACAAATTCCAAAAAGACACACTCCTGTGTCAATAGGTAAGTGCATTCAAAATCCGGATGGGTAATACCAAATTGCTTCCCACCGACATTGCATCAATTTGTATTGCTACCTTTAAAACCCAACGAGAGTATGGCCACTCCCTGTGTGAAATCTCTAGACTCTCTGCACACCACAAGCTGGTAGAAGGCCTGGGATAGAAAAATCTTTGATTCAGAAATTATATTTACTTGTATGCAATATTTTTAAAAAAGCAAAATCTAGGACTCTGCAGACTTTTATAACAGGAAAAAGAATATAACACAAAAATAAACTTTTAAAAATCAAGTAAGAGAAATAGAAGAAATACACATGTATATATCACAGTATTGTTTCCACTCATTATTTCAGGTGATGCTCTCAAATGCATGTCAACAAAGTTGGGCAAGTCTTATCATCCCTACTCAATACAGGAGATAACTGAGTCTTATATAAGAAATGAATCATTGGCAGAGCCAAGAACCACTGGCTCCTCATTCTTTGACCCAGGTGTTTTCTGCTCCCAACTTGTAGGAAAAGGAGAACAGAAGGTAATTTTGCATTTTGATTTGCTTTGAAAAGACCTACAATAACTTGACTCACTGAAATTGCATTGGGTGAATCCAAGGTGGAGGGTATGAACAGATAGGGATGTGTTCACTAGAGTGATTTAAACCAAGTCAGTTGTCTCAAGATCAAGCTGAGTTGCAGGCAGGCCACAGTGGGATTTCCCAGACACATCTGAGGGTGAGTTTAATGACTGAGATTCTTCAGTGAGGAAGCAGAAGAAAGATAGCTTATTACAGAATGTTCTGGGCTTATTTTTCTTCTGAGCTAAAATGTTCAAATTATTCTCGTATTTCTTGATTTAATCTTGAAATGGTCCAGCTGCCTCTTGCCTGTCTCCAAAAAAAACTTTTAAAGAAAGGGTTATGTTCGTATTAAAATACGGAAATCCCCAATACCTAGGCAATTCAGAAAGCAGTCTTCACTATACAATATAAAAGAAATCTTAGAGTTTATTTAGTCCTATTCTCCATTTTACAGGTAAGAAAACTGAGTCCCAGAGGGTGATTTCTTTCAAAGTATAACAAAAATTATGCATTCTATAAAGTGAATTTTCATAATGCAACTGGAGCTAGTGAATGTACTTACCCCATATACATATTGTACAGAAAAGAGAATAAGTATAAGTGACCTACGGAAAAACAAAAATGCAGATTAATTTAAACAGTTTATTTTCATGTGAAACAAATTAAAAAGAAAAAGAGTAAAGGAATTAATTCCAGAAAGCTACTTTTTATTTCTATGAGGCTGCTCCTACTAGCCGACTTATCATCAGTGACAAGATCCATGCTTTCCTCTCTCTGGCTGCCATCATTGCCTTTCCTCTTTTTAATCAGCCAAGAAGTGTGTGTTGAACCCCTTGTGTGGTCCTCATTGTGCTGGGGACCATGAGGACCCTCTGAAAGTGAGACCTGGAGGGACAGACGAGTGAAAGAAGATGATTCTCAGAATGAAAACTGCAGGAGAGAGGGAAGGTGGCAGCTTTGTTCAGACATACACACTGCTGAGACCAGTGTATCCCAAATGCCATTCAGTGGAAGCAACTAGAAGGAGGGAAGGTGGAAGGAAACCTAACTGGACTGGGAGGATGGTTTGGAGAAAAAGGGAAATAATATGGAATATTTAGGGAAAAGTTATGTAGTCCAGGACCTTATAAGTGAGACAGAAATCCGACTGGGGTAATTTCATTATTACAAACAAATTTTAACAGAGGAGATATGCAATTTTAAAAGACCACTAAAAGGCCAAGCGCTGTGGCTCAGGCTTGCAATCCCAGAACTTAGGGAGGCCGAGGTGGGCGGATCACCTGAGGTCAGGAGTTCAAGACCAGCCTGGCCAACATGACGAAACCTCATCTCTATTAAAATACAAAAATTAGCTGGGCATGGTGGTGCATGCCTGTAATCCCAGCTACTCTGGAGGCTAAGATAGGAGAATCACTTGAACCTGGAAGGCAGAGATTGCAGTGAACCAAGATCATGCCACTGCACTCCAGCCTGGGTAACAGAGTGAGGCTCTGTCTCGAAACAACAAAACAAAACAAAACACCCATTAAACATTTGCATATCTTTTCTAGGCCTTATATTTGTCAAACAGCTTCTGGATCCATCACCTTATTTAATGCTTAAAACAGCTGTGGTTAGAACTTCGGGTCACACCATTCCAAAGGATGGTAGGAGAACTGGGGCTCAGTTCTGGGCTGTGATTTATCTGCCATCCTTGTTCTTTCATTCTCTGTAGAGCCTTCTCCTCTCTAAAACCTCATGTCCTAAGTGAGCCTTTGTTCTCCACCCTCTACTTCTTCCTCTTTTGCTGAGATGCTGACAAACACTACAGATGTTTACAGAGCTGTGGATCTGGGAGATGAGTAACTGGGTCCAGCCCATACTTAATGGCTCCCACACTAAATTCCCTCTCTCCCCAGCTGTTTTTGTGGTAATTCCAATACAAGCCAGGTTGGCTTTTCATTGTAGTAACCAAATAAATAAAGAGAAAAATATAAAAGTGGTGTTAAACACCGGGAATCAACTGCTTTAAATCAGGTTGAATGTGTATTTACAACTCTTGCTTGGTAAATGAGTTATTAACACTGGACATTTTTAAATAGGATATGTTGCATTTTACAGCAATTGTCACTTCTCTCTATATAATCTCATCAAGGATTGTAGGCACAGCATGTTTCTTAAACCTTTTATAGAAGAGCAAACAGACTTAGAAAAGTTGGACAATATGCTCCAAAGAGTGCAGACAGAATGGCCCCGAGGGGGCCAGCTCGGGTCAGGTCCAAAGATCCTTCATAGTCCCTTTATCCTGCACTGGACTTGTTCTTTCTGCCACTGTAGATACTAAAAAATAAGATCGGGGGTGGAGCCAAGATGGCCGAACAGGAACAGCTCCGGCCTACAGCTCCCAGCCTGAGCGACACAGAAGACGGGTGATTTCTGCATTTCTGTTTGAGGTACCGGTTTCATCTCACTAGGGAGTGCCAAACAGTGGGTGCAGGACAGTCGGTGAAGCGCACTGTGCGCGAGCCGAAGCAGGGCGAGGCATTGCCTCACTCAGGAAGTGCAAGGGGTCAGGGAGTTCCCTTTCCTAGTCAAAGAAAGGGGTAACAGACCGGCACCTGGAATATCGGGTCAGTCCCATCCTAATACTGCGCTTTTCCAACTGGCCTGGAAATCGGCACACTAGGAGATTGTGTCCCGCACCTGGCTCGGAGGGTCCTATGCCCACAAAGTCTCACTGATTGCTAGCACTGTAGTCTGAGATCAAGCTGCAAGGCAGCAGCGAGGCTGGGGGAGGGGCACCCGCCATTGCCCAGGCTTGCTTAGGTAAACAAAGCAGCCAGGAAGCTCGAACTGGGTGGAGCCCACCACGGCTCAAGGAGGCCTGCCTGCCTCTGTAGGCTCCACCTCTGGGGGCAGGGCACAGACAAACAAAAAGTCAGCAGGAACCTCCACAGACTTAAATGTCCCTGTCTGACTGACAGCTTTGAAGAGAGTAGTGGTTCTCCCAGCACGCAGCTGGAGATCTGAGAATGGACAGACTGCCTCCTAAAGTGGGTCCCTCACCCCTGAGCAGCCTAACTGGGAGGCACACCCCCAGTAGGGACAGACTGACACCTCACTCAGCCGGGTATTCCTCTGAGACAAAACTTCCAGAGGAACTATCAGACAGCTGAATTTGTGGTCTCACAAAAATCCGCTGTTCTGCAGCCACTGCTGCTGACACCCAGCCAAACAGGGTCTGGAGTGGACCTCTAGCAAACTCCAACAGACCTGCAGCTGAGGGTCCTGTCTGGTAGAAGGAAAACTAACAAACAGAAAGGACATCCACACCAAAAACCCATCTGTACATCACCATCAAAGACCAAAAGTAGATAAAACCACAAAGATGGGGAAAAAACAGAGCAGAAAAACTGGAAACTCTAAAAAGCAGAGCACCTCTCCTCCTCCAAAGGAACGCAGTTCCTCACCAGCAACGGAACAAAGCTGGATGGAGGATGACTTTGACGAGTTGAGAGAAGAGGGCTTCAGACGATCAAACTACTCTGAGCTACGGGAGGAAATTCAAAACAATAGCAAAGAAGTTAAAAACCTTGAAAAAAAATTAGAAGAATGGATAACTAGAATAACCAATGGAGAGAAGGGCTTAAAGGAGCTGATGGAGCTGAAAGCCAAGTTTCGAGAACTACGCAAAGATTGCAGAAGCCTCAGTAGCCGATGCGATCAACTGGAAGAAAGGGTATCGCTGATGGAAGATGAAATGAACGAAATGAAGCGAGAAGGAAAGTTTAGAGAAAAAAGAATAAAAAGAAATGAACAAAGCCTCCAAGAAATTTGGGACTATGTGAAAAGACCAAACCTACGTCTGATTGGTGTACCTGAAAATGACGGGGAGAATGGAACCAAGTTGGAAAACACTCTGCAAGATACTATCCAGGAGAACTTCCCCAATCTAGCAAGGCAGGCCAACATTCAGATTCAGGAAATACAGAGAATGCCACAAAGATACTCCTCGAGAAGAGCAACTCCAAGACACATAATTGTCAGATTCACCAAAGTTGAAATGAAGGAAAAAATGTTAAGGGCAGCCAGAGAGAAAGGTCGGGTTACCCACAAAGGGAAGCCCATCAGACTAACAGCTGATCTCTCGGCAGAAACTCTACAAGCCAGAAGAGAGTGGAGGCTGATATTCAACATTCTTAAAGAAAAGAATTTTCAACCCAGAATTTCATATCCAGCCAAACTAAGCTTCATAAGTGAAGGAGAAATAAAATACTTTACAGACAAGCAAACGCTGAGTGATTTTGTCACCACCAGGCCTGCCCTAAAAGATCTCCTGAAGGAAGCACTAAACATGGAAAGGAACAACTGGTACCAGCCACTGCAAAAACATGCCAAATTGTAAAGACCATCAAGGCTAGGAAGAAACTGCAGCAACTAACGAGCAAAATAACCAACTAACATCATAATGACAGGATCAGATTCACACATAACAATATTAACATTAAATGTAAATGGGCTAAATGCTCCAATTAAAAGACACAGACTGGCAAACTGGATAAGGAGTCAGGACCCATCAGTGTGCTGTATTCAGGAAACCCATCTCACATGCAGAGACACACATAGACTCAAAATAAAGGGATGGAGGAAGATCTATCAAGCAAATGGAAAACAAAAAAACGCAGGGGTTGCAATCCTAGTCTCTGATAAAATAGACTTTAAACCAACAAAGATCAAAAGAGACAAAGAAGGCCATTACATAATGGTAAAGGGATCAATTCAACAAGAAGAGCTAACTATCCTAAATATATATGCACCCAACACAGGAGCACCCAGATTCATAAAGCAAGTCCTGAGTGACCTACAAAGGGACTTAAACTCCCACACAATAATAATGGGAGATTTTAACACCCCACTCTCAACATTAGACAGATCAACGAGACAGAAAGTTAACAAGGATATCCAGGAATTGAACTCAGCTCTACACAAAGTGGACCTAATAGACATCTACAGAACTCTCCACCCCAAATCAACAGAATATACATTTTTTTCAGCACCACACCACACCTATTCCAAAATTGACCACATAGTTGGAAGTAAAGCTCTCCTCAGCAAATGTAAAAGAACAGAAATTATAACAAACTGTCTCTCAGACCACAGTGCAATCAAACTAGAACTCAGGATTAAGAAACTCACTCAAAACCGCTCAACTACGTGGAAACTGAATAACCTGCTCCTGAATGACTATTGGGTACATAATGAAATGAAGGCAGAAATAAAGATGTTCTTTGAAACCAATGAGAACAAAGACACAACCTACCAGAATCTCTGGGACACGTTCAAAGCAGTGTGTAGAGGGAAATCTATAGCACTAAATGCGCACAACAGAAAGCAGGAAAGATCCAAAATTGACACCCTAATATCACAATTAAAAGAACTAGAAAAGCAAGAGCAAACACATTCAAAAGCTAGCAGAAGGCTAGAAATAACTAAAATCAGAGCAGAACTGAAGGAAATAGAGACACAAAACACCCTTCAAAAAATTAATGAATCCAGGAGCTGGTTTTTTGAAAAGATCAACAAAATTGATAGACCACTAGCAAGACTAATAAAGAAGAAAAGAGAGAAGAATCAAATAGATGCAATAAAAAACGAAAAAGGGGATATCACCACCGATCCCACAGAAATACAATCTACCATCAGAGAATACTACAAACACCTCTATGCAAATAAACTAGAAAATCTAGAAGAAATGGATAAATTCCTCGAAAAATACACCCTCCCAAGACTAAACCAGGAAGAAGTTGAATCTCTGAATAGACCAATAACAGGTTCTGAAATTGTGGCAATAATCAATAGCTTACCAACCAAAAAGAGTCCAGGACCTGATGGATTCACAGCCGAATTCTACCAGAGGTACAAGGAGGAACTGGTACCATTCCTTCTGAAACTATTCCAATCGATAGAAAAAGAGGGAATCCTCCCTAACACATTTTATGAAGCCAGCATCGTCCTGATACCAAAGCCTGGCAGAGACATAACCAAAAAAGAGAATTTCAGACCAATATCCTTGATGAACATTGATGCAAAAATCCTCAATAAAATACTGGCAAACTGAACCCAGCAGCACATCAAAAAGCTTATCCACCATAATCAAGTGGGCTTCATCCCTGGGATGCAAGGCTGGTTCAACATATGCAAATCAATAAATGTAATCCAGCATATAAACAGAACCAAAGACAAAAACCACATGATTATCTCAATAGATGCAGAAAAGGCCTTTGACAAAATTCAACAACCGTTCATGCTAAAAACTCTCAATAAATTAGGTATTGATGGGACGTATCTCAAAATAATAAGAGCTATCTATGAGAAACCCACAGCCAATATCATACTGAATGGGCAAAAACTGGAAGCATTCCCTCTGAAAACTGGCACAAGACAGGGATGCCCTCTCTCACCACTCCTATTCAACATAGTGCTGGAAGTTCTGGCCAGAGCAATCAGGCAGGAGAAGGAAATAAAGGGTATTCAATTAGGAAAAGAGGAAGTCAAATTGTCCCTGTTTGCAGATGACATGATTGTATATCTAGAAAACCCCATTGTCTCAGCCCAAAATCTCCTTAAGCTGATAAGCAACTTCAGCAAAGTCTCAGGATACAAAATCAATGTTCAAAAATCACAAGCATTCTTGTACACCAATCACAGACAAACAAAGAGCCAAATCATGAGTGAACTCCCAGGCACAATTGCTTCAAAGAGAATAAAATACCTAGGAATCCAACTTACAAGGGATGTGAAGGACCTCTTCAAGGAGAACTACAAACCACTGCTCAATGAAATAAAAGAGGATACAAACAAATGGAAGAACATTCCATGCTCATGGGTTGGAAGAATCAATATCATGAAAATGGCCATACTGCCCAAGGTAATTTATAGATTCAATGCCATCCCCATCAAGCTACCAATGACTTTCTTCACAGAATTGGAAAAAACTACTTTAAAGTTCATATGGAACCAAAAAAGAGCCCACATCGCCAAGTCAATCCTAAGCCAAAAGAACAAAGCTGGAGGCATCACGCTGCCTGACTTCAAACTATACTACAAGGCTACAGTAACCAAAACAGCATGGTACTGGTACCACAACAGAGACATAGATCAATGGAACAGAACAGAGCCCTCAGAAATGATGCCGCATATCTACAACTATCTGATCTTTGACAAACCTGACAAAAACAAGAAATGGGGAAAGGATTCCCTATTTAATAAATGGTGCTGGGAAAACTGGCTAGCCATATGTAGAAAGCTGAAACTGGATCCCTTCCTTACACCTTATACAAAAATTAATTCAAGATGGATTAAAGACTTAAATGTTAGACCTAAAACCATTAAAATCCTACAAGAAAACCTAGGCAATACCATTCAGGACATAGGTGTGGGCAAGGACTTCATGTCTAAAACACCAAAAGCAATGGCAACAAAAGCCAAAATTGACAAATGGGATCTAATTAAACTAAAGAGCTTCTGCACAGCAAAAGAAACTACCATCAGAGTGAACAGGCAACCTACAGAATGGGAGAAAATTTTCACAACCTACTCATCTGACAAAGGGCTAATATCCAGAATCTACAATGAACTCAAACAAATTTACAAGAAAAAAACAAACGACCCCATCAAAAAGTGGGCAAAGGACATGAACAGACACTTCTCAAAAGAAGACATTTATGCAGCCAAAAAACACATGAAGAAATGCTCATCATCACTGGCCATCAGAGAAATGCAAATCAAAACCACAGCGAGATACCATCTCACACCAGTTAGAACGGCCATCATTAAAAAATCAGGAAACAATAGGTGCTGGAGAGGATGTGGAGAAATAGGAACACTTTTACACTGTTGGTGGGACTGTAAACTAGTTCAACCATTGTGGAAGTCAGTGTAGCAATTCCTCAGGGATCTAGAACTAGAAATACCATTTGACCCAGCCATCCCATTACTGGGTATATACCCAAAGGACTATAAATCCTGCTGTTATAAAGACACATGCACACATATGTTTATTGCGGCACTATTCACAATAGCAAAGAGTTGGAACTAACCCAAATGTCCAACAACGATAGACTGGATTAAGAAAATGTGGCACATATACACCATGGAATACTATGCAGCCATAAAAAATGATGAGTTCATCTCCTTTGTAGGGACATGGATGAAACTGGAAAACATCATTCTCAGTAAACTATCGCAAGGACAAAAACCAAACACCGCATGTTCTCACTCATAGGTGGGAATTGAACAATGAGAACTCATGGACACAGGAAGGGGAACATCACACTCTGGGGACTGTTGTGGGGTTGGGGGAGGGGGGAGGGACTGCATTAGGAGATATACCTAATGCTAAATCACGAGTTAATGGGTGCAGGAAATCAACATGGCACATGGATACATATGTAACAAACCTGCACATTATGCACATGTACCCTAAAACCTAAAGTATAATAAAAATAAATAAATAAATAAAAAATAAGATCATTCCTTTTTTTTACTTTAAAAAAAATCCACAATTAGGATTCCTTTCCATTTCTTCTACGTCCACTCCAAATCAGTTAAGACTGGACCATATTCCTTCCCACCACCTTCGCTTCTTTCACTCCCCATCATTTCTTGTTCATCATCCTCAGAACTTTTTGTATTTTTTCACTATTTACCATTTCCCTGTGTTAACTCATTTGTCTTTTTGAGTCTCGCCGAACAATCTCATATTGGTTTCCTGTTTTCCTATTGCTGCTGTCACACCTTACCACACACTCAGAGGCTTAAAACAATGCGTATATATTATCTTACAGTTCTGGAGGTCAGAAGTCTGAAATGGGTCTGACTGCCAAGACCCAAGGTGTTGGCAGAGCTGTATTCCTTCTGGAGGTCCCCGGGGAGAATCTGATTCCTTGCTTTCTCCAGATTCTAGAGGCTGCCCACATTCCTCGGCTCCTGGTCCCCTTCAACCTTCAAAGCCAGCAATGGCCAGTTGCGTCTCTCTTGCTGCATACCACTGGTCTCTGCTTTTGTAGTCAAAGTTCCTTCTCTGATTGCTCTCTTGCTTCTCTACCTCACTTCCAAGGATCCTTGTTATTATATTGGGCCCATCCAGATAATCAGGCTTAAGTCAACTCCTCCATCTCAATGTCAGCTGATTAGCAACCATAATTATATCTGTAGCTTTAATTACCCCTTGCCACCTTGCCATGTAACATAACATATTCACAGATTCCAGGGACTAAGATGTGGACATCTGTGGGGGGCTGGGGGTGTCATTAATCTGTACTTGTGCAGTAGTCTGTCCTAACTCTACTAGTTATAGGGACCCTGAAACTTCAGGCATATAAGTCTTCTGCTGTTGAAACCTAGTGAGTAGGAGAGCAAGAATCTGGGGCCTTTCCTTGTGCGACTTCCCATTTGGTGATTATGTGGATGCATTTCAGGGAAAATTGAGAGGGTTGGTGTTCAATAATAAAAATGAGTCATGAAATGGCAGACATGCCCTTAGCTTTCTGGAATGATTTGGCTTTTTGACATATTAAGCATTCAGATGATTTACATCCATACAACAAACATTGAGTAGAAATTACTAAATAAAAGCAGGCAATCACACTGAGGACACTCACCAGGGACCTGTGGCCAAGGACTTGATCAATCTGAAGGAGCACCTCATTAGTTCTATGTGCAGAGACCACATCACAGGCAAGTCTTAGTACTTAAAAAATATTCTGCCAGTCTTCTCTTCCAGAAGGTTCTTGTTGACGAGTGAGGTTCTGTGTTCTGGGTCAAAGTCTGTTCCTGTTAGATATAAATATATCACTTAAAACACAGCATGCATTATAATGTTGAAAATAATTACTTTCATTTTTTATAGTTATGGAAATATTTTCTAAAGGGTAACTTCAACAATCTTTCCTTAATGATGGTGAAACCGAATAAATATCAGCTTTTATCTTCAGAAATAAAAAAATCTTCAAACCCTTTCTATATCATGAATATATTTTTGATAAATGGAAAAATTATGTGTATATATTATATTTTTAAAATATATATTTTTAAATATAAAATATATTTTTATATATGTATAAATAATTGCTTCATTTTACTATGTGGAATTTTCTTCTGTTTAATTTTTTCCCTTGAACATCCAAGTTAAAATTCACTCAAATGCTTCTTTTACTTTATGAAACTAGAAAAGGAAACTTCTAGTATACAAATATACATTTTTGTGTATTTGTACACATACAGCAAATACATATAAAAGTATTTTTATGTAAAATGATATAACCTCTGTGAAAAATATTTTGGCAGTTCCCCAAAAAGTTAAACATAGAGTTACTATATGATCTAGCAATTCTACTCCTGGTATATGCCCAAAATAATTGAAAACACATGTTCACATATAAACTTGCACATGAATATTCATGGAAGCATATTCATAACAGCCAGAAGGTGAACACAACCCACATGTCCATCAGTGGGTGAATGAATAAGGAAAATATGGTATATCCATACAATAGAGTATTATTCAGCCATGAAAAGGAATGAAGTGCTGATATGTGCTACAGCATGAATGAATCTTGACAACATTGTGCCAAGTGAAAGAAGCCACATATTTTATGATTCTATGTATATAAAAAGTCCAGAGTAGGAAATCCATACAGATAGATAGGCAATTGATTGATAGTTGTCAGGGTTTGGGAGAGGAAAGAATTGGGAGGTACAGAGTTTCTTTCTGGGATGATATAATTGCAGTGGTTATGGCTGCACAATATTATGAATATACTAAAAACCTCTGAATTGTAAACTTTAAAAGAGTTAAAATGCTGAATTTTATTTTATCTTGTGAATTATATTTTTATTGAGATAAAATTTAATTTTATCAATATAAAATAGAAAAAATATTTTAAAACTTGACTCAAAGAACTCTTTACTTTGATAAAAGATACATAAATAGATAAAGAAAAAATATTTTAAAACTTGACTCAAAGAACTCTTTACTTTGATAAAAGATGTATTTGGCTCAAATAATTGAAATGTATCATTTAAAAAACTTCAGCTTCTTTAAAAGACCTGTCTCTATGAGAATTAGGTAGACAGAAGGAAACCAGGAATGTTCAATGTTATCAACTTTTTTTTTTTTTTTCTGAGATCGGGTATTGCCCAGGCTGGAGTGCAATGGTGCGATCTTGGCTCACTGCCGCCTCTGCCTCCCGGGTTCAAGCGATTCTTCTACCTCAGCCTCCTGAGTAGCTGGTGTGCCACCACACCCAGCTAATTTTTTATTTTTTATTTTTTATTTTTAGTAGAGACGGGGTTAAGCCATGTTAGCCAGGCTGGTCTTGAACTCCTGACCTCAGGTGATCAGCCTGCCTCAGCCTTCCAAAGTGCTGAGATTACAGGCATGAGCCACCGCACCTGGCCATTACCAACTATTTTTAAATTTCTAGGTAAAATCTGAGTAAATTAATTCAATGCCGTATGTATGGAAGACTTGTTTCCTAAGTAAGTGGTAGAACAACATTCTACAATAAAGTTTCAATATCAAGCAGAAACCGAATCACTTTGAACACCCAGATCTCTTCCTATCCCTAAATCCATAATTTTAAATTTGTTTTAGTTATAAACTCAGGGGTGCCCAAGGGAGAGAATTCAGTCATAGTTTCCTAGTTTCTGTTTCTGGTTGGGCCAGTAAAGCCCCTTCCTCATCTCTCTTTTCTGCTTATCACTAGAGACAGAAACTGAAAATCATGGTTTCAGGCTGCTCAAAGCCTAAAACAAAACAAAACAGAACAACAACAAAATAAGGCAGGTAGGACAAGCTTGTCTAAAGCACATATCAATAAAAACAAATTCTTGTTTTGGAAGGAAAACGCAAATTGTTTGAATACTTAAATTGCATTTGATATTTTTTAACAAATAGGAAACACAGTCAAAAATTAAAGAAAAACCAGAGGTATTTACATTTTAATCCCAAAATATATGATACAAATAAAATTCACATGTATTGTGATAAAGGTTGTACAGAGGAAAATTTTATTAAAATAGAGTGTTGTTGTGGTCACGTTCCAGAGAAGGAAGGCTGATTATGGTCCTAACACCTGGGAGTTTCTCAGTACATTTTAATTGGATGGACTGATAGATGGATGGATGGATGGATGGATGGATGGATGGATGGATGGACAGACAGACAGATGGATGGATGGGCCAATTTGCAGAACCATAACTCGTTTCTCACTAGCCAAAACAATGAAAGGACACTGGGAATAGCCAATGCATTCTCATCACATGCCCTTGGTTACCATATAATCTCTATGACAGTAACGATTTTGTCTTTTTTTATTCACAGATGTATCCCCAGTGCCATCATAGTGCCTGGAATGTATTAAGTTCTCAATATATATTGGTTGGGTAAATGAACATACAGAAGATACTTTGGGACCTTTTGAATGTAAATCAAGTATATTTAATAGGGGATATGAAAGGAGACTAACTTTGAATATAAGTGAGGGCGTGGAATAAGGAAGAATGAGAGAGGGATAACTGGCCTTGGGAAAAGTGGAGAGAAACTGACACTTTGATCACATGTAGGATATCAAGTCACTTAATTCTCACCATGATTTAGTAAGGAAATTAATATTTTCATTGTGCAGGAAAAAAAGTGAATCAATGTAAGTAATTGTGCAAAGTCACAAGGCTAGTAAGTGGCAGAACCAGTTTGTTGACTCCAGTATGTGTCCCTTCTCCCTAGTGACACTCCAGCTTAGCTACCTTTGGACTTCTCTGCTCTTCTACTAAGAATTCTCTTATTATAAGAATTATCTTATAATATAAATTTTTAAACTATACACTTTTGTATTAGTCCATTCTCATGCTGCTATGAAGAAATACCCGAGACTGGGTAATTTATAAAGAAAAGAGGAGATTAATTGATTCACATTTCTGCATGGTTGGGGAGGCCTCAGGAAATTTACAATCATAGCAGAAGGCACCACTTCACAGGGCAGCAGGAGACAGAAGGAATACTGAGCAAAGGGGGAAGCCCCTTATATAACCATCAAATCTCCTGAGAACTCACTCACTGTCACGAGAACAGCATAGGGGAAACCGCCGCCATGATTCAATTATCTCCACCTGGTCCCACCCTTGACATATGGAGATTATTACAATTCAAGGTGAGATTTGGGTGGGGACACAGAGCCAAACCATATCAGCTCTCCTTTTTTTTTTTTTTTTTTTTTTTTGAGACAGAATCTCGTTCTTTTGCCCAGGCCGGAGTGCAGTGGCGCTATCTCGGCTCACTGCAAGCTCCACCTCCCGGGTTCACGCCATTCTCCTGCCTCAGCCTCCCGAGTAGCTGGGACTACAGGCGCCCGCCACCACGCCTGGCTAATTTTTTGTATTTTTAGTAGAGACGGGGTTTCACCGTGGTCTCGATCTCCTGACCTCGTGATCCACCCGCCTCGGCCTCCCAAAGTGCTGGGATTACAAGCGTGAGCCACCACGCCTGGCTGACTGGATCTTAACTACCTTTATCTTCATGTCTGGTCTCTTGGCTCCCAAGTGAGCTGCTAAAGGTTAAAAACTGCCCTTTTCACTGTTTCACCAGAGGCAGGCCTTAAAACAAGCCACAAAAGAGTTGCAGAGACTTTTATGACTGTTCTCCTGCCTAAGATGCAACTGCCAGATCACAGCTGAGCAGAGCCTCCATCTTGCTGTTGGCCTGACGCTGTGAACAGCAGTGTGCCTGGCGCTCTGCAGTTCGCTAAGTGCAGCCACATGTTGTCCACAACAATCTAAGAGGGTTTTCTTTGTTGCAACCACCTGTGTTAAGAGCACAAAATATTTTGTTTCAACAGAGCTTTTGACTGCACCAAACAAAAATACCCCATCACTCAGAAGAGCATTCCACTCACCTACCTTCTCACAAATGAATAGTTGTCATCATGTGGGAATAGATGAAGCAGTGTGTTTCTGTTCGAGTCTATCGCTATCACAAAAAAACATAACTTGTATTTAGTCTGTTCCCACACTGCTAATAAATACACACCTGAGACTGGGTAATTTGTAAAGGAAAGGGGTTAATTGATTCACAGTTCCATATGGCTAGGGAGGCCTCACCATCATGAGGGAAGGTGAATGAGGAGCAAAGTTATATCTTACATGGCGGCAGGCAAGAGAGAATGAGAGCCAAGCGAAAGGGAAAATCCCTTATAAAATCACCAGATCTCATGAGACTTATTCACCACCACAAGAACAGTATGGGGCAAATCACCCCATTGATTCAATTATCTCCCACTGGGTCCCTCTCAGGAGACTTGGGAATTATGGGAGCTACAATTCAAAATGAGGTTTGGGTGGAGACACAGCCAAACCATATCATAACAGCAACAAGCCAAAGTGTTATAGCACTGACATTGCAGACAACAGTTTTAGAAGATTCCCTCTACAGGAAACTTCTGCAGAGGTGCTGTGCCTTTTAAAGGGTATGCTTTATTTTGCTAACTGTTATTCTCGAGAAGGGAGCATTCTCTACGGTTGTGTCAGAGCCCCACCTTCAGCTCAGCTATGTGGAGGCATGGCCAGGTTTTCTATCACCTGATTTTGTCTCCCCAGCCACACGGAAAGGCTCGAGATAAGCCACTGACCCAAAGCAGCCCAACCCAGAACTTGGCTGAGTGACAGAGAACTGACTCTGGGATGAGGATGGTACAGACAGAATGTGGATCACTCCTCTAGGAGAGTTGAAATTAGGAATCCGAGAGAGGAGAGAAAGAGAGAGACGAAGAAAGAAAAATGCATCAGGAGATACCCTGAGGTAGAATTGGACATTAGATGGCTGAAGCAGGCCAAACTGAAGGGCAAAACTGAATATAGAGAAAACGAACACACTGAGTAAGCATGAAAACCTGTTTCAAAAGAGGAAAATGCAAAAAGAGAAGGACAGATTGTTTCATGAAAGCATAAATGATCAGCTTACTCCTGAGAGCTGCCCCATTCCTGACATAAAGACTTATGGTCAATTTACTTGAGCAAACTGACCTCTGCAGCCCAGTTGGACAGAAAGCACAGCCCCACCCTTCACAGCTGGGTCCAAAACTCTACCACCACAAGAAGCAGCTCACTTCCTCCGCTTCCTCTCTTCCAAGAGGGAAATGGAACATACGCACCCTGGGCCTTTGACGTCCACCTTGCTCACCAACCCAAGTAAGATTCACAGCCTCTTTCCCAGCAGCAGTAATTTCCAGCATGTACATTCAGCAAATACCACTTTGTTATCCTCCTCTAACTCCATGAGACTTTTTTCTCCCCGCTTCACTCCTTTATGAAAATTCCTGGACTCCAATTCCCCTGGGACTTCTTATGAGCCTCTGCCCAATGCTTTCCAAATGACAGGTTTGGGAACAAGATCTGAGATCTTCCAAATCATTATCTCTACCACAGGGAGTTTATTTTCTCAGCAACCCAATCTTGAAAACAAATACACCCTGCTGGGGTTCTCATCAAATGGGGGAGGAGAAATGTCCAAGATTAGGGGACCAGATAAACAGAACACTGAGTATTGGATGCTTCCAGTCACAGAAAGGTAACAGAAGCATAAAAATGTTTTCTCCTCTTCCAAAGTAACATTAAATCTTTGATTTCTGTTTAATGATAATTTTTTATTGGTTCAGTAAAATAATTTACTACTAACTCGATGACTGCACATGCTTCCCTTTTTGGCCTTTTGACACTGAGCCATCTGAATTCTCTCTTTCCAAAATAATTTTTGTGATTGCTTGAACACCCGTTTCTATATACATTTCTCTTTCTAAAATAGAATTCACAAATATTCAGCTTTTGTAGAGAAATAGGCAGAGGATCTCAGAGGTCATGAAAGTGTTCCCAGAAAAAGAATGACATGTCCTATTCACCTCCATCCACCTGGACATCTCCTTTAGAGGGCTACATTTTTTTCTGTTCAGAGTCAACCTAACCACTTCCCAACATACAAGCTGGTTACTTGGTTTTGCTCTTTCTAAAATCCCACTTTTTGGGGTTGACCCTACCTTCAGACTTTCAAAGAATTTAGGTTGGTTTGAGCTCTTTAGCAAAAACAGTCACTCTCATCCCACATCCCAAGGTTTTCAAAGTGGGTCATGAGTCTGTGTGGCCCATGGACCACTGGAATGTGGATGGAGCTTCATGTTCTCTGAGAAGCAGCAAGGAAAACTGGACAATTACTCAACTAAATTCTTAAGAATGACTCGGAGTTCCAACTTGATCAGAATGTGCTGGACTATGGCCAAGCCCATCCCCACCTTTCCTTCCCTCCAGATTCAGCTGAACTGTTTGAGACTGCTGCAGAGTCCTCAGTTGACATTGGAGTTGAGTTTGCTAGTGCAATTGGACCATATCTCAGTTCACCCACCATCTGGCAATATAGGCTTTTATTATCATTTTCCCCTTGAGGTCTCCTCCCAATATCAACAGAAAATTTGACAGCAAACATAATATTGTCACTTCTCAGAACCACGCAAAGGTGATACACGTTCCAAAAATATACAACTGACTTTCCAAATCAGAGGAGCCCTTTGCCTCCAAGAATGACATCTTGATTCAGAGTATTGTCAAGTCTCTTGCCAAAACCACTAATCCCCCACATTTGTTTTGCTTTATGGTTTTCCCCCTAAGTAGGGCTGGAGACTCTATCTGAATTCTCTGGACCTTTCGGACCTCCCAGAATTGCCTTGGGGGTGAACTCCAGCGGTAATACTCAACAATTCCACTGGGCAGGGCCCACTCCCAACTACAACGTGAAGCTAGCATTTGCCTTCGATGACTTCTCACCTCTGCTGCCACTTCCCCTCCATGGAAACCGTCTGCCTCCCTCCATTGCTATCTCTGTGCTCATGGTTAGTGAATAAAAGTAGAGCTTTGAAGTTAAGAAGATTTGTGTTCAGATCTTGATGACTCCCATCATATAAGTAATTAATTAATTATGCAACTAAAAATTACACTTCGCCATGTAATCCTTAGCAAGTTTGTAGCCCCTGCGAACACTTGATTTCTCAGTGTGTAAATTAATACCTAACGGACTTAAATGAGTAGGACTTGGTGCCTACAGCAATGCCTGGCATGTAGGAGCAGCTCAATAAATGCTTCTTTCCTTCCTTTCTAATCTGCCATGGAGAAAAGAAAAGAGCTCACAATATATTGGGAAAAAGCAATAAACATAAAAACCTGGCCAGGCATGCTGGCTCACACCTGCAATCCCAGCACTTTGGGATGCCAAGGTGGATGGATTACTTGAGCCCAGCAGTTTGAGACCAGCCTGGGCAACATGGTGAAACCACATCTCTACAAAAAAAAAAAAAATTAGCCAGCTGGGTTGCACATGCCTGTAGTCTCAGCTACATGGGAGGCTGAAGTGGGAGAATCACTTGAGCCCAGGAGGCAGAGGTTGCTGTGAGTGGAGATCACACCACTGCAGCCAACCTAGGTGACAGAGTGAAACCCCGTCTAAAAAAAAAAGAAAAAAAGTGAAAACCAGGGCAAGCCAGGCAGACACCAGGAAGCAGACAAGACTTGATTTAGGAAGGAAGGAAGATCTGGGGAAATGGAAAAAAAAAAAGGGAATAAGCTATGACAGTACCTTATAAAGTACCTTTTAAACATCAGGAGAGAAAAATTACAAGGGATAAATTTTTCAGTTAGTTAGAAGGAGATACACAGAAGGACAATTCTAGGTAGAATCACAGTCAGCATAAATTCCCTCTGAGAATAAAAGACTGGAAAAAGATATACCACACAAACATAGGAAACCTATAATGGGTTTATAGCATACAAACATAGGAAACCTATAATGGGTTTATAGCACACAAACATAGGAAACCTATAATGGGTATATTAACAGCACATAAAAAAGACTTCAGGATAGGCAGTGACCCTTGATAATGATTTAAAAATTAATATTGCAGGAAGCTATAAATATTAATATATGTGCTTAACAACAGAACTTCAAATTAGATGAAGGAAAAACTACAAAATTGAAGGAAAAAATAGACAAATCCTAAAATATAGTTGGGAACTAATAATCTTCTCTTGGTTATTGATAGAACAAAGTATAATACCAGTTAAGACACAGAAGATCTGAACAACACTTATCAACCATCTTTACTTAATTTAATACATACTAGGACACTATACCAAGCAATCATAGTATATATTCTTTTCAGGTGGACATGGCATATCCACCAAGATAGATCATATGCTGGATCATAAAACAAGTTTCAACACATTTCAAAAGACTGAAATCTTGCAGAGAATTACACTAGAATTCAATGGTAAGCCATCTAGGAAAGTCCCAAATATTTGGAAATTAAACAGCACACTTCCAAATAACCCATGAGTCAAGGAAGAAATCAGAAAATGTTTTGAGCTGAATGATAATAAAAACACAACATATCAAAATTTACAGGATGCAACTAACCCAGTGCAGAAAAGGATCTTCTAGGTATAAAAGTTCCTATTAGAAAAGAAAATAATCAAAAATCAATTACCTAAGCTTCTATCTTAGAAAACTAGGAAAAGAAAAAATTAAACCTGAAGCAAAATGAAGAAAATAATAAATATTAAAGAGGAAATTAACAAAGGAGAAAGCATTCAAACAGTAGAGGAAAGTCAACGAAACCCAACATTAGTAGTTGGTTCTGTATACAATTGATAAACCTGAAAACAGGAATATTAAAAATGACAATATGACAGTATCAAATGAGAAAGGGGATTAAAAAGATAATTAGAGAATCTTCTTATAATTATATGTCAATAAATTTAACAATGTAGAGGAAATAATTTTGTGAAAGACATCAATTATCAAAACTGACACAAGAAACAATAGAAAATTTAAATGGCCCTATAGCAATTAAATTTATAATTAATGAATTTTGTAAGTAAAAACCTTCCCCAAAGAAAACTTCAGGGCTAGTTGGCTTTACTAGTCTATCAAACATTTAATGAAGAAATAATACCAGCTTTTTTATATACTCTTTCTGAATATAGAAAAAAAGAGAATGCTGGCCAACTTATTTTATGAGGCTAGCATTATTCAGATACCAAAACTGACGAAGATATTACAGGAAAACTACGGATCAGTATATCTTGTGAATATAAACATGACTCTCCTTAACATAATATTAACAAATAAAATCCATATAGATGTAAATGCAAATGACCTAGAATAGCCTAAGCAATTTTTATAAAAAGCAACAAAGTTGAAGGACTTACACTAGTCTTGCTAAAAAACTACAGTCATAAGAATGATGGTAAATGAATAGACATGTAGATAAATGGAACAAAAAGACTCAAACATGATGATCAATTGATTTTTCACAAAGGTGCCATGGCAATTTAGTGGGGGAAAAAGTCTTTTCAACAACTGGTGCCACAACAACTGGATATTCACATGGAAAAAAAATTTAATGAATCCTTATCTCATACCATACCCAGAAATTAACTTAAAAGAGATCATTGAGGTAAAAGTAACAATACTACACAAGAAGAAAACATAGGAGAAAATTTCTGCAATTTTGGCATAGGTATAGAGTTCTCAGGTAACAAGAAAAGCACAAATCACAAAAGAAAAAAATTATAAATTATATTCCATCAAAACAAAAACTTTTGCTTCTTAAAAATAAGAAAATGAAAAGACAATTCTCAGAATGGGAGAAAATACTCACAATACTTGTATCTAACATTGATCTTGTATCCACAATATACAAATAACTCTTACAATTCAACAATAAGAAGATAAAAAGCCAAATTTTAAGTGGAAAAAAGATTTGAATAGGCACTTCAAAAAAGAAGCTACATGAATGTTCAATAAGTACATTAAAAGATATTCAACATCATTAGTTATTGAAGAAATGCAAACCACTCTGGGATACCTCTGTATAAACATTAGGATGGCTAAAATTGAAAAATTAACAGCAAAATAAATATATGTAGCAACTGGAACTCCTATGCATTGTATTCTACCTTGCATTGAGAAGGTAGAATAAAACCACTTTGGAAGACTATTTCTTTTATAATTAAATGTACATCTACCATATGACCCAACCATTTCATTCCTAGGTATTTACTTGAGAGAAATGAAAATGTATGCCCACAAAAAGACTTGTAGAAAAATATTCATAGTAGCTTGATTTGTAGTAGCCCCAAACTAGAAACAATCCAAATGCCCAAAAATAGGTAAATGGATTTTTTTTCAAAGTGTGATCTCCACACAATGGAATACTACTCAGCAATAGAAAATAACAAACTCCTAATCCACACAACATGGATGAATCTGAATATTGCTATGCAGAGTTAGAGAAGCCAGATATAAGACAGTACACACGGTGTAATTCCATCAACACAAAATTCTAGAAAATGCCAACTAAAATGAAGTCTACAGTGACAGAAAGCAGATCAGTAGTGGTCTGAGGATGGGGTGTGGAAAGAGGGATGGATAGCAAAGAGGCAGAAAGAAACTTCTGAGAGTGATAGAAAAATACTGCAGCTTGATGGGCGGTGGTGGTTTCACAGGGTGGATGCATCAGCAAAACTTTTTCAATTCCATGCAATTTATGGAACATAGATTATACCTCAAGAAATGTGTTTTTTAAATTCCCTAATAATATGCTTTGACTTTGTGTCCCCACCTAAATCTCATCTTGAATTGTAACCCCATAATCCCCATGTGTCATGGGAGGGACCCAGTGGGAGGTAATTGAATCATGGGGGTGGTTTCCCACATGCTGTTCTCATGATACTGAGTGAGTTCTCATGAGATATGACGGTTTTATAAGGGGCTTCCCCCTTCGCTCAGCACTCATTCTCTCTCCTGCTGCCCTGTGAAGAGGTGCCTTCCACCATGATTGTAAGTTTCCTGAGGCCTCCCCAGCCATGCAGAATTGTGAGTCAATTAAGCCTCTTTTCTTTATAAATTACCCAGTCTCAGGTGATTCTTCATAGCAGTATGAGAACAGAATACACTTAAATAATCTCTGAACCTTCCCTCAAAGGCTTTGTAATATAGAACAATAATTCACCACACATCATTTCTGTGCTATATAATAAAGTTCTGGACAAAGGTGTTCACAGGGACCATGCTCTTTAATCCTTGACCTAGATCTTAAAGCACAGGTAGTTGTAGAAGACAGACCAAGGAGGAGGTCCCTGTGAGCAGAGGCAATAGTAAATATGAAGGTGCGAGGTGAGGAAGTCTGTATAGTGAACCGGAGAAATCATAAAAAGCTTGGGATGACACAAGAGATAAAACAAAAAAGTTGACTTGAGACCACACTATTCTATTCCAAGAAATGTGAAATCAGTTGTGAAGTTAAAGGGGAACTTCTGGAAGCTTTTAAACAAACAAGTGGCACGATGTGTGTGATGAGTATTACTGATATTTGCCACCTGTTTCCCACTCTTTCCAGGCATGTGGTAGATTTCATTTCCCTGCCCCTTACAGAATAAAGCATGATCATATGATCCACTTAGCCAGTGAAATGTGAGTAGAAGTAGCCTGTGTCACATCTAGGAGGAAGGCTGAAGGGTAGTTTTAGTTTAGCACATTCTCTTCCCCTTCTGAGGTGATTAGAGAAGATGTTGAGAGGGCATTTCCAGGAGGTCCCTGAGTGGCTACAATAAACAGAGGACCCCCACCCCATTCCCACCTCCCCGTGTCCTGTGATGAATATGTAGTAGAAATGATGAGAAAACTTCCATAATGATAAGCCTCTGGACTGGGGGGATTGTTTGTAACTGCCTCTAAAGTCACCTGTCCTTGCTAGCATAATGTGCAATTTTAATTGGTAACTCTGATAATTACATAGAAGATGAGTTTCAGAGTAGAAAGCCTGCAGGACAGAAAACTAGCTAGATAGCTACCATAATCCACAGATGATAGTGCAAGGCAAGAGCCATGAACTTAGAGAAGCAGAGAAGGAGTCCAGAGATGCAATGGCAAGAAATGACATGAGTTGGTAATCACTCACATTCTAAAAGCACCCAAGAGCCTAATTGTTTCAGAGGTGTGGAAAAGAGAAAGTTCTTGAAAGAAAAAGGATGGCTAAGAGGGGAGATGAAGTAAAACAAGATTAATGAAGCAGCTATGGGCAGCATAAGAGGTGTATCTTGTATCTCATTAAAAGCAGAGGCACATCTTGTATCTCATTAAAAGCAGAGGCACATCCCTCTACAATGAAGGCTAGAGGTAGATCATGAACTTAGGAAGAAAACAGACTAAGTGTGAATGCTGGGTGAATTTGACAAGTCATTCAACTTCATTTGTGCATTCATTAATTCATTCAGGAAACAGTAGCAGCTTCATTCATTCTTTCAACATCAGTAAAGAACACAAAAATGTCCCCTGCCCTAATGGGGCTTACATTGAAATGTAGTGAAGCAGACACAACTATTTAAACATTGTGTAGAAAACGGACATGATACTGTGATAACAAATTACATAGGACTTGTCAAAGACAATAACCACTCATTTTGGTTAAAACTCCTACATGGCATCAAAGTAAAAAGTAGAGACCTCTGTGTGCTTTGAATGTACGAAAAGAACCATCCTCCTTTCCTCTTGCTGTTTTACATTTAAAGAACCAACTGTGAAAAATCAACTCTCTTGACCCAAAGACAGCTTTTTTAACAATCAAGCCTTCCAGTTAATTAACACCACCTGTTTATGTTTGACAGGTGAGCCTGTCAAACATTGTTGTAAAGGTGGCAGGTGGGGAATGGGTGGTTAAATGTGGCTCTTAGATAAGCAACTTCTCAGAGTTTTAAGTACCAGGTGCATACGAATCACCTGGAGATCTTGGTGAATGTGGGATCTGATTCAGTGGATCCAGAGAGAGACCTGAGACCCTACATTTCCAACAAGCTCCCAGGGAGGCCAATGCTGCTGGTCCCAAGGGATGCCAAGGCAAGGTTCTAGAGGCCTTGGAAGTGTATTAACCTCAAGGGAGTTCATAGGCTATGCTTGCCTCCCGCCGTTTTAGTACTGAGCTCAGAAGAGCATCTCTACCACGTGCCACCATTTTTCATCAGGGCCACCTATTTTCCTTTGTACAAAAAAAGAATCAAATTTCACTATGTGACTATTGTGTGAAGATCCTGCACAAAGGGTTTTTGCTAGCTTATTAGATTCCAACAACTCCCTGAAGTGGGTATGGTGAGTATGTCTATTTTATAGAAGGGAAGACTCCAGCCCAGAGAGGTTAGGTCACACTAGTAAGTATGGAAAGGATTCAAAACTCCAGAGTCTACTCCAGAGGTCAAGCTCTCCAGCATTGCCTCTTTCTTGCTGTATTTACATCACAAGTTTCTTTCCGGCTCTGTATCTGCATCAGAAATGACTTGCAGTTGACTGCTACTTCCTGTTCCAAAACTGATAAAAACCAAGTCTAGTCCTCCAACAAAATGACTTGGTTTCAGGAAAAGGCAATTAAAATTCAGATTGAGGAATATTCTGGAATTTGGCAAAGAGAAGAAGCATTTAACATTAGCATTGAGATTTTTTGTTTGTACTTTTTAAAATGAAATACTGTCAGTTTGTGAAAGATAATCATGTGACTCTCAGAACTCTTGGACACTGTCACTTCAACAGAACACCTGCTGTTTCATTCTACAACAGTGGCAGAAGTTTCCAGAAGAACCCCCCCTACCAATGGAAAGAAGCTACTGCATAGCACACACGGCAACATCTGCGATATGGTCATAAATCCCGCAGTGTTCCCAAGTTGTAATGAAGAGTTTAATATATGTGCTTTTTATTATTCTGCTAAGAATATATCCTAATTCAACATGTGTGTGAAATTTTCACATGTGCGTGAAAACAGGAGTTCTCATACTTGATTGTGCATGGGAATGTACAGGAAATTTTAAAACAGCTAGAGAGTCTGATAAAATTGGCTTGGAATGGTCTGGGTAGCAACATTTTTTGATCCTCCCAAAGACTCTAATGCACAACGATAGTTGAGAATCACTGGCATAAAAGACAGAAAGAAGATGGTAAGATTCATGCTATAGTCAAAATAAAAGGAACGGGAGGAGTGTCTTCATTCACTGTTAGGGTTTTGCCTACCTGCATGGCTACAAAGGTCTAAGATACAAATAGATCCCAAATTTAACTGCAAGCAAGTGGTTCCCTACAATCAGGGACCAACTGCATGATCATACTTGGTGTCTGAAACCAACCGCAGCAAATAACAGCAACACTGTTCCAAAGCCAAGATTCTTAACCTGAGGATGGAATTCAGGTGATCTGTATAGGAAACTCATATAGGAAAACAAGTTGCATTTTTATTTTTAGTAACATGTCACATAAGTTCAACATGTCCTTCCCTTATGAGCACAGGCAACAGAGCACAGTAGTATTGGCAGTTCTTGATAGTTTGCACCTACTGGTATTTTCATGTCACATTTCAGTTTGGGCTATTATCTCAAAATACCATTTGCAGTCATCACTACTTTGATATTACTGTTGCTTAATCGGCCTGCTGTTAAATCAAGCTATTTAATGCAATAATGATGATGCACCTGTGTTAGTTACTCTATCACGACTTGAGGCCTTCCATAATTGCACTCCAGTAAAACTGATTCTGATTTAATTGTATTTTATGCATTTCACAACATTCTTCTGAGAAGGAGTCTAATTGCTTTACCAGAACCAGTGTGGTCCGTGCCACAGGAAACGGCGAGAGCCGGCTGGAGGACGGCGCCCTGGCACATTTGCATCGCAGGCCACCTCCAGGAAGAGCGCACCCTGACCAGAGCTGAGTCTTGTTTTGCCCTGCATTTCCGCAGATAAGGTTTGGCCTGAAAAGCAGTTCAACTCAGCGGAGAATAAGATGGGCTTTCTCTTTCTCCTCAGCTGCCTCTTTCTCTTGGCATTTTGGAGTGCCCCTACTGCCAGGCCGGTAACTCGAGCCTCCAAATTCATCAAAACACACAGCACCCAGTTAAAGCCCAGGAAGACGAGCCCAGGAGCCAGACGCGCTCTCCTCTGGTGACCCCCGAGCCACAACTCCCCAGCCGGGCCCGCCACCACCCCTTGAATGCCACGCTCCCTCCACTGCCCCTCCCAGGCAGGTGCCGGGCCCCGGGACAGCGGTTGCCCCACCTATGGGCGCCTTACCTGTGGGGACGCCCGCAGCGCCGGGAGCTGCCGCCTTGCCCGCCCACGACACGCGCACCTCCAGCCCCAGTCCACCCGCGCCCCGCTGCCTCTTCGCGGCGCTCTCGCAGCCAAGCCCGGCGGCCGCAAGTTAGAGGCGGGCTGGAGGCGGGGAACGCGGACCGCCGCGGGCGCGGGGAGCAAGCGGGGCCTCCTGAGTGCAGACGCCCGGCTCGCCTCCCGCTTAATCTGGGCAGGGCCGCTGGCCACTCCCTCCACCCTGCTCAGCCACCTCCCCACCGCACACCCCCAAACTCCCCACCTCCGACCCGCACCCCACTTCCCCGCCTGGGCCCCCGGATCTTGGGAGCATCACCTCCTTAACCCCTTACCCTGGATCCGCGACCACCTGCCCCTCAGACGCCCAGCCCTTTCTCGCCTCCTGGGCACGATGCCCGGGTAGAAGGGACACTGCCCGGTAAGTTGGGAGGGAGGGGGGTATGAGGGCGGGACCTGAGCCACGTCTTCCCTCCCTTGGAGCCACAACCAAAAAGCCTGGGTGGGGAGGGACGAACCGTGAGACCGAGCCCTACAAAACCCGCCCCGGCCTAGTGGCGAGGCGAGCTTTCCAGCCGGGCTCCCAGAGCCGCGCTGCGCAGGAGACGCGGTGGCCTGAGAGCCTGCGGGTTCCCGGACTCGCCCAGGCTCTGAGAGCGCGCCCACCATGAGCCCCCGGACGGCCCCCAGGCCGCAGGTGTTCCTGCTGCAGCTCCTGCTGGTGCTCCTGGCGGCGGCGCCCGCAGCCAGCAAGGTGAGTGGGGGCTGCGCGACCCGCACCCCCGCACTTCCACCCCCCCTCCCCGCGTCCGGGGGACACGCTGGCCCCACCCTCAGCGGCGCGGTAGTGGAGCGGCTGCCGCGCTAGTGGCGGGGCTGCGGGCTTCACGCAGGTCCCGGGACAGGCAGCGTGCGGAAAGGAGCAAGAGGGGATGCCCTGGAACAGGTGGAATGCGCGGGGCTGGGGGAAGAGGCGAGGAGGGGGCTTGTCCAGTGCCTAGGAGTCAGGGATGGCGGGGACAGGCCTCCAGAGGTCAGTAAATTAAAAAATAGACACATAGGTAATCGCCAGGGATGATACGTGAGAACACCGGATGTGGAGATGCACGGTGTCACGCTGGTGAATCAAATCAAGCAGCTTGGCCGAGCGCACAGAGGGCTGGCAGGAGACACCTGCAGGGAGTCCCAGCCGCCACTTCCTAGCTGGGACGTCGCACTAAACCCTGACCTCCCTGGGGCTCAGTTTCTTCCTTGCAAAACTTGCCCTCCAGTTTTCCTTTGCTATTGTTGGGGAAAGCAAATGCTATCACTGAAAAATTAAAAGCACCTTAGAAATCGAACTCAGGTTAGAATCAATTAAGCAATCTGACACTTTGATTTGATTTTTGACTTGGAATTTGAGTGAAACTGGATTTATTTAAATCCATCCCATATTTCTCATTCTCTGCCATTAAATAGAAATTCATTGTCCTCGAAACGATTGTGCCTCCTAGAGTTGACTCACTTGATTTTACCTTGTGAAAGTAAACTTTAACTTTTCAGATACTTGTTATTTTTACACTTTAAAAAGTTGATTTGGGTGATAACGTGGCATAGAAAATTTCATTTCCAAGGATGAGCAGATGTTTTTACAAATGTTATCATTGAGATTATGACTGGAAATTAACGGTCACATAAATATTTATATATGTTACATGAAAAGAATTTTAGAACCTATGGTCACATATAATCCAAGTTTTTCCTATTTAAATTAAATGAAGACATTGCAGACATTATAGGTGGAACTAAAGCCCTCTCTGACACCCCCATACCTCTCCCCATTTCCCTGTCTTCCAAGAGGTATCCACTTTCACCACTTTCATGTTTCATGTTGTTTTCCAAACACTGTCCATGAATTTACACACACACATATGAACCCACAAACACATATGTATGTTTTTGTTGGCTTTTTAACATAAATGATACTGTGCTGTATTCCTTTGCAACTTGTAGACCAGTCCATGTCAGTATTTAAGATCTTCCTGTTTTTCTTTTTGCTTTGTTGCATAGTTTTTCACGATATGCCAAAGTTAATTTAACCATTTCCCTATCAGTTTACATTTAGGTTATTCACTGTTTCACATTCTAAAGCACATTTGTAATCCATGTAATCTGTTTATGTAGCTGGTTCTAACAAAAATGCACTTTGCATACATTAGGAATTCCCAGCCCAGGTATTTAAATGCTACTAGGCATGATAGAAAAAACTCATGCAAGTCAGTGGGGATGCTCTACCAGCTTTAACCAAGACAAATAAATCCAAAAAAGCAAAATCCTAAAGGAAATGTATGTTGTGGGGAAGCCTGGAGAAGAGATCCAGAGCAGGGCTTTTGCACATGTTTCTGAATTTAGAAGAAGAGGAATGAGATCGGGAAGGGGTGGAAGAATTGTACTTGTGTAAGGATCAGCCTGAAAAACTAATGCTTGGGGACCATGCAAACTCTAGTTATACCATTTTCAATTCTGTTGTTATATTCCTTTATTATTTTTACATGTAAACTTTTCTGTTTTGAGTTTGGCCAAATCTTGGTGACTTCTTGCTGAAATTAATCCATTTGTATTGTTTCTCTGATCACTTGAAGTAAGTCTTTCATTAAAAAGTTTTCAGGATTATTATTTCCAGTGTACCTGCTGGGTTAGAGAGAAAATATGCCAGTAAAATAATGAAATGTGCCTTCATCTTGTAGAAAAAGGAATCACAACGTTCACTGATAATCGGGCAATGTGCACCAACATGGCTCCCTTCACAGAGAAACTCTGCTGTTGGGCAAGGCTGTTGACCACTCTGAGCCTCAGTTTTCTCATCTGTAAAATGAGAGAGTTGAAACCCCAAGGGGGCCAGCAGGTGAAGTAAGCAGTAAGGCAATGGGGTAAGAGACAATCTTCAGAGCCTAGTTGTTAGCATGCTAGAATTCAAGCCCAATTGTGCCAGCATCACTTCAAGAGAGAAGTTGGGAATCCAGTTTTTATTAGAAACTTCTCAAATTCTAAATATTAGCAACTAAGCCAAAACTTTACAAAAACATAGTGTGGGCCAAACAATGTATAAGTGAGAGCTAAACGTAACTTTGGAGCCATTATACTTTATTATTTTTGTTCTACTCCAGTTAAGGATGTGTTTCACTCTAAATTTCTTCAGTTTTACTTTAGCATTTCTCAAAACAGGGAAGTAGCAGTGGTGTTGACTCTACATGCTAAGTTTGTTTAGATGGGATGGAACTGTCCACCCACACAATTTGGACTGATGTGCCCAGAATGAAATACCTATGCTACTTTGCACAGGCATCCTGTTCCAGGCTGGCTGCCCAGCGCATCCCCAGGTTTTATAGCTGTCAGGGCCCAGCTCACCCACTTGAAACAGGGAGGCACCTTGTTGTTGTCTCAGGCAATAGACCTGGGAGTGGAGATATAGAAAGCCCCGTCTTTGATTTCTGGATAAGGTGAGGTTCACATATCAAGATATCATGGTTTATCCTTCTTCTTGCCTTAGCATTCCAGACAGGGCAGCAATATGAGAAGCAAATATCAAAACTTGAAAAGCACCTACATTTGGGGAGGATGCTTTCTCACCGGACTTCATTTTCAAATTTAAGCACTTTCAGTTAAATTAGAAAACAAAAAGTAATGGAATAGACACCAAATTTTCTATCCCCGAGATTAAGCAACTATTAATATACTTTGACTTGTTCGTTGTCAGATTTCTACCTTTCGGAAAAAAAATCTGAATACAGAAAGTCATACACACGTTCTTTGCTCCCTCTTTTATCCCAAAAAGTTTATGTATGTAATTTCCCTGCACAGTGGGTGTATTGTGTGTGTATGTGTGTGTGTGTGTTCGCTGTAAAAAATAAGTATTACTGTTTTGTGGTCTTTGAAATGTAATAAATAGTTTCACATTATACGTATCTATTGGAGCTTGCTTTTTATCACTCCATATTATGTTTTTGGATTTTATCCATGTTGGTACATATAGATATGATGTATTTGTAGTAGTAGCTGCTGCATAGTATCTAGTTATATAAAGTAGGTTCATTTTTCCATCTCCCTAAACAAAGTAAGCTTGTCTTTATATTTTCATTTTATAAAGTTGCAATGCATATTTTGGTATATGCACCATTGTGACAACTAGAATTTGAATTCCTAAGTGGTTCATAGAGAAAACAAATTTAAATATATTAGGAATTGACAAGTTCATCTGCAAAAGGGTTGTACCAGCAATGTACCAGAGTGCCTGTTTCCCTATGTCTTTGGCAAAGTTTGGTGTGCTTAGATGTTAATGGTGTGAAATGAGATCTTGTTTTGACTAGTGAGTTTGTAAACTTTTTTCTTTTTTAATTGGCCACTTATATTTCCCTCAGTGTGAACTGCATAGTACAACTTTCTGCCTGTTTATCTATTGTGAACTTTGCCTTTTTGTTGCTAATTAATTAGAAGTTATTTATATATTTGGATACAAAACTTTTGTCATTAAAGTGTATAGCAAATATTTTATTCCAACCTTTGGTTTATCTTTGGTTATTGGTGCCTTAATGTATAATACTGTTTTCACTATAATCTCAAACTGATTTTGTTTTGACATTTTGTCTTTCGTACCTTGTCAAAATTTTTTTTTCCTTTCCTGGGACTATAGGAATGTTCTCCCACATTTAAAACAAGTTTCATAGTTTAACTCTTTTACAATTAGATCTCTTACTCCTGGAATTATTTTCTACTTATGAGATCTACTTTTATCTTTTTCCATGTAGATGACAAATCCTCCCAACATTTTCAATAAAATAGTATATTCTTTCCTTCAATGTTTTTCAGTGTTATAGCTGCAAACATGTACACCATTCATATGTGGGTCTATTTGTAAGCTCTGTATTCCATTGGTCCAATTTTTTTTTGTCCCTCCACCAATACCACACTGTTTTGATCACTCTGTTTATATTAAATCTGTGTCTGGTAGGACAAGTAGAAGACAGAATAGTTATCCCTGTTATTATTATTCTTTAAATTTATGACAGGTATTCTTTCCTCTTTGCTCTTCTGGCTGAATTTTAGCATCTGCATGTCAAAGGTCCATCAATGATTCCTGTGGGATGTTAATTGGTATTGCACTGAACATATAGGTAGGTTAACTACTTGTCATTGAAGTATAAACACATGATGGTACACAGAAATGCTACTGATTTTTAATTTTTGATGTTGGGTCAAGCAATATTATTGAATTTTCTTATTATTTCTAACAGTTTGTAGATACTCTTAGATTTTTTTATTTAACTAGTCACATTGTCAGTGAATAGTTTTTCTTCCTTTTTAATCTTTATGCCTTTTTTCCCTTGTATTAATGTGCTGACCAGCTGTATTAGTCTGTTTTCATGCTGCTGATAATGACATACCCGAGACTCGATAATTTATGAAGAAAAAGAGGTTTAATGGACTCACAGTTCCACGTGGCTGGGGAGGCCTCACAATCATGGCAAAAGAGCAAGGGACATCTTACATGGTGGCAGGCAAGAGGGAAAGAGAGGCAAGTGAAAGGGGAAACCCCTTATAAAACATCAGCTCTCATGAGCCTTATTCACTACCACAAGAAACTACCCCCATGATTCAACTACCTCCCACTGAGTCCCTCCCACAACACATAGGGATTATGGGAGCTACAATTCAAGATGATATTTGGGTGGGGACACGGCCAAACCATATCTCCAGCACTACAGGGCAATGCTAAATAAAAGCTGTAATAATATATATTTTTGTGTTATTACTGAAGTTAAAGGAAATATTTTTAACATTTTATTAAGTATGATTTTTTCTGTAGAGTTTTAATAATTCTCCTCATCGGTTTAGGGAGTTTCACTCCCTAATATTACTGTCATTGTTCTACTTAATGACTGGATGTTAATGTTATCATTTATTTAGTCTGTATCTATTTTAAGAAAATCGTATATTCTTTAGTCAGTCAAGGTGGCAAATGAATTTATTTTTAAAATATTTAACCATCCTTGTATTGCTGTGGGATAAAGTCTAGTCAAAATGGCTCTTCTTAAAGCATATACTATTATTAAATGTGGCACAAATATGGAAAAGTGAATTAACAAATGTAGCATTTAATGGCTTATTAGCTGAATACCCACATAAAGACCATTTGGGTCAAGGAACAGCACACTGCTAACACCCAGAAGTCACCCTTGCATCTGTCTCAGCCACAATCCCCTTTCTTTTCCCTGAAAGAAACTATAATCTGACTTCTAATAATCATTTCCTCACTTTTTAAAATGGCTTTATCATCTAAATACTTATTCCAAGTGCTGTATTTTGGTTCTGCCTCTTCTGAACTTTATGTATGTAGATTCACACACTTTGAGATAGCGTATGTAAATTCCTAGTGCCATGCTCAGGGCATAAATGTAGCTAACACAGGAGTGGGCGCCTGTGAGAGTCCACCTAAGACATATACACTGTGGCCATATGTTTGCTGACATCTCTAAACAGGAAAGTTGAGATCTTAAATAACTGATGTGTATGATGGAACAAAATCCACGTGTGCATTGTTTTCTGGAATGATGCTGTTGGCGTCTGTCTTAGTCAGCTTGGGCTGCCATCACAAAATACCATAGACTGAGTGGCTTAAACAGGCACTTATTTCTCACAGTTCTGGAGGCTGGAAAGTCCAAGATTGGGGTCCCAAATTGTTACTGGTGGTGAATCCGTGTGGGTCTGCAGAAACCTCAATTCTTGCCTCCTCAGAAGAAAGAATTCAACTGAGGGGCAGAAGGCAGAAGGAGAGACCAAGGCAAGTTTTAGAGCAGGAGTGAAAGTTTATGAGAAAGCTTTAGAGCAGGAATGAAAGGAAGGAAAGTACACTTGGAAGAGGGCCAAGCAGGCAACTTGAAAGGCAAGTGCCTCATTTCACCTTTAACTTAGGGTTTTATATGTTGGCATACTTCTGGGATCTAGTGTCCCTTCTCTCCTGATTCTTCCCTTGGAGTGGGCTGTCCGTATGTGCAGTGGCCAGCCAGCGCTTCAGAGGGGAGCATGCGCGGTGTGTTCACTGGAGTTGTGTGCCCGTTCACTTGAGGCATTCTTTACGGGTGGAATGTCCCTGGAAGGTCATATACCAGTTAAACTTCGCCATTTTGCCTCTTAATGTGCATGCTTGAGCCCACTCTCCCAACTCCTGAGATCTTAGCGGGAAGATGCTGCTCACCACCTTCAGGTGTTTTCATTTCTTGGGAGACTGCCGTTCCCTGGCACTGGCTGCAACCAATTATTACTTTACAAAGACTGTTCAACAACCGCCTGACCATCATATGATAGTTGCCTGACATTCCTGATGAGGCGGGGGCCCTCTCCTGCCCTGTTCATGCCTGACTAGCTACCTACAGTAACAAAATGTCTGGGTGCTGGTAGGGGCCCTCTTTCTGGCTTGCAGGCTGCTGACCTCTCATTATATCCTCACAAGGTAGTTCGGCGGGGGTGGGTGGGGAGAAAGAGAGAGCTACTTCTGTGGTTTCTTCTTCTCCTTCTCTTCTTCCTCCTCCTCCTCCTCCTCCTCCTTATTCTTCTCCTTCTCCTTCTCCTTCTCCTCCTTCTTCTCCTCCTCCTCCTCCTTCCTTCTCCTCCTCCTCCTCCTCCTCCTTCTTCTTCCTCTTCCTCTTCATCTTCTTCTTTCTTCATCGTCTTCTTTTTTTTTTTAGATGGAGTCTTGCTGTTTTGCCCAGGCTAAAGTTCAGTGGCACTATCTTGGTTCACTGGAGCCTCTGCCTCCCAGATTCAAGCAATTCTCCTGCCTCACCCTTTCCAGTAGCTGGGACTTCAGGCACAGGCTGCCACACCGGCTAATTTTTGTATTTTTAGTAGAGATGGGGTTTCACCATGTTGGCCAGGCTGATCTCAGACTCCTGACCTCAAGTGATCCACCCGACTCTGCCTCCCAAAGGGCTGGGATTACAGGCGTGAGGTACAGCGCCTGGCCGGGTTTCTTCTGATAAGGGCACAGATCCCATCATGAAGACCCCACCCTCATGACCTCATCTAAACCTAATTACCTTCAGAGGCCCCACTTCCAAAGACCATTACCCTATGCTTTTACAGCTTCAACCTAGGAATTTAGAGGGACAGAAACTTTCAGTCCATAACATTCTGCCCCTGGTCTCAAGATGTATTACACACATAAAGAAGGCCTTAAAACTCTTTAACTGAAACAATGAGTTAGAGCAAAGCTACTAAATGAAGCAAAGGAAGCTCGGTGGGTAAACTTAACCTGTGACAATCACAGTTTAAAATGTTAGTTTTAATATCATTTCTATAATAAAAATTCTCAGTGTTAGACATCAGTGGGAATTAGGAACTATTAATAAAAACCTTTCAATACAACAGAACACTCTTTGCTCTTCTTAGCAAAAAGGATTAGACAGAAGCTTCACTTTATGGTGACGAAATAAGTACAAATCTGGTAAGAAAGCACCTTACTCCAGGTTCCACGTTGATCTCCCAAAATGTGAGTCCCTGGCTCTGCTTTTCTCAAAGTAGCCATGTCAGCCTTTCCATTCTTCCAGGTGTTCCTCATGTAAATGCTAATTAGGGCCGCCAATTTCAGGTCCGTTTCCTAACTGAGACTAAATTAAATTATATTGCTGCAATAGTTTTCCACTTCACACACCTGCAAAACTTCGGGTAAACATCTGTGTCCATGCTATACAATAGAAATATAATGTGAGCCATGACTACAAGCCTCATATGTCATTTTAAATTTCATATTTTTTAGTAGCCACATAAAAAAATAGATGGATGAAACTAATTTTAATGTTTTATTTATACCAATACATCTGTAATATTATCATTTTAATATGTAATCACTATTGAAAACATTAATGAGATATTTTACAAACTTTTTTTCCTATTAAGTCTTCAAGGTCTGGTGTGTATTTTGTACTTACCTCCAGAACATCTCAATTCAAATGAACCACATTTTCAAGCATCTATAGCCATATGTAGCCACTGTCCTGGACAGCATGTGTCTATGTAAGTGGCATCCAGAGGAGAGGAGGTGATACAGTCCATCATGTCATTCTGTGGAGAGAATAGACTTTGTCTGGTTATTTCCCGTAAGAAATAAATACTTGTCAAAATGAAACACTTTAATTGAAGGCGAAAAATCAGGCTCAGTTGTGCCTAAATATCTGTGCATCTTTTTCTCCAGAAAATTAAGATAGTTGGCCTTGGCTGCAGTGTTTAAAGCTATACAAATTAGCATTGTAATTTGACGTGCATTGTAATTTTGTAAGTTATGTACAGGAAAAATTGAAAACACATCACAAAACATAAAATAATTGGGAAAGGAATGGGGCAAGGGAAATATATTGAAAACCAACACACCGCACCTTGCCTTTCATTTTAAACTAGAAATCAAATTATCACTAGCATCCAGACAGGGTAAGAGGTTTAGTATTACATTGGCCAAGTAAATTCCAAAAAGGTCTCTATTTTTCTTATCTGAAAATGATGACAACGTATTTAGAGCAGACAAAAGTGCTCCATATAGTGCGTGGTACAGAATGCGTATCCAGCGTTTTTAGTCTAGCGATTATTATTATTATTACTTTGAGGTGGAGTCTTGCTCTGTCACCCAGGTTGGAGTGCAGTGGCACGATTTTGGCTCACTGCAACCTCCACCTCCCAGGTTCATGCGATCCTCCTGCCTCAGCCTCCTGAGTAGCTGGGATTACAGGCACCTGCCACTACGCCCAGCTAATTTTTGTATTTTTAGAAGAGGCGGGGTCTCACCATGTTGGCCAGGCTGGTCTTGAACTCCTGACCCGAAGTGATCCGCCCACCTTGGCTTCCCAAAGTGTTGGGATTACAGGTGTGAGCCCCCACACCCACCTAGCGACAATTATTTTATTATCATTACTATTCAATGCCAGACGCTAAGATAGAAGACATAGGCACTGGCCTAGGTGCTGGGACTCATTGGTAAACAAAATAGTCTGAATCCCCAGCCATGATGGAGTTAGAAGGCAGCAGCCCAGTGAATAGACAAATGTGTAACATCAGATTGTGGTGCTGCAGGAGAGGACGGGATGTGGTGATGGAGAAGGAGACTTTCTAACATTAGGTAGAGGTGGTCAGGGAAGCAGACTGAGGCTGGACATGGTGACAACCTTGTGAAGCACTGAGGGATGTGGTCCAGGACAGGGCCTCTCAGAAGTGGAGAGAGGCCAGACACTGCCAATTTTACCACTCCTGTGTTGTCAAAGAATAAAACCAGGCCAGGCACAGTGGCTCACCCCTGTAATCCCAGCACTTTGGGAGGCCAAGGTGGGCGGATCAACTGAGGTCAGGAGTTCGAAACTAGCCTGGCCAAAATGGTGACACCCCATCTCTACTAAAAATACAAAATTAGCCTGGCGTGGTGGCGGATGCCTGTAACCCCAGCTACTCAGGAGGCCAAGGCAGGAGAATCGCTTGAACCTGGGAGGCGGAAGTTGCAGTGAGCTGAGATCACACCATTGCATTCCAGCCTGGGCGACAGAGTGAGACTCCGTCTCAAAAAATGAAATAAAAAAGACCAAGACAGAGCTTTTGAAAAAAAGAAATAACATGAAATTTTAAAAGCTGAGTTTATTTGCTTATCATGAAAGGAATTCCTGGCCCTGAAGGAATATGCTGAGTATTTTGCTACAGGCGAGGTGGGGGGTGGGACACAAGGAGTCAGGGTACCACAGAGGAGGTGGGTCTGTCGTGGTTATGCTAATTGAGGATTCAGCATTGCTGGATGAACAGGGTGCAATAAGTCCACAGGCCTCTACGTGGCTGCCTATGGTATAATTTTAATGTTTGCATTTAACAAATCAAACTTTTAGCAAAAGAGATATAATACAGTGTTTTTATGCTATTCCCAAGACATTTGCATTAGTAATGAAATGACAGTGTGGTTTGGGAATCAGCCCACATATAAAATGGTGTGATGGAAACATTCTTCTTTCATTCCTGTTGACATATCTCTGCCCGTCTTTCTTCAGTCTCATTGGGATAGGTGTGAATTTGCCAAATGTGGCTGTGAAGCCCAGAGCAAGAATGCCAAGCTAGGCCCAAGAGCCCTTATCCCAGCTGACTCAGGACCAGGCCAGAGGGGACTTTAGCACAGAGAAAAATGAAACCCAGTTAAGGATCTGGAAGAAGTGAGGAGCTCCTCAGAAGAAGAGGAGGGGAAGAGAACCAGTCTAGATCAACATGGCAATTGCTCAGTCTGTCCTGGTTAATTGATTTGGTGCCATTAATTTGATAATCATTCACGTACATATGGAAGGTTAAAATTCCACCCCACTTCTAGTGCTTAGTACATACAATATCAGACTATCAAAAATGTTTCTTGAATCTTCCTAGGGTATAAAAATAAATATTTCCACATACCATGGTTGGTATTGTATGTGTATGATATGAGTGTGTACGTATAAATTTGCACACACATATATTTAAATAATATTTTATATTCTCAGCATTTTGGTATTAATTATTGCAGTGAGATCATGACTTTAAAACTTGTAACCTTCAGAGCTATTTGAAACACAACCATATAAAAATCTTTTATTTTTCAAGCAGTAGTTTTAGGGTAATTTAGGAGTTTTCCATTTTTAATCTTTAAGATCCATGTTTGTTAATTAGATGGTCTCTCCAAACTGGTTTCTTAGAGAAGTGATCCCAGTATTTAAAAATGAGTTCAAGTGTATTTAGAAACTTTGAGAGATTTGTCGTTATGTAGAGAAAACAGTCAGGTCATTGGATTTTTTTCCCACCGGGATATTTTGGTTGTTACATGAACTTCTCAAGGAAAAAAGTTCCACAAGTGGGAAGTTGGCAAATCTGCAATATTCTTTCTCTGTATCAAATGACGAAGTTTGTCTGGAGAGACCCAAGGCAACAAGGCCAGATATTTATTTTCTTTGCTGAACCAGGATGATAGGATAATTTTATGCTGTTTGTTTATGCTGATATTGGGAAAGCTAAAGAATTTGCATGCTGGCTTTAAGAAAAAAGTTATATGTGTTGTACAAAATTTGGAAAATGTCTACAAGTATAAAAAGAAACATAAAAATTAAAACTATTTATAATCATATTACCCAAAGAGGATTACTGCTAACATGTTAGTCTATTTCCTTCCAGATATTTTTTTTCCCCACTCTGCTTTTTCCTCATAACAACAGACTGGTGAAAATTTTTGTGTCATTTATTTTTCTTTCTTTTTTTATTTTTATTTTTTTGAGATGGAGTCTTGCTCTGTCGCCCAGTCTGGAGTGCAGTGGCACGATCTAGGCTCACTGCAAGCTCCGCCTCCTGGGTTCACACCATTCTCCTGCCTCAGCCCCCTGAGTAGCTAGGACTACAGGCGCGTGCCACCACGCCCGGCTAATTTTTTTTGTATTTTTAGTAGAGATGGGGTTTCACTGTGTTAGCCAGGATGGTCTCGATCTCCTGACCTCGTGATCCGCCCGCCTCGGCCTCCCAAAGTGCTGGGATTACAGCCTTAAGCCACCGCGCCTGGCCTATTTTTCTAAATATAATTTTTAAATGTCTATAAAGAACTTTATTGTAGATTGGTACCATAAGTTATTTAAGTAATGCCTTCTTACTGAATATTTTGATCATTTCCAATTATGTATTTAGAAATACAGTAGTCCTTCCTTATCTGCTATTTTGCTATTTGAGGTTTTAGTTACCTGTGGTCAATGGGTTCCAAAATATTAAGTAGAAAATTTCAGAAATAAACAATTCATAAGTTTTAAATTGTGTGCCGTTCTGAGTAGCATGATGAAATCTCACACCATCCTGCTGTGTCCCACTGGGGCGTGAATCATCCCTTTTTCCAGCAGATCCACACTGTCTATGCTCCCTGCCTGCAAGTCACTGAGTGCCCTCTGGGTTATCAGAGTGACTGTCACAGTATCGCAATGCTTGTGTTCAAATAACTCTTATTTTACTAGCAATGGTTCCAAACACAAGACTCGTAATGTTGGCCATTGGGAAATGCCAAAGAAAAGCCATAAAGTGCATCCTTTATGTGAAAAAGTGGAAGTTCTCAACTTAATAAGGAGAGGAAAAAATTGTATGCTGAGGTTGCTGAGATCTACGGTAAGAACAAATCTTCTATTCATGAAATTGTGAAGAAGGAAAAAGAAAATCGGGCTGGGTATGCTGACTCACACCTGGAATCTCAGCCCTTTGGCAGGCCAGGGCAAAAAGCTCACTATATTACCCAGGCCTAGGAGTTCCAGATCAGCCTGGGTAATATAATGAGACCTCTCTCTACCAACAATTGAAAAAATTAGCCAGGCGTGGTGGCATGTGCCTGTAGTCTCAGCTACTCAGGAGGCTGAGGTGGGAGGATCGCTTGAGCCCCGCAGAGTGGAGACTACAGTGAGCTGAGAGCACACCACTGCACTCCAGCCTGATGTGCCTTGTTGTGGACACCACAATGTGGAGTGGTGTGCACTCCAGACAGAGTGAGATCCTGTCTCAAAAAAAAAAAAAAGAAAAGAAATTTGTGTATACTATATATAGAGTTCCATACACTCCGATGTTTATTAAAATCATATTTTAAATGCTTATGTATGCAGATGCTTTCTTACCAAATGTCTGATATAGATGATGAGGTAATGTCTTTTTTTTTTTTTTTTTTTTTTTTTTTTGAGACAGAGTCACTCCGTCGCCCAGGCTGGAGTGCAGTGGTACCATCTCGGCTCACTGCAACTTCTGCCCCCCAGGTTCAAGCAATTCTCATGCCTTAGCCTCCCGAGTTGCTGGGATTACAGGCACACATCACCACATCCAGCTAATTTTTTTTTTTTTTTGTATTTTTAGTAGAGACGGGGTTTTACCATGTTGGCCAGGCTAGTGTCGAACTCCCAACCTCAGGTGACCCACCCACCTCAGCCTCCCAAAGTGCTGGGTGTCATTCTTGATTTATAGGCGAGAGACTGATCCAATGATGTTCATCAAGTTAGTGGAGAAAGTGGGCTTATAATTGGGAATTCTGGTTATAAGGATATTTGGTAGAGCCTTTTCCTTTTTAAAAAAAAAATCATTATTATTATTATTATTTTGAGTCGGGGCCTCACTCTGAGACCCAGGCTAGGGTACAGTGGTTTAATCTTGGCTCACTGCAGCCTCGACCTCCCAGGCTCAAGCAGGCCTCCCTCCTCAGCCTTCCAAGTAGCTGGGACTACAGATGCACCACACCTGGCTAATTTTTGTATTTTTTTATAGACTGGGGTTTCTCTATTTTGCCCAGGCTAGTCTTGAACTCCTGGGCTCAAGTGATAGGCTGGGTTTACAGGCATGAGACATCATGCCTGGCCACAGCCCTTTCCAACCAAAAACTTCCCAGATAATTAAAAATGACTGTCAGATGCCACTGTATTTACCATTTAAGTAATTAAGTAATATATGAGATAAATTTGAGTTTTAAAATGCTTTGGTTATCAACGATGAATGCTTCATGAGACTTAAAAAAAGCATTAATTAATTACTTTTATTTACTGAAATACTACTTGACTGCAATCTAAAAATAGTTTAACCTACTTCCATGTTGCTTCCCTTACTCAGCTCCTTGAAGACAGTTTTCATGTCTCATCCATCTTTGTGGCTCTAGCTCTTAACATCACACTTGGTGTTTTATTAGATACCAAAACTAAAAAGTCAATAAATAATTAGTAGTTATTTAATCCTTTGACAGAAGAATGAAACATTATTTTGGGACAAAATATTGAATGTTTCATTCATTCATTCAACAATGCAGCAAATACTTTTCCATGTCTTACTGTATGATGGGTACAGTGCTACACGCTGGGAACAAAGGGAGATAAAATTCAGGTGGTCCCTTCTGTCCTCATGGAGTATGCAATCAAGTGAGGGGCTTAGATACGTGTGCAGAGAATAATAGTAAAATTATGCATGCTATAACAAGGTAAATATGGAAAAGCAAACTTTGAGTGGAGTTGAGAGGAGGAATAAGATTGATAAATGTACTGAACAGTGAACTTGCAGGCATTATATTAAGCAAATGTGTAAGTGCAACAGAGCCAGAAAGTATTATAGTAAGATTTCAGTGGCTTGAAACCATAGTTTATCTGCAAAGTAAAGTGCTTAAAACTGTTGGTAATGAATTCAGAAAGCAACAAGTAGAGTTACTAGGCGGTGCTTTTACTGTCTTCTACTTTATGCCCCAGATCAGGCCCTTGTCAGCGATTAGTAGCAGTGCTTCAAGGTTTATAGACATGGACTAGATTCTTATTTTGCCATCTTATGCAAAAGCAGATCAGCAATCCTTTCCAAAAAGCAATAAAAACTGACAACAGGGCAGCGTCTGAAATCTTATGAGATGAGGTTCCAACTGATTGGAAGCAAGACTGTGTGTCCCACGCAGGTGCCAGTGCTCTCTAATTGCTGCAGAAAGGCAGAAGACTGAGATGTGGATTTATTGAGTACTGTCTGTGCCTGGGGCTGTGCCCACGAAACCGTTCAGAGCTTCTACTCGCTGTGACCTGCTCAGGCCTTTCAGAGATGGAACATTCAGAGCCCATGTGACCTGAATGAGCAGCATCCCCACACCGTACAAGGGCAGTCATGCAGGCAAGGACATCTGAGGCACCCTGGGATCTAAAAGAGGCAGTGCCCGGCAGCAGTAAGAACCCTTCATCATGGCCCAGAAGAAAGACACTGTTGTGACAGTTTTGGGCAAGTCACTAAAATTCCAAGGCCACTCAAATTCAAATTCGGGTTCTGTTTCCTGAATCACAAGATGTGGCACATAAAATCTTCCCCTCCTATCTCCTGAAATAATACAATCGCACATTTTACACACAGTCAAGCATTCCACAAATGCCAAGTATTACTGAGACAGGAATGAGATTCAATATCAGAAAAGCAATAGTCCAAATGTTTTTTATACTCATTTAATTCTCCTTTTATTTTGTGACCTAGTATCAACTTCCTGGAATGCATTAAGGAGTTTCTTGTTTTTGAAAATATTATTCAGTGCATTCTTTGCTGCTGGTATTTTCTAATAACATTATTTGAAACATCAGCAGAAATGGCATCCTCCCTTAGGACTATCCCGATTAAAAAATGAACAGAGTATTTACCTTACACCATCCTGTGTAAATACTGACGCTAAAACTCAGCCAGTGATTTCATCACTTTTATGATGACTTTATCAGATACCTCAAAAAATACCTGGTATAGAGATATTTCTGGGTAACATTTAATATTAATAATTTCTGCCTTCCTTGTCTTTAAAATAGTGAACTCTTTGACATGTATCTAAGAGAGAAGGCATGGAACCAGCTTTGGTACACAGCCTCCCTCAAATTCCATTAATGTGTAGTTGGCTGCATCGGGGTCGGCAGTGTAAATTCATTTCGTGCACATTTACCGAGCACTTATGTGTGATGCATTCTTTTATGGAAAATCTTGAAATATCCTTCAGAGGATGAATCCTTGTGAAGTTTCAAAATGAAGCCACTGCAACTAATTATTAGATTGAACGTAACTATTCTTTTTTTTTTTTTTTTTTTTTTTTTTTTTGAGACGGAGTCTTGCTCTGTCACCCAGGCTGGAGTGCAGTGGCGCAATCTCGGCTCACTGCAAGCTCCACCTCCCAGGTTCACGCCATTCTCCTGCCTCAGCCTCCCGAGTAGCTGGGACTACAGGTGCCTGCCACCACGCCTGGCTAATTTTTTGTATTTTTAGTAGAGACAGGGTTTCACTGTGTTAGCCAGGATGGTCTCGATCTCCTGACCTTGTGATCTGCCTGCCTCAGCCTCCCAAAGTGCTAGGATTACAGGCGTGAGCCACCGCGCCCAGCCTGAACATAACTATTCTTTATGCATGGATCTTTTTTTCCCTAACTATACATGAAATGCATGTCATTTGTAAATATTTGAGATATATAGATAAAAGTAAAAGCAAAACTATAAAACAAAAATAACTCCTCATATTAGAACCTGGGGATAACCAGTGAGAATATTTTGGTATATTTGCATAAAAGTGAGATCATATGGCATATGGTATTATGTATCCAGCTTTTTTGACATTATATTTTATTTTCTCACATCAGTAAATATCCCTTAAAAATGAATGCATAATATTTGATGATGTTTATATACCATAATTTAACCTAAAGTTTTTATATTTTTAACAAGGCTATGATGATTTTTGCCTACATACCTGATTTTTTAATAACAGACATATAGTAGAATTATTAATTAGAGTAACGGGTATAATTTTTTTATACTGCAAGTTCTCCTTTCCAAATAATAGACACAGTTTTAATACTAATGAGCAAAAACATAAATAAAATCACCCTAAATTCTATCTTGCAAATATAACTAGAATTAACATTTTGATATATATCTATCTTTTCTTATTTAATCTAAAATACGATTTCCCATAAATTGAAGATCTAATTTTTAAAAATTTCCCCCAAATAGCCAATTTTCTCAGCATTACTTCTAGAATAACCTACTGATTCCCCATTGATTTGTCTCAGCTCTTACCAAAAATGAACCACAGGAATATCTTGGCCACAAATAAATATGGAATTTACCAGTTATTTTCCTTGTTTATAGGCCAGGAGTCAGCCAAATGTTTGATAGATTTAAAGCCTCCAGCCACAATCAGCTCACCACGTCTGTGCCCCTCTACCCACTCACGACAGCTATGAATCTGGAATGAGGTGGGTTCAGAGACCTCCCATTCGTGAACACTATAAAACACGCACATTGGCTCAAGATCATTCACTCATTGGAAGAGAATTTTGAGTCAGTTCATCAAAGAGCAATGTCCTCTTTTCCTAGACCACTCTACTCATCCCATCCCCTCCTGATTCTCTCATTCATTTTTAATGACCTCGCAGCAGGGGATATATGTGAATAAAATCTATTAGACTTTTTTCTAGGTTTCTTAAAGGCTGATCTGGCTTAAACCATGCATCAAAATTAAAACTAAATTGACTTCCTTATATCAAGTTAAGCAGTAGCTTGATAAACATTATAGTGCATTATAATTTCAGAAATAGATTATATAATAGCTATATTATTATCTCAGAAGCAAATATAATGGAAAAAAACAGATCTGTAATAAAGGCCTTAACACCCACAATTATTGGGGAAAAATGTTAACAATTTTAATCAGCCTCTATTGAAACAGAATATCAATCAAACCCCTCTTGAGCTATCATACGTCTATCCAATTCAATAATTATTTATTTACACAAATTAACATTTGCAATGTGTTTAATATGTTCTGATATAAAACCAGAAGACTAATACCAACTACTCTAACATCTACTAACATACTGTAAATGATTTACTTAGGAGTCTGTTTTAATGAAGTTCACCTTCACAAAGCAGCATTTAGAGAAGCTTCCCCAAAGTCAGGTTTGTTTTTACATGTGAAACTGCTATGCTTTTTCAATTGGATAAATCATTGAATTGATCTAAATAGAGTGGGCTGATCTATGTTGTTATAAGCTCTTTTTGGCCTCTAATTTTCCTGTTTATTCAAAATAAAGAAGGACAGTACTTTTTGTTTCTAAAATCAGAATGGTAGTTCCTCACTCTATAAGCAAATTGAAGATGATTACGTTCTTCATGGCCACCATAGCAAACCATGTCGCATAAGAGATGACCTCCCACACTCTCACTCTGGGGCCTCTGGGAGAAGGAGGAACAAGCTATGAGTTAGAATAAAATTAAGGGATGATTAATTCCCATTTTGAAAAGTAAATTAGAAAAAGAAAAGAAATGGTGCTCATGGATATGTAAACGTCCCAAGGAGCAGTGCAGACCAGAACCAGAAACCAGAACAAGGTGGTGGATGGAAACGAGGAAAATACAAATCAGAGGGCTCATTGGAATTGCATTTGACTGAAGACTTTAGGTCAGACCAGGCATTAGGGGGCATACAGGTAGAAGATTGACTCAAACTTGGTGGAGTTACCAAACTTGGCCAAAAGGACTCCAAACCAAGATGAGATAGTTTTGTCCAAGGTCAACAGGCAGGCCTATGGAAGCCATGGACACCAGAAAACAGAGTGACATGGATGTCTGCTACTTTCCCCTGACAATTATTCTTTCCTACTTCTGGTGGTAGCATGTCAATTTCACTTGAGAGAACTACCCTCTCCTCCTTGCTTGTCAGTCCTTTAGTCAACAGATTGGGCACAGGACCTAAGCCAAGCCAGTCAAGTGCCCTCTCCCAGGAATTTAAATCTTCAACTGAGAGTGCAAGGAGGTTATTCATCCTGACAGCAGTGCCTTGCAAAAACTCTCCGTCAGTTCTTGTACCTTGATTCTCACAACAGCCCTGGGGCTGTTTTTTTCTGAGTTGTGTTTATTTAACTTTTCTTCAATTTCTATGTGCTGCCCCCATGTCATTCCAACAAATTCCTTTTTGATCATGCATTAGCCTAAATCATTTCTGTTGCTTGCCACCTCAAAACCCTGGCAAGACATCAGGAATCCAGACAATAGTCTGGCCAGCAGAACTGGTGGTTCAGCAACCTTCTACCTCAGCCAAGAAGCCTCTTATATGAACAAGTGAGGAGAGAAGTACCCTCAGGATCAACAAATGCAGACCAGCAAGTGCACATGAGTGAACCCTGGCTAGGAAACTCATCTGGCATTTACCCAAGATGGACAAGGGAATGTGGAGACTGAGTTGCTGGTTAATTATTGCTTGTCAGCAAACTGTGAGGCACTTCGACTTTTGCAGACATATGAGTGTCAGTCCTGGTAAAATTAAGATTGACTCAATCAGTCTCTAAAAGAAATGATAACTATTGAAATATCAGTCCTTCTTAGGTGACCTTGAGTGCCAGCTTGGTTTCAGCTTCTGCCTTGCTCATTGATGCCCCTCAAAAAGTGATAATTCTTATTTTTTGTACCAAGAAAGACCTGGTCAAAATTTTTGCTATGCTACTACATTTTGGTATTCATTTCCAAGTCTTTCTTTATTAGTATATCCTTTTACTTTTGGGGGAGCACGTTTCCTTTTCCACCAGCAATAACTTAAAATGTTACCTTACTGTTTCAAATTACTCAAAATATAAAATAGTGAGGTATCAAGTTAATAAAACACAATGACAAAATTTGATTATGCTTAAAGTTCATACCTGAACCAGATAAACCAAATAGAGCATTTTAAGTATATAGAAAGACTCATCTTTTTTTCATTATGCGCATTTTAGAAAAATTCTCTCTAAACTTGTGTACACATTTTTGACCCCTCCTTTGCATGGCTGCCTCACTAGACTTTTTTTTTTTTTTTTTTTTTTTTGAGACGGAGTCTCACTGTCACCCAGGCTGGAGTGCAGTGGTGCGAATTTGGCCCACTGCAAGCTCCGCCTCCTGGGTTCACGCCATTCTCCTGTCTCAGCCTCCCTAGTAGCTGGGACTACAGGCGCCTGCCACACGCCCAGCTAATTTTTTGTATTTTTAGTAGAGACGGGGTTTCACCGTGTTAGCCAGGATGGTCTCGATCTCCTGACCTCGTGATCCGCCCGCCTCAGCCTCCCAAAGTGCTGGGATTACAGGCGTGAGCCACTGCGCCCGGCCCTTACTGGATTTTTGGCATTAGGTTGCAATTCTTTCCTTAGGAGTGGATTCAGTCAGCCAAATTGTAAAAAGCGAAAAGCTTCTGGCCAAGTGCAAAGTCTGATCAAACAAAGGATGGGTGGTTTGAGGTGGTTTGACACAGGGCTTTTGGCAGTTACCCCAAGTGTGAGTGCACAGTGCTGCTAGACAACATGCCAAGATCAGATGAAATCTCTATATGGACCAGTTACCTTTAAGCTGTACAAGATGAAGGACAATTGTACACGTTGTCCTTGCTCTTGAATATAGGTAAGCTAGTCATTACTACTAAAAAAGCAATGGCAAATATAGGTTTAAGATAGTGTGTTCCTCTTCATATACAAAGAGAATATCTATTTAATTTGTTATACAGTCCACTGATTTTCCCCTACTCCCGTCACCATGTAGCTATTTGGTGCAATTGTAATCCCCACAGAAGAGAGAAAACATTCCTTATCAATAAGGAAGAAGTAAAAAGAGAACTGAAATTCAGAAGGAAAGCCTTAGACTACTGGTTTTCAAACTTCAGTGTGCATGACAGGGAGCTTATTTGAAAATGCAGATTTCCTGGCAAAATCCCCAGGGATTCTGGCACAATAAGTCTGTGGTGTGGCCTGGAAACCTGCAGTTGTAACATCTCAGTTCATTCTGATGCAAATGATCCTTGGAACTCTCATATGGAAACATTGCCTCGGACTGAGGAAGAAGAGGGAACTCCTGCCTCTCTGTGGGCATCACCCTCTTGGACCTGGAATTCTAGACCCATGGGCTACTGTAAGTGTCCAGATAATGAAGGAGTCAGCATCTCCCAACAGCATGGGAGTGGACTGTAATTTGTTAACCAGAATAGCTGGTTGTGTGTTAGTCACACCTTCTGTTTCTAAAGATTTGCCCCCCACCCTTGGGGTGGTGGTTGGAGAACGGGAGATTATTTGATTTGATTTTTCATATACATTCAAGCTTCTATCATGCCCTCTATCACAGCACTGTTGATTGAGTTAAGGCGCATTACATAATGAAAAGTCAAAGAAACAAAGAAAAAAAATCAAACAGCTGTTGTGATGGTGATTAATGATGACTGTCCAATAATGAGGCTTATGATGACACCATTGTCTTGGGTGTCCCACTGGGAATTAAGGGGAGACTGGCCTTGATGCACAAGGCCAGTGTTGACAGTGGCATCATCGTCTCTGCTCTCCCGAGGCCAGGCTAGTGTGGGGAGCAGCTAATAGTGAGAGCAGCACAAAAGGAGTTTGAATTTGGTTGATCTGAAATTAGAGTTACAAAGTTCAGCCAGTGTCCTCTTCACAAGGAAGTTCTTCCCTTAGGCCAACCTTGGAGGATCCTGAGTTTGGTTTTATTAAGGGGGTAAGTAGGCTCCACCATCTGTAGATGTTAATAGGATTGGGATGCCATGGGGGAGAGTGTAGATCATCTGTTTTTGAGGGGGTATTATATCACATTAAATGTTCTTGTTTCAGGACAGGTGAAGAATAGAAAAGGTTTTTGTCTTAGTCTGTTCAGGTTGCTCTAGTAAAACATCATAAATTGGGTGGCTTATAAATAGACATTTATTTCTCACAATTCTGGAGGCTGGGAAGCGCAGTATCAAGGCACCGGCAGATTTGGTGTCTGGTGAGGGCCTGTTTCCTGGTTCATAGATAACACTTTCTCATTGTGTCCTCACATGGTGGAAGGAGTGAGCAAGCTCCCTTGGGACTCTTTAATAAGGGCACTGATCTGCTTCCTGGAACATTCAGTTAGAAAAGAGTTAGTTGAAACAGCTCCTGTCAATCGTGTTCTCCTCACTCATTAGAGATTTTCCAGATATTTTTAGTACACATGATGAACAGTAATTCATTTCTTCTATCTTTGCATGCAGGAAGACACACTGTCTTAATAGAGTAATTTTTCCATCTTCTTCTTAAATCTGGATTCCAGCAACCTTTCAGATATTGACTTACCAAGTTGCTGGACTGGGTCTTCTGCAAACAGAAAATTGGAGGGAGGGTGAGGGTGAGGATGGAGAGATGCTGATCATCACACAGCTCTGATTAAGAAGAGAATGGTTGCTCCAGGGATGCCTTTGAGTAGAAATTGACTTTGATGCTGTGATCATGGCAGGGGAGAAGTACAGCAGCAGGGATGAGCTGTGTATGATCCAAATGGCCCTACAAGCTGGTTTGCACATATATATCTGGATGGGGTTTCTTGCAGGGGAGGAAGGTTGGGGCAAAGACCCAACCTTAAATTAAGAATTTAATTCTTGAGGCAGGTCTCATAGATAATGGAAGTTATTTTAGGAATATGCAGGCTTATTGACCTCATTAGCCCATTGTCCCTTCCACAGTGGGAATTATAGCAACTCAGTAGAAGTCCATTCCTGCTCCAGACAACCAACCCATGTATGGCCTAGCTCATGGTTTCTGCCTACTCAGCTTCCACATCATGGTTTCTATTCATTCATGTCTTCTCCTTCCAGAGTGTCTGCCTTCTACCTTCTCTCTGTTTATCTCAGCTTCCATTCCCACTACTAAGCATCTAATGCCCCATATCTCCAGAGGGAATGGATTGGTCCAGCTGATCACTTCATCTTTGTCTTGATAGAGCTGTTGAGTCAGGGCATATCACAGCACAGTAGACTTGCCTGCTTTGGTCCGGTCAGCTGTACCAAGAATATAGTTTATAACAAACAGCAGCCCCCACTGTTTTGTTTTTATGAGGGCTAGAAGAACAACATCCCCAAGCTACTTCTTTTAAAAAATTAAAATAAATGTTAGTAACTCCAGATATTATCTGATTGTTCTACTCCAATAGAAAAGTATGTTAAACCCAAATCTAGCAATTCTACTTTAGAGGAATCCTGGCTTCTTCACTAAATTGTTAAAGGACTTTGTAAAAAAAAAAAAATCACTTTTAGTATCAACATCAGAATTCTTTTTAAGTATCTGGAGTTAGAAAGTGGTAACATTTGGACATTGTATCCTTTTTTCTAGGAGAGTTTTAGTCTGATCCGTTTATAAGCAGATATTTAACACTGAAAAAGGACCCCAAATAGTCTTTTCAAAGCTCAGCGAGCCATTGTGAGTCATTGGCTTAACACAAAATACTTTTACATAACCCAGGCCACCGAGAGGGATATCCGGTCAGGTCAGCTATTTTTAAAGCACTTCTCCCCCACTCCATCTCACGTAACAGAGTTACAGCAGTTTGCTTAGCAAACTGGCTCAGGTTCTGTGACTCATGGAATCAAAACCCAAATGAAATGTTTTTAACTTGTTTAAAACTGGAACCATTTTCACTTAAATGTGCTACACTACCAAATAAATAACTTTCTGAATTAGACACACATATATGCAAGCAGAATATAACTTTTTCACTGACATGTATATGGTATTATGTGTTGGGCTTGCCATATCATTTCCTAATTCATTAACTCATTCAACAAATATTTATAAGGCACTTACTGAGTGCTAGGTGCTGTGTTATGGCTGAAGACATGAGACTGAGCTTGATGGACCTGTCCTCACAGAGCTTCCAGTCTAGTAAGAGTTATGGACCAAGAAATGGGCAACTGTAATGTCACATGATAGTACAGGAATGCAGTGACAGAGAATGCCTGCCAAAGGAGCATATAGAAGGGTGTCAGAAAACCCTTCCTGGAGAAAATGATGTCCACCACTGAGACTGAAATCCAGCCAGGAAGGATGGGAGGAGAGACTCTTCCATATACAGAAAACAGCCCATGTTGGCTTGGGATTCTGTTTGAGCACCAGAGAGAAGATGAGTATCTGGAGAGAGAGAGGCCAGGGGAGGAAGGAAAGGGGAGCTGGGGAGGCAGGTAGAGCTCCATCCTGCAGGGTCATAAGAAGGTGTTGGACCTTGATCCTTAGAGGAATGGAGAGCACAGAAAAATCTTGAGCAGATCAGAAACATCATGAGATTTGTGGTTTGGAAAGAGGACCCTGGTTGTGGTGTGGGAAATGGATTAGAGGTGAGCAAGAGAGGAGGTGGGGAGAACACGGAGAAGCAGAGGCAAGGTGTGGTGGTGATCCCGGTGAGACAAGGAGGTGGCCAAAAGGAACACAATGACCAAGAGGGTGGAAAGAAGCAAGCAGATCTGTGAGTTTTTTGGTCTAATCAACATAATATGGTGATGACTGATAGATGACTCTGCATCCTCCGAAATTTAGCATCAAAGAACTGCTCACCCAGAGACTTGTGCTACATTATTACAAGTTAGTATCAGTAAAAAGCCTGTCCATTTCACTATATTAGTATGCATTTCTTTTATCAAGTAAGACCTAAATAACCCAGAGTTCTCATTTGCAGGCTTGAAATTGTAAGTAGCCTAAAACTCTCCATTCAAAATAGAGTAAACAATTTTACATATATTTATTTGCTTCCATAATTAAAAAATTTAGAAGTCATGGAGGTTTCAGGTGAGGCTGGACCTAGCATTTCAAACATATCATCAAAGACCAGGTTTCCTTCACCCCTTGTCTTCACATGATGTCTGCTTCATCCTAAGATTGCTTTCCCTCATGGTCTCAGCCATATACTTCTCTGTGTTATGTCTACTATGAAGACAAGCCATTTCTACCAGTAATTCTTCCCCCCAAATCAGGAAGTTTCCTTTCCCAGAAATCATCAGAGAAAAACCAAGAGAAAGGAAGAATGTCAGGTGGAAAAAAAAAGAAAAAGAAAGCAAACATCCCCTGCATTCAGCACATTCCCTGATGCATCTTAGCTGCAGTCACTATTCAAAAATGAGTTGAAAAATTCATCAAACAAGAATACATTGAGATCAATTTTCATTTTTTAAATGCAAGGCACATGCAGGTCCCTCAAGAGCTGGAGGTAACTCAAGAGAGTGATGCTTCTCCCTTACTGCCATCTTGGCGTGCCTGCTGCATGATACTATATTTCCTCTGCTGGCTCTGCAAACATGCCTTGAATTCCATTTCTTGCAGATCCTGACTCCCTTTTAAAATATGGACATGCATGATGCTTCTCACAACAGTCTGTACCCATTCCTGAGGAACTAAAATGGAAACACTTCTACAGTCTGAAAAGAACACATAAATAGATATGTTTTATATATTATCTAGGAATATATACATATCAGTTTATTACTGCAGATCAAAATATGTAACAGAAGAGGGACTTTGTGTATTCTTTGAGGTTGAAATGTATCACTAATTAAAACAAACTGTATTAATTATTTTCTATTATAAAAGTAATAGGTAGTCTGGGCATCGTGGCTCTAATCCCAGCACTTTGGGGAGGCCAAGGCAGGCAGATTGCTTGAGCTCAGGAGTTTGAGAGCAGCCTGGCCAACATGGTGAAACCTCGTCTCTACAAAAAACTAAAACATTAGTCAGGCCTGGTGGCACATGCCTGTAGTCCCAGCTACTCAGAAGGCTGATGTGGGAGGATCGCTTGACACCGAGAGGTGAAGGTTTCAGTGAGCCAAGACCACGCCACTGCACTCCAGACTGGGTAACAGTAATATGTCATAACTAATGAAAATGTGCAAAATTCTGAAAAGTTAAAAGGAAAAAAGCAAATCATAGTTTACTACTTAAGGACAATATCATTAATGTTTTTAGCATCTTCTTCTAGCACTTCTATTATGTATAGAATTTTTAAAAGAATAGATGTAAAGGTTATTATATATGAAATTTTATGTCTTTTTTCTCTTAAAAATAGACTACATAAATATGTATATGGCCATGGAAACAATTTTTAACATTTAAATTTTCTCAACCACTTTGCTCTTATTGGATACTTGGGGAATAACAAAATTTTTATTATTATAAGTAATACTGCTATGATCATGCCGATGACACTCTGCTTGATTTGGAAGTACATTCCTTGTACACAATCCCAGAAATGGATTTTTTTTTTGTAAAGGATGCAGAAGTTTAAGACTGTTGGCATATACAAAAGACGTATTTTCTGAATTCAGACTTTATGCAAAAACAAAAAATTTAAGTGGGTGAGGGGGCAGGAAGTACAATAAAGAAAGCTAAGAAGTGTTTTGAAAAGCAGTTCAGAAAATCACTCTTCACCAGCCACATAGAAATGTTGAATGGCTCCAACCACGGTGCATTTATGGAGCTCCCCTGTTGGCCATTCCCCGCATCAAAATTCAAAGAACCTGCCAAGGGGCTGCAATGGGAGATTACAGTGACTCAGCAAATCAGGATGATCAGATTTCAAAGTTGGCCAAATAACTCATCTTGGAGACAGATGTAGCTGAAATTTTACATTATGGCCTGCAAGAAACTTTATTCTAATACAAGACAACTGTGTTTACAACTACTGGGAATATCTCAGCTTACCTTAAATGAAAATCATTTTCTTATTTTGGTAATTATGAAGGCTAAAAATAAAGATTTTTTTCATAATTAGTTTCTGGAATGCTAATAATAATAAGAACTTAGAATATTACAGATTCTCTTACAAAACACAAAGACCTTGGAATAAATTTGGCAATTTCTTCAAGAGCAGTGCCCTTATCAAAAACAGACACTTGAGAATTGTGGAAAGGGAAAAAAATTATTGAAGGAAAAGAAATTCATATTTCCTTAAATTTCTCTAACTGTGAATGTGTACAGTGAATTTCTTCATCTCTAAGGCAAATCTTTTAAAAGGAAGAATTTGCTCTAAATTCAAACGTTCATTTTTATCTCTCTTTGCTTTTGACACAGAGTATAAATGGTAATTATACCATCCAGTTGCAAAATGTCATTGAAAAGCAGATGGTAAATTAATCCCAAACAATTATTACTCCAGGTTCTGACTATCTATTTTGTCTTGAACAGCTTGTCTAAACCTAGTTATAGAATTGTGAAGAAGGCTAAGTTTGTGTCTGGTTGTTGTCTTTCTCCCCTACCATTTTATTAAATATTTAATTTCTTCATGTGCACATAATGCTTTGAAATGTTAGATGTGGTTTAGCACACACTATCATATTTCACTTGCTCTTTTCATTTTCCCCAGAACCTGACCAGGGCAAGATGAAAACCAGCCCCAGGTTTCAGTTTCCTCATCTACCCTCTTTTCATCTCAGCTAATTGTGGAATCAAATGATGCCATATACATAAACGTGAACCCCTGTCCCACCCTTGGTATGGGACTTTGAAAGTCTTCAAACCCCCCCCACAATGGTGGTTATATGGAGATCACTTGATGGTCTCGTGTGCCCCAAGTCCTCAATCTCTGCAAGTGTCCCTTGGGACATGGCTCAGTGTGTGCTTGTGGTAGTTGTTGTAGTGAAGGGTGGGGAGAAGGTTAGGGGTGGCCTGGAGGGCAGGGAGAGAGGTTTCATTGTCCCCTGCGGAGTGAGAGCGAATCGTGAATGAGCAATCCTTGACAAATCGAGTCAACCCAAATAAGAGTTTGGAACAGTGTTTCTCAAACTTTCTAGAGTGAAGGAAGTTTTCTTTGGTTTTTACATTTCCATTATATTATGAGCCAATACTTTCTTAAAATATAAGAATAAATAAATGAAAAGAAAATGAAATTAAAAGATATAAAATATAAGCCCAAATATTTTATTTTAATCAGCATAAACTTGCTCTATCAAATCACTCTAAGCTTTCTAAATGCTTACTTTCAATTTCTATATTTACCTTGTCATAGGTAAGAAACTGAGACCCATGCTTTGAAGTGCACTAGTTTAGAGAAACTGAATAATGCAATTAATAAGCTTCACCTGATATGACTAAGTGCATCTCCTCCCTGCAAGGATACATCTTCTTTCCCAGTGCTCATAGAATAGTTATAAAAATGGACCATCATTTGACCACAAAGAAACAATGAAGGAATTCTACAAATTAGATAAACTTGTGGAATTGGATGAAGAATCAAAGTCTGTTTACGATTCGATGAAATTTAAAACAACGACAACAAATAGCCTACCTATGCATTTTAAATCTTTTTCCTAAATAACTCAGTTTAAGAAAGGACTCAAGATCACAATGGCAGGATGTTTAAATAAATATTGATGATGCAAAGATTAGAAATAAAATCCTGGCCGGGCGCGGCAGCTTACGCCTGTAATCCCAGCACTTTGGGAGGCCAAGGCTGGCGGATGAGATGGAGACCATCTCAGCCAACATGATGAAACCCTATCTCTACTAAAAATACAAAAATTAGCCAGGTGTAGTTGTGCATGCCTGTAATCCCAGCTACTTGGGAGGTTGAGGCAGGAGAATCTCTTAAACCAGGGAGACTGAAGTTGCAGTAAGCTGAGATCGCACCAGTGCACTCCAGCCTGGCGACAGAGTGAGACAAAAAAAGAAAGAGAGAGAGAAAGAAAAGAAAGAATAAGGAAGGAAGGAAAGGAAGGGAGGGAGGGAGAGAGAAGGAGAAGGAGAGGAGAAGGGAAGGAAGGAGAGAGGGAGGGAGGGAGAAAGGAAGGAAGGAAGAAAGGAAGGAAGGAAGGAAGAGTCCTATGGGTTATATTCCAGAGTCTTCTGAAGAAAATGCATACCTGTTATATCATCAGCATCCCAATAAGAAACCCATGACACACTCACAATTGGATAATTTGAGAACAATTTATTTATAGGGACACTGTTTACAAAGGTGAGGTTCAGGTAAACCATCTGAGATAGTTCAACAGTCAAATTTTTTCCACCACTGCTCCCTTTCCTGGATCTAAGAAAGAGAGTGGTGTTGAGTTGGCCACAATCGTGAAAGGTGAGGGGCTGTGAGGGAGGGACCAGGTGCTCAAGGTAACCCTGCAGGGAGGGAGCCAGGAAAGTAGAGGCCCTGACCTCACTCTGCTCCTTCCCTCTCTCTGATCTTTTGCCAGAAGCCTGAAAGCTCAGGACCCCCTTGTGGGAGCCCCTTTCTGTGGTCCTCTTGGTCAGCCCCTTAAGACATGGAGCAGGCCTGGAAGGAGGAATGAAAGTTATCTGGCATTGCTGTGAGCACATTCTTAATAAAGAAGATAAGGCCGGGCGCGGTGGCTCACGCTGGTAATCCCAGCACTTTGGGAGGCCAAGGCAGGCGGATCACGAGGTCAGGAGATCGAGACCACGGTGAAACCCCGTCTCTACTAAAAATACAAAAAATTAGCCGGGCGTGGTGGCAGGCGCCTGTAGTCCCAGCTACTCGGAGTGACTGAGGCAGGAGAATGGCGTGAACCCGGGAGGCGGAGCTTGCAGTGAGTCGAGATTGCGCCACTGCACTCCAGCCTGGGCAACAGAGTGAGACTCCGTCTCAAAAAAAAAATAAAATAAAATAAATGCAGGATGCAGTCAACTCAAAAAGTTTTCTTAAATTCAAATGTAAAAAAATTAAAGGGGGAAATTAAGCAAAAACATAAAAAGAAGTGAATACAAAAGAACGTAGAAATGCTGTAAATTCATAAATATTGGGGCTAAGTGTTTGGAAAATACTTGAAAATAGAAAAATACTAGCTCTTCTAATCAAAGAAAAATAGAAAAACTACTGATATACAAAATGAGAATATGGAAGAGACATATACAGGCAAAAGTAAAAATAATTTGCACCTGCCATGCTAATGAATTTGAAAACATGAATGAACTTAAATGATTTCCCGTTAGAGTATATATTACCAAAATTAAGAGATAGAAAGTCTAAATAATCCAGTCATCTTGGGGAAAAAAAGAAAATTTTCTATTAATTACCCTTTGAGGAAATTCCTACCCTAAAATTGTTGTAAGTGAATTTTTTTCATTATGTCCAGAAATGACTGTTAGGCTAGTCAACAGTTCTGGTGCATAGAGAAAACTGATAGGGTCCTAACATTTTGTTTCCATTTTTGTTATTTTATAAATCATTATAAACAGATTTTAAACTTGAGCAACATAAGGCAGAAAATAAAATCATAATCCCAAATCACGTAGGTATCCTGACAAAAAAAAATCTTGAAAAAAAATTAGCAAAATAGCATAAAACAATAAAATAAAAACTCAGTATAATCATGCATTGAATAACAATGATGTTTCAAACAAAGACACACCTCACATGTACAATGGCGGCCCATAAGATTATAATGAAGCTGAAAACTCCTATAGCCTAGTGATGTATAGCAGCCCCAATGCCACAGTGCAATGCATCACTCCTGTTTATGGTAATGCTAGTATAAACAAAGCTACTGCACTGCCAGTTGTATAGAAGTCCGGCACGTGCAGTTATGTACAGTACATAATACTTGATAATGGCGATACATATTTTACTAGTTTGTTTACCATAATATACTTTTTATTATTTGAGTCTATGCCATATATATATATGTATGCCATATGTAGATATGTATGTGTGTGTGTGTATATATTATTATATATATATATTATATATACTGTAGAACAGCCTCAGGCAGGTCCTTCAGGAGGTATCCAGAAGAAGGCATTTTTATTATAGGAGATGACAGCTCCATGCATTATTGTCCTAAAGACCTTCCAGTGAAACAAGAGGTGGAGGTGGAAGGCCGTTGACATTGGTGATCCTGACCCTGTATAGGCCTAGGCTAATGTATGTGTTTGTGTCTGTGTTCTTAAAAAAAAAAAGCTTAAAAAGTTAAACAATAAATAAATAATTTAAAAATAGAAAAAAACTTATAGAATAAGGATAAAGAGAAAGAAAATATTTCTGTACAGCTGTACCATGTGTTTGTGGTTTAGGCTGTTATTACATAAGAATCAAAACGTTTTAAAAATTAAAATTTATAAAGGAAAAAAGTTATAGTGAGCTCAGGTTAATTTATTATTGAAGGGAGAAAATTAGTTTCTATAAATGTAGGGTAGCCTAAGTGTACAGTGTGTATAAAGTCTACAGTAATGTACCATAGCGTCCTGGGTCTCCACATTCACTCACCACTCACTCACTGACTCACCCATAGCAACTTCCAGTCCTGCAAGCTTCATTCATGGAAAACACCCTATATAGGTGTACCATGTTTTTATCTTTTATATTGTATTTCACCGTATCTTTTCTATGTTTAGATATACAAACACGATTGTGTTACAATTGCCTACAATATACAGGTTTATAGCCTAGGAATCACATCTGTTATGTACTTTTGATCTGAACCAATAAACCTATATATGGTTGTAGGTAATATATAAAACACAGTTATCTATTTATGTGTTTGTTTCAGACTGCAGGTATACTATATAGCCTAAGTGTATAGTAGGTCATGTGGTTTGGATGTGCCCCGCCCAAATCTCATCTTGAATTGTAGCTCCTCCCATAATTCCCCCATGTTGTGAGAGGGACCCAGTGGGAGGCGACTGAATCATGGGGGGTAGATATTTATCATGGTGTTCTCATGGTAGTGAGTGAGTCTCACGAGATCTGATGGTTTTAGAAAGGGGAGTTTCCCTACACAAGCTTTCTTTTGCCTGCTGCCATGTAAGACTGTGCCTTTCGCCTTCCACCATGATTGTGAGGCCTTCCCAGCCACTTGGAACTGTTGGTCCATTTTTCTTTATAAATTACCCAGTTTCAGGTATGGTTTTTTTTTGTTTTTTTTGAGATGGAGTCTCACTCTGTCGCCCAGGCTGGAGTGCCATGGCACAATCTCAGCTCACTGCAACCTGCACCTCCCTGGGTTTAAGCAATTCTCCTGCCTCAGCATCCTGAATAGCTGGGATTACACATGTGTACCATCGAGTATGTCCTTATCAGCAGCCTGAAAACAGACTAATACAGTAGGCTATATATCTAGGTTTGTATAAGTACACTCTATGATGTTTGCACAATGACAAAATTGTCTAATGACACATTTCTCAGAACATATCCTCATTTTAAGTAACACATAACTGTATACTTAAAAAAAAATCACCAAGACCAAGTAGTATTATTCCAGAAATGCAAAGTTGTTTAACACTTATATTTATAAAATTGACCATGTTTATGTCAAAAGAGAAAGATATAACCTTATCCCTAAGGTTACCAGAAAGCATTTGGGAAAACTTCCAGTCATTTCTCACAACACATACACACCTATCTTGGAAAAGTGGAAATGGAAATAGGAGGATAAGCATAGTAGTTAATACTCTCTGAGCCCACTGTTCTGTGCCAGGCATGGTGGTGAGGGTTCCCCCACACCTCCATGAGGTAGATTACAACAATTATCTCATTTCACTAACGAGGAAATGGCAGAGAGGGGAAGTAATGTGTAAGGTGTGTTTCAAGGTTGGTGAGTGGTAGAACTGGGCAGTCAGCCTGGCAGTCTCGCTCTAGAACTCTGGGGTAACCCCTCCAATATGTTGCTTCTCCTGCCTTCTCTGTAAGTTGTGGAAATCATGTTTAGGCAGAGGTGAAGAACAGTCAAAATGCCAAATCCCTTGGAAGTGGCCACTGTTTGACTCTTCCCTCTTAGCGAGGCCCCGCTTGCCAGCTTGTTGCTCTAAGGACTGTTGCATTTTTCTCTTGGCTGGAATAGATTTAATTCAGTTCTCAGCTATCTATGTGGGTCATCTTCTGTAAGTGATAGTGGAGGCAGCTAACTTCATGATTGTAACCACTCGTGCCATTGAAACCAAAGACTGGAGCCAAGATATTTGTTTATGTATCAAGATTTAATCAAGCTTGGATTTGTGAATCGCCATCAGAGTCTGATTAGAACCAGGTTCTTAACCTCAAATGCCGACTTTCCAAATTGTAGCAATACTTATTTAAAAATTCAAATACAGTATATCGTTTATGAAGAATATAAACCATTCTGTCAATAAAGCTATATGTCAAATGAACAAAATTAAGTTGAATATATTGTTATAAATACCTTATTTATGTTATCACTTCAGATGAAGCATGGTTAGACATGTTTTTGGACAATCAGGTTAAATAATTTCTTTATTCATCCAGTCTTTTTTAAAAAATGTATTCATCTAACAAACACTCCACAGCACGTACTACTGCTGGAGAAATGAAAATGAATGGGAAAAAAAATTCCCTGACCTCAAGGAATTCCCATCATGGTGGTAGGTTTTAAAAGTTTCAAAGCCAATTGTCTATCTGTTACAGTGAGGTAAGTTTTCACAAGTTGAAAGAGAAGAGCCTGTAGAAAAGGCAAAGATATTCCATATTTATGAAAGCCCCTCTTTTATTTATTTAAATTTTGACAATTAAAAATCATTTCGATTTTGTATTGAAGGCAATGGGGAAGCAGTATAGGGTTTTTAGCAGGGAATCAACAGATTTGTGCTTAAGAAGATCCTTTTAGAGGCAGGATGAAGTGAAGGATGGCTGGAAAGGGAGGTGAATGAATTAGAAATGGCAGCAACTGAGATGGCCCTGCTGAGTCACAGGAATTAGGGCAGGGGACGTGGGACTTAATACCCTGCCTGCCGTCACCCCATCATTGCATCCAAGCTGGTCGAGAGTAAGGATGTGACCTTGAGCAGGGATATCCCTCTCTAAAAATATAAGAATGTTCACAGGAGACTCAAAATAGCGCATACAACACTTGAAAATAAAATGACCTAGCTGAAGGGTTATATCTTAATATTTTCCAAGTATATAAAATATTTTTTTCTTTTTGTTGGTTTATTTTCCAGTGCAGAGTAACAGCTGTTTTCACTCCTAAGGACAGATTAGGAGCAAACTGAATTGAAGAATAAAAAAATTCAGGTTAGGCTCAGAGAAACATATTACCAGTAAGTGAAGGTTGGTAAGCATGGCAAGGGGCCTTTGAGTGAGATGTTTATCACAAGAAAAATTCCACTTTCTTCCGGAGGATTTACCTGTGTAATTGCAACCTCAGTAGTTTTACAGCAGAGTTAGTCATGAATTTCCTTGTCTATTTCACCCCCATTCCTCCCCCAGGATTGGGTCGTTTCTATCTCTGATACTATCTGGCAATCTTTACCTCTGAAAATTCTTGCCCCTGGCATATGATCATCCTAGAAAATAAGTATTTTAGAGATTTAAATATAACCAGGTAACCAATGCCCTATTGTAGTGCACTTCAGCTCGTTCAGTCTGCAACTATGACTGGATCAAACAGACCTAAGGGATTTGTCTCTAATCTGAAGCATTCCAAAGAGATTGATTTGAAATTTTCCTAAAGTCCCTGAAAGTCTTCAGCTTGAGAAATGACCCGAGGTCAGGATTAATCCCTTACTTTAGTGTTTCTGCATTGTCGTCCATAACCCATAGGCATCAGAATCACCTGAGATCTTAAACATTGAGATTCTTGGGCCCAGCCCAGACTAAACATTCATATCTGTCGCCCCAGCCCCAATTCAATGAATCAGAATGAAGACAGGTTGTTGGGAGAAGGGCAAGTTCAGAAGGGTTTGTGCTTTTAACATGCATAGTTCTTATGCATATAAAAATGTAAAAACAAACAAACAAAAAACTAGTCTGAAGGATGGATTGTGCCTCCCAATGTTAATAGGAAAGCTGCAGCAAGAGCTTATCTTTATCTATGTTAACTCATAAACTATATTGCATGTTTACTCACAGTCTAGAAGGTACCACATTCTGTAGACATGTATGGTTTGACCTCATCACAGAAAGCTAGAAGTAGAAAAAAACATAGAGATAGCTTTGCCAAACCTAAGAAAGCTGAAGACCAGAAAGACTGAAGCTTTTCCCAGGTGCACAGCTGAATGCTGGCAGAGCCTGACTGTCACTTCACCATCTTATGTTATTTCTTTTTGTGATCTGGATGTAGATGGAAAAGAAAGAACAGGAACAAAGTTTGTATCTTTACATAGTGTGTATATGTAGATACAATTCGAAGAAAGGGGCTTTTTTCCTTTAATCTACACTGACTTTCCATTAGAACATTCTTGAACATCCACTGCATTCACAAAGTCTTTCCTGGGTGCCAGCAACCCAAAGCACCACACTCTTCCCCATCGTCCCACGCCATGCTGGTTCCACGCAGAGTTTCAACTCTTGATTGTTCAATTATTGGCTCTCATCTCACTTCTGTTCTGCATGAGGCCAGCCCACTCAAGTTTTCCATTGTCCCAAGTACAGCTATAGCACATAGTCGATGCCTAAAGAATGCATGTAGATTTAATTGTTGCCCTATTTTAGAAAACAAGGAAGGCGCTGGTGCATGTTTCTAGTGTGCATTGGAGGCAGGACTCAAAAATCTGCCCAGACTCACAAAGCCATTCATAGCTGACTCTTCAGCAGTACAAGCAGGGCTAAAATATTTTGGGTCTCCATTGCAAATTCTAGAAACTTATGCACAGACTCCAAAAGCAAGCATCTTAGTTCTCTGTGATTTGTACTTGGAAACTTGTTTCTGTCATGAGTAATATGATGTTAATTTACGTTAAAGTTTATGGCTTCATTTACATGTTCAATTACATGTACAATTGCAATTGAACAATTACATGTTCAATTACAATGAAATGTTCAAGTACAAATGTCAGATCTCCTCAACTCTCTGCTTATGTTTTTTTGGTTTTGCTTTGCATTTATTCCAAAATGTTATTATGAAAATGTTTACACATTCAAGAAAATGGGAAGAAGTGTTCTTAAGTTTAGATTAGAAATTATATTATTCACATCTAATTTTAACGTAATAATGACGTGCTTTAAGTATCTTTAAAAAGTTTTGTTTTAACAAATACATTTATTCTTATTAGATTATGTTACCTTAATGACTCTCTTTTTACAGCTAATCAGCTCAAGAAAGAATCAAGATAGTAAAAGCTGAACAGTATTTACTTAGCATCTGTGTAAAAAGCAAGAGGAGATTTTCTGTGAGAAAAACGGTCTTATTTACAAGTTCATGAATAGTTTTAGGACCTGAAACTTTTCCACTAAGGAGGAAAAAAATTCCTCTGTTGTTAAAATTTTAGCAGTAGTTTAATAGGAGTTGACATAGTTAGGTGGAATCGAAAAGCAAAATGCAAAAGCCCAACACATTTTGGGTAGAAAAGGCAAATTTGTCACATCCCGGGCTTACATTGTATTTGCCACTGTCCTCTCAGTCAATGGTTTTTGTTAAAGTCTGAAGGCGCAGAAAGAATAGTAGCAATGTATTCGTTTCCAGTTGACCTTGATTTCAATAGACTGTGAAATCCAAGGTGTGGGGTCGTGTGTTTAGAGAAACAAGTAGTTCATTCTAAAAACTGAGAAATACCTGATGTCACTATAGACACCAATCAGAAACTACCAAATCCTTTTCAACTGTAAAACGGAAAGGATTCTGAATGGAACGAGAGATTTAAAACCATCTATGGGACTCAAGCATTTCAACTGTATGTGTTTCTCCTATTGAAATTAATTACTCTTGTCTATTGGAAATTGATAGCCAGATTTATTTTTTTCTAAGCACCTCCTGATCCCAAATGAAGCATTGGTCTAGTTTGCCATTACTTGTTTTGATGTATTTTTCAAACACCATGGAATGATGTATTATTAACTAACGTATTAAATGGAAACTATAGTACACTTTAAATACCAACCTTTAACCATTAACCTGAATGCTGGTAAAAGGACTTCAAATGATTTTCCAGTACACTAAGCCCTGTTTAGCAGTTTGATTTCAAGATTGGTTAGCAGCACAAAAATCCAGGTGCAGAATTCCCTTCCAGAATTATTCTTGCTATTATATACTATTAAGTACGGGTTCATTAGAACTTGATGTTTTGAATGTGTTGTAACATTGTAGGGTGTCAATATTAGAGCACACTAGTTCTAGCTTGCCTGTGGTATGCAATTCACCTGTATTCGGAGAGCCATGTAATTTACACTTGTCTGTATTTTCCTTGTGGCTGTTCCCATGCCTTTTTTCATGTTTCATTGTTCTTCCTATCAAATTTACCATTTCCAACTATAGGTGTTTCTTGAAGCCCTAAGTAATCATGGCTGTCTTATTTTGGTATCCGAAGTTTACTACCTGGAGTGAACTGATAATGCTGGTATGCAGGTATTTTTTTAATATGTATTAATACTACAGTAGCAAAGTCATTTATTATCTCCTAGTTAGTTTTATTCTCAGCAATAATATCCCACAAATATTTGCCACATATCAAGCTCATTCCCCTAAAATATAAGCCTCTTAAGCATGAGAATTTTGTCTAATGTCAATTGCTGGGTTCCCAGCTCCCAGACTAGTACCAGGGCTTAATAAATATTCATTGACTAACATTCAGCCTAGATAGAATCTGGGGATGCAGAAGTGGAAAAAATGATAAGAACCTTTATAGTATGGTGCTTACATTCAATGAACAGCACTAATATTAAGTGGCATCTTAATAATTCATAGTAGACCTAAATTACCTGGATTCAACTCCAAGAATCCAAGATCCAGCATTTACTAGCTGGGTGACTTTAAGAAAATTACCTAGTCTTTCTGTGCCCAGTTTTCTCATTTGTAATATGCAATAAGGATTAAATAAGTTATTAGAAATAATGCACTTAGAACAATGTCTGTCACATGAGCATTCAATAAATCTAAGCTGCTGCTTTTAGCTGCCACCTGGTACTGCTTCTATTGCTGTCTTTTCTTCATTTCCTTCTATTTTTTTCTCTTTCTCTATCTTATGTTCTCACTATTTTTTCTTCTCTTTTTAGGCTTCACACTTATCCTTTACTATAGTTCTGCCAGTGACTCTCACAAACATTGCTTAACCTTTCTGATGATGCTCAGGGTTAGACTCCGCCATATACGAAGGGACCCGTGCAAATGATGGCTCAAGCAGGACAGACTGTCTGGGATTCTAAAGACAGGCTAACAGAATTCCTTGTTGGCATTTTCCTTCTGAATGCCTCTGTCTTAGCTTAATCCTATTAGCCAACAATTGCCTAGCTGGACACAAGTACCAAGTAGCCAGGATTTTCAAATTCTATCCCCAGATTTGCCTCAGCCACACTTTAGCTCTTAAGCCATTCATGCGTAGCTTCCATATTTAGTCAGGGAAACCTAAAATGTTCCTTTACTGTGTATCTGGATACTCACAACAAAACCTGTAATGTCAAGTGTGTTTGTGAATATGTGTACACACATAATCACAATCTTCCAAATGTTTAATGTTTCCAGTGTACATGACTAATGACTGGTCATATGCCTGGGCACATACATAGTACATGAAGTTGTGTGCATGTGCAACAGCAGTGATGAAAAACAGGATTCATATGTCTTTTCCGTTCATCTTTTACAAAGGGTAAGTGAAAATTATGGAAACATTTGATTATATTGCAAATAAGGAGCAGAAGCTCTTTAGAAAGAAATGTAAATGTGGTTACTTTACAAAAAAAATTAGCATACTTCTATATGCAATCTTGAAATTCCAAGAGCTGATATATTCTTTTATTTCATAGTTTAAAATAATCTTATCTGTATATTAAAAATAAAGACTACAAAAACTGTTATGAGGTTATGCATATGTTATTCAGCTCATTTGGGCTACCCCATAATGTATACATATTTCAAAATATTAGGTTGTATGTGAAATAGTGTATATATGATGTTCTATCAAATAAAATAAATTAGCTTTTGATAAAGATCAATAATAAGAGTATATTGTTCCAGATTGCCAATCTCTGCAAGGCACAAACATTATGATACGTTTATAACATAGGAGAATTTGCTTTCAATACCTTGAGACATACAATGCTTCTATAATATCTCATAGTTATAGAATGAATATTTTATATTAGAAATTATTTTTATAATTGTACATGATCCCAGACATGTAAGCATTTTCTTGATAATATTTATAGCTAAAATTATTATTGATTAAATTAAAATAACATGGAAACAAATAACTTCAAAAATATTTATCAATAATAGTATTACATTCCTTCCCACAATGCTTAAAACCCATATGACTATACAACTTAATTCAACAAATATTTTTTTTTTGAAATCTACTAAGTTCAAAATACTCTCTTAAACATTTCCTGAGCTTTAAATATTATTAAGACAGTCTCCACTTTCAAGGAACTTCTGGTTTCTTAGGTATAAAAAGATAAGGACCCATGCCACTAAATAAAGCAGCATGATGCCAAATGTCATAAGAGCAGTGTCTTGGCAAGTTGATGCATCGTATCTGGGGAGATCAAAAGCAGCTTAGCTGAGGCTTTAGGGCAATGGTTCTCACCCTGGACTCTACAGGGAAAATCATCTGGGAAACTTGCAAAAATACTGATGACTGGGGTTTTGATTCAACACGTCTGGGGTGTAGCCTGGGCATTAGGGTTTTTAAGAGTTCCCCCAGGTGATTTTTTTTTTTTTGAGATGGAGTCTCACTCTGTTGCCCAGGCTGAAGTGCAGTGGTATGATCTCAGCTCACTGCAGCCTCCACCAACCAGGTTCAAGTGACTCTCCTCCCTCAGCCTCCCGAGTAGCTGGGATTACAGGCACCTGCCACCACACCCAGCTAATTTTTGTATTTTTAGTAGAGAAGGGGTTTCACCATGTTGGCCAGGCTGGTCTCGAACTCCTGACCTCAAGTGATCCACCTGCCTTGGTCTCCCATAGTGCTGGGATTACAGGCCTGAGCCACTGTGCGCCCCCCCCCCCTCAGGTGATTCTAATGTGCAAGGAAGTTCTCAGAAAAATTGAAAAATCATCTTAGACTTTGGTTCTGAAGATCGAATGAGATTTTGATAGGCTCAGGTGGGAACTGAAGAGAGGGAAGGAAGGACAGCAGGAAGAGAGCCAGCTGAGCGGCAAAAAGTGAGTTACTGTGGGAACACTGAAGAGTAGGAGGAAATGGCTGGATCCTTCTAAATGCGGCTTGTGACCTCATACCAAGAGGTGTGTATCACCTGAGAACTTGTCAGAAATGCAGACTGTCAGGCCCTGCCCCAGACCTAATGAGTCCGAATCTGTGTCTTAAAAACACTCATGGGTAATTTGTATGCACGTGGAGGTTTGAGAAGCTTGGGACAGGGTAGCAAAAATGACGAAAATCACTGACACACTCGTATGCAGGTTTACATGTCTTAGCTAAGCCTCATACCAACCCATAAGGAAGTATTCTTTATCATCACCCCATTTTCTAGATGAAGAAATTGAAACTCATGTCTGTTTGCTCATCTAGAAAGTAATGGAACAGAGATTCAAACCCAGACCCGTAACTGCTACAGAACACTTGCACTGCATTCTTGTACTACGTCACCACTTTTGTGGTTAAGAGTAAGCCCAGGAAACACCTTGGAGTGGAAGAGAAGGGCTCTGATATGTACTCCGGAGGAAATCCTGAGTCCTGGGCTAGGAAGAGCAGGCCTGTGAATGGGGTGGGGTGGCCCTGTCCTACCCTCCAAGCCAGAGCCCAGAAAAGGCACCCCTAACCCTTTCCACTCATCATCTCTTGCCTTTCATTCCAGGTTTCTAAACTAAGAGAACTTCTCAGTGCCTTAGAAAAAGAGTTCTAGGAACACAACCAAGAAGGACAATAACCCCACAGAAATGGAATACCTAGTCACCAAATTAAAACACACACTAAAAAAATGCATTTTAGTATAACATAAAAATAAATATATCTTCCAAATATTTATCTATTCTTCCCTTCTTGTTTATTTCCCTACATTCTCCCTCCCCTCTCTCGTAGCTGAAACACGGGTTCAGTGGCCCACTGCTTGCAGAGTCCAGTTAACAAGAGTGTGGTTTGGTATAATTAAAGTGACTTTTTATTCCAACCCTAGCTTACGGGAAGGAGTACAGTACAGGCTTTCCTCCTTAAGGGTACTGCTTCACTTTTGGAGCAGGAAGCAGGTGCTTTTAAAGGGCACGGGGGTTCGCAGGGGCAGAAATGACTAGTTAGGGGTTCACATACGCACTTTGGTGCCTTATCTACCGGGCATTGGAGCTGGTGTCTTCATGGGCAGAAATAGGTTGTAAATGTGGCCAAAAACTCTCCAGGTGAGAGAGAGTTTCACAGCAGGCATACTTTGGGTTGTAAATTGAGTGTTCTGTCTCCAAGCAGTCCCCTGGTGGGGGAGAGTTCTGCTCTGGAGCTTCTAAGCCCATAGTTAGATAAACTTGCCCTGTAGGGAGTGTCTGGTGAAGGGGAGGTAAAGGGTTATAATTGAAGGGGCTAAGTAGGAAGTGGGGAATAGGGAGAAATGGAGAAAAGAGAAGAAAAATAATTAAAAAATAGTAATGCATTCTCTTCTTAGAAAAACTGTAGTATTGGTTACTCTCTCTCCCCTCCCCCCACCACACACACACACGAAACCACCTTTGCAAAATTATAACTGAGGAAATTATGACAGTGAAATAAATCAAACTTAACCAACTCTATTTTGCTTCTAACACTTAAGCTGTCCTTATTCATTCCTGGGCATAGGCCGAACTAACTTTGGGAAGGAATTCAGTTCATGGTTTGACTCTGAAACAAAATTGATAACAGCCCTTTCCCAAAAAGACCCCCTTCTTGCCTGGGGACCAGTTTGCCTTTGCAGGACTAACAAATTAGCTACAAGATTAGAAATTACAGTTTCAGGGTCATGCGGCCTCTGGCTTCAAGAGTCCGAACCTCCCCAAATTGCTCGTGGGGGTAACATCATTATTGTAAAATCTAAGATCAGTGCTTGAGACATTTTGTAGACCCTGCGCTCAATGGATCAGCTAACCCCTCCCAGACCTGTAATCTGGCCCAACCCAGTTGTACCAATGCACTCAGGAACAGAAGACATTAAGGAAACCTAACTCCGACCCCAGATGATTCCATCTCCAACCTGACCAGTCAGCTCTCCCCACTTCCCAAGCCCCTACCCACCAAACTATCTTTAAAAACTCTGATCCCCAAATGCTTGGGGAGACTGAGTTGAGTAATGATAAATATCCCGTCTCCCACACAGCCGGCTCTGTGTGAATTACTCCTTCTCCATTGCAATTCCCCTGTCTGGATGAATCAGTTCCGTCTAGGCAGCAAGCAAGGTGAACCCATTGGGAGGTTACACACACACACACACACACACACACACAGACACACACACACACACACACAGAAGGAGGTAAGTACAAAGTTCTAGAAAGAGCAAAAAACAAAGAAATAGATGAGGGAGAGAAACAAAAGAACTTAATGCTGTGTGCAAATATTTCAAATATGTTAAAATTTTCCTACAGTTTTCATGGAATTTTTATCTTAAATGGCAAGAGAAAGAAGGAAGAAAGAAAGGGAAGAGAATACAAGTTGAGGAATTCCCAAGGGAAAGCAGAAGGAAAGGGAAGCATTACAAGCAAACTTTTGGAACCTCATTTTTTGCCTAAGCCAGATGTTTTTGAACAACACAAAACATGACTTGAGAAAAAGTGGCTCTGCCAACCATGGTCATACGTCACCAGCACAATGCTAATTCCTGTTACAAACAGGGGTACTTGGAAGGTCATCCCAGGATAATCTGAGGGATTCCCTAAGAGTATGTGGCCTATGTTGCATCCAGCTGGCTCTAGATGGTCCAATTCAGATGCATCTGCTTTTCCAGTGGACCATCTAGAACTTACCTTCTTGCTCCCTTCACTCCAGCCAGACTGGCCCAGTGGCCTTAGGTCCTCAGCAGGCCTGAACCTTTTACTATTGGACTTTGCTTGTCATCCTCCCTGCCTGGTATATCTTCCCCAGCAGATTCCTTGTTTTGAATCCTGCTATCTCTGTAATACAGTTCTAGCCCCATCTCTTCTGTGAAGCTTCTGTGTCCCAATATTCTGGGAACTCCACCTCCTCTGTGTTAGAACATTAAAAGATGGGACCTAGGCTGGGCGCGGTGACTCACACCTGTAATCCCAGCACTTTGGGAGGCTGAGGTGGGTAGATCACCTGAAATCAGGAGTTCGAGACCAGCCTGGCCAATATGGTGAAACCCCATCTCTACTAAAAATACAAAAAATTAGCCGAGTGTGGTGGTAGGTGCCTGTAATCTCAGCTACTCTGGAGGTTGATGCAGGAGAATCACTTGAACCTGGGAGGCAGAGGTTGCAGTGAGCCAAGATGGTGCCATTGCGCTCCAGCCTGGGCAATAAGAGCAAAACTCCATCTCAAAAACAAACAGACAAAAAAAAAAAGATGGGACCTTTACTCTGTCCTGTTCAGTTTCTTTTTATATGGATATGTTCTGACCAACTCTCAAATGCCTGATGGAATGAACTGGGTAATTGGGATGTTAGGCAAGTTACTGAATTTTTTTTTTTTTTTTTTTTTTTTTTTTTTTGCTTAGCTTCCTTGTCTGTAAATTGGGAATAATAATACAACACATTTATAAGATTGTAAAGATCTAATGAGTTCCTGTAAGTAAAGTGCTTAATACAGTGCCAGGCACGTAGTAAAAGCTATCTGTGTTATTTATGAGTCTAACTACCTTTGGGACATTGTTGAACCAAACCTTAACTGATGTTAAATATTGTTGCAGAAACAGGACAGAGGCTCCAAAGTATCTTTGTAGGTCTCTTTAACAAGCATTGCAGAGCTATCCTGCATTATAAAGTACAACATCCATGAAATGATGTACATATTATATATGCACAGTGTAAAGAATACAAAACAGGCTGGGCGTGGTGGCTCACACCTGTTATCCCAGCACTTTGGGAGGCCAACGTGGGCAGATTACCTGAGGTCAGAAGCTCAAGCCTGGCCAACATGGTGAAACCCCATCTCTACTAAAAATAAAAAATTAGCCAGGTGTGGTGGCACGCGCCTGTAGTCCCAGCTACTCAGGAGGCTGAGACAGGAGAATCGTTTGAACCCGGGAGGCGGAGGTTGCAGAGAGCTGAGACTGAACCACTGCACACCAGCCTGGGTGACAGAGTGAGACTCCATCTCAAAAAAAAAAAAAAGAAAGAATACAAAATAAACACCCAAGTACACACGTACATACACACGCATGCACGCAGGTGCACACATATGCGTTAAGATAGAGAACAGAAGCAGTAAAACTCCAGTGTAATCTACCACAACTGCATTCCCTTCTCACAGCTGCCCCACCACCAAATGCAATTCAGGCTTTTATGTTACCTATTTTCTTATTTTTCTTTGTAGCGTCTCCCCATAAATACTTATTCCCAAACAAACAAAAATATGTATACATATATTAGTTTCACCTGTTTGGAGGGAACTCTATATAAATGGAATCATACTGCATGTGTTTGTTGTGACTTACTTTTTCAGTGTATGTGTTTGTTTTCATCTTCCATGTTAGTTATAAAGCTGTAGTTTTTTTGTTTTTGTTTTTGTTTTCATTTTTGTTTGAGACAGAGTCTCACTCTGTCACCCAGGCTGGAGTGCAGTGGTGCGATCTCGGCTCACTGCAACCTCCGCCTCCCAGGTTCAAGCAATTCTCCTGCCTCAGCCTCCTGAATAGCTGGGATTACAGGCACATGCCACCACGCCCTGCTAATTTTTGTATTTTTAGTAGAGACTGGGTTTCACCATGTTGGCCAGGATGGTCTCCATCTCTTGACCTCGTGATCCGCCCACCTCGGCCTCCCAAAGTACAGGGATTACAAGTGTGTGCCACTGCGCCCAGCCCCATGAAGCTGTAGTTTATTCATTTTCACTGCTGTATAACATCCCATCCTGTGAATGTAACAAAATTTGTTTTTCCATTCTACCATTGGGGCATGCATGGGGTTTCTCAGTTTTTACTATCACAAAGCTGCTGTGAACACGTTTGCATGTTTGTCCTGGTGCAAGTATGTCAGGGTTTCTCCAGGGAATATACCAGGGTGAAATTGCTATAGGGTTGGGGATGCATATACATTTACTTTATTAGCAAGTGCTACATTCATGCTGGAAATCAATTTACAATCTTACCTAGAGGACATAGGCGTTCTGGTTTCTCCTCACCTTCACCAACATTTGGTGCTGTCAGACTTGATTTTTTTTTATTTTTTATTTTTATATTTATTTATTTGTTTATTTATTGAGACAGAGTCTTGCTCTGTTGCCCAGGCTGGAGTGCAGTGGTGCGATCTCGGCTCACTGCAAACTCCACCTCTCAGGTTCAAACAATTCTCCTGCCTCAGCCTCCCAAGTAGCTGGGATTACAGGCGTGTGCCACCACACCCAGCTAATTTTTGTATTTTTAGTAGAGATGGGGTTTCACCATGTTGGCCAGGCTGGTCTTGAACTCCTGACCTCACTGACCTCAGGCGATCTGCCTGCCTTGGCCTCCCAAAGTGCTAGGATTACAGGCATGAGCCACCGTGCCCGGCCAGACTTGATTTTTGCCAGTCTGGAACCCACTTTTAGCTTTTGCCAAAATGATGTGTGAGAAAGCATACCTGAGTTTCAATTAAATGCGTAGTTTTTCTGAATACTCATGACATTGAGCATGTGTTTCTATGTTTATGGATTGTTTGTGTATCCTCTTCTGAAAAATGACTGCACCTATCTTTTCTGTTTTTTTTATCTTTTTCTTATTGATTCTTGGGCACTAATTCTTTGTTAGTTATAGATATTGCAAATACATCACAGTTTGTGACTTATGATATCTTTTGAGAAACAAATTCTTAAATTTTAATATAGTAGAATTTATCCATCTTTTCCTTTATAGTTTATGTTTTTGCGTCTTTTTAATGATACTTTCCCTACCCCAAGGTCAGAAAGATACCCTCTGAAATTTACCCCTAAAGGTTGTAAAATTTTGCCTTTTCCATTTGAGTCCTTAGTCCATTTGGCATTGAACTTTTATGAGTTAGAGAAACTTTGCATTGTTTTCTATATGAATGACCAGTGCACTCAGCCTCTTTATCTGTCCTTTCCCCAGGAATCTGTAGTGCCAGGTCTGCCATATATGAGGTTTCTATATATGGCAGACCCATTTCTGGGTTCTCTATGCTGTTCCATTGGTACATTTGTCCATCTGTACACCAACACCACAGTATCTTAATTACTATAATTTTATACCGTAAGTATTGGAATCTAGAAGGGCAAGCTCCCTCTTGGGTCCCTCCCATTGCACTTCCAAATACATTTTAGAATGGTGCTTTACTTTTTTTATGACTCTTGGACATCCCCAGTGCACGTTATTGCTCTTGTCTTACGGCAAAAAGAATATTCTTAGCTCTCACTCTGAGGCCATAATGTAGGGTGAACACCCAGGATTTAATGAAAGCAGTTGAGAGGTTTCAAAGTCAAGACACAACATTGCCTTTCTTGACTAATTGGAGACTATAAACTCGCCTAAAGTCAAACTAAAGACCCTTGCACTAAACATGGCTCTTGACTCAATAATAGCCTTGGCCGTTCATAAACAAACCTGTTTTGGTCAAACTTTTTGGTTTGACATTTAAAACCTTGTAAACATAATAACTACTTCCTTTCATCCTGACCCAACTTGGCTTCCTCCAAAGCAAATCAAGGTCACAGTGCTATTTTAGGGTACAGTGAAAATTAAGTTTCTTAGGATGCCTTAAATAGCTGAAGTGTAGGCTGAAGCATAAACTGGAATTAAATTAAAAGAGACCACATGTATAAGAGTGCGGAGATCCAGAGAGGGTACTTAACCAGCCCAAGGTCGCACAGTCTGAAAAACTCAAGTCTCTTTGCTCTCTGTTCCATTTTTTTCTATTCTATACTAGGTGTTGGGTGACTTTTTTTGGAGAGTAAAAGAGCAAATATCTTAGGTTTTGTGGGCTAAGAGGCAATGTCCTCAATTCTTCTAGCCACTGTTCCCCTGGAAAGACCAATATTCCTTTTATATCTAAAAATGTAAAGCCATTATTAGCTCAAGGGTCCTGCAAAACCAGGGGGTTGTACTAGATTTCCCTGTAGGCTATAGTTTTCAACCCAGGCTCTAAACCATATGTAAGAGATATATATTCTTGTTTCTGCTTTTTTGATGATTAAAAACATACATATAAATGGCCAGGCGTGGTGGCTCACGCCTGTAATCCCAGCACTTTGGGAGGCCGACGTGGGCAGATCACAAGGTCAGGAGATCGAGACCAGTCTGGTCAACATGGTGACACCCCGTCTCTACTAAAAATACAAAAATTAGCCAGGCATGGTGGAAAGTGCCTGTAATCCCAGCTACTCGGGAGGCTGAGGCAGGAGAATGGTGTGAACCCAAAAGACGGACCTTGCAGTGAGCCCAGATCATGCCACTGCACACCAGACTGGGTGACAGAGCAAAACTCTGTCTCAAAAAAAAAAAAGAAAAAAGAAACGAAAAAGAAAAAACACCATACGTATAAATAAAATTACAGATCAAATATTACAGTGCATATTAGGAACCAGCAGAGGTGAAATTGTGTTCCCAGAAACAAACTAATGCTCTATGGTATGCATTTGAGGATTAGTTCTGAAGATAGCTTAAGTAAATTGGAGTCCACTTCATTTTATCCTCCACATATTGAAAAGTCTGTTATGCCTCAGGAACTTCTTGGTACTAAATCACAAAATTAAGAATGATCATTGATAAGAAAATTCTCAGTAATTTGATAAAATACAATGTCTGTGTAGAGTCTAAATATGCATTCTGAGGAAACAGGGTTATTTATATATATTATACTTTTTCTCCATTTAAAGATTAAGTCATTGTTGAGTTATTCTTAGAAAGCCTTCAAACCCAAGTATATTATAACTGTGAGAATATCAGACATGCTATTAATTTTTCCTGTGTTCTGTATAGAGAAGCCTTCTTTGTTGTGAATTTTGTCATTTGTATAGTCTCTGATTTAGATGTGTTGCTTGTATCTTAAACATCACAATGAAGTTGCATTAGCATCATAACCTTTTCTCTATTTTTTGCTTTAAATCCAAATGACTATAGAGTGTGCCCACAGTTGTATCTTTTTACATGTTTTTATTGCTTAAGAGCCTATTAAAACACTTCACAGGTCCTATTGCTATCTCTGGGTATATTACTGGCTTTCCATTCTTCAAATACCTGTCCATTGTGAATTATAGGCACTAGCTGTGTCAAATGAAAACAATTTCAAAGATTTGTGTGTGGAGAACTTGAGAATCGCTACCCAGTCCTTTGAAATATGGTCAGCTGGATATTGTTAGCCTCCTTGTCATTTATTTTGTGTCCCATATTTTGAAGAGCCTTCTCATAAACTCCTAGGGCTTGACAGTCTGGGTGTCTGGTTTAAGAACTTTCTTATCACATTATTACCTAAGGGCTGCAAAGGGCACTACTTACCAACTCCACAAAAATGAAAAGTGTTTCTGAAAATATTTGTCTTTAGACTGACTCATTCTTGAATGTCTGAAACGTATATTGGATATTTTTTGCTTTGTTTACTTGGCTTAGAATGTGGGATTAAAATGAGAAATTAACATCAACTAAACCTAAAATGTAGACTTTTCTAGCAATGCATTTTTATTTTTCATTTTTGTGGATAGGTTAAGAGCCTACCAGTCTCATCATCATCATTTATTTTTTTAAATGAGAAGTCATTATCGTTTTTCCCTCATTATGAAATAATGTACAAGCAAAATTTTTAAAGCAATTCCAAAAAGTATAAAGTCAAATAGGAAAATCACCATGATTCCCAGAGTAACCATTTTTAATCATTCTATGTATTTACTTCCAGAATTTCTGTGCATATATAGGTTCTTACCAAAATATGATCATATAAATCTCTCATGTTTTTATGAGATGCCATAATATTCCACTGTATTGATATGGCACAATATATATAACCACCTCCATATGTGCTTGTTGTTTTTGTTTTTGTTTTTGTTTTGTTTTGTTTTTTCACAGAGTCTCACTCTGTCGCCCAGGCTGGAGTGTGGTGGCATGATCTTGGCTCACTGCAACCTCCGCCTCCTGGGTTCAAGCAATTCTCTTGCCTCAGCCCCCCGAGTAGCTGGGATTACAGGCGCCCACCACCATGCCAAACTAATTTTTGTATTTTTAGTAGAGACGGGGTTTCACCATGTTGGCCAGGCTGGTCTCAAACTCCTGACCTCAGGTGATCCACCTGCCTCGGCCTCCCAAAGTCTTGGGATTAGAGGGGTGAGCCACTGCGCCGGGCCTATGTGATTGTTTTATGTGCAGATTTATCCTCCCTCAGTTTTCCCTAGCATCATAGGTGCAGGCAGCATATAATAGCCTTAGCTTTCACTAATAGATGTTTGTACTACTCTTTTGATATTAAAAATTTTCCTTACGATAAAAGAAATAAGAGGGTGTTTACATGCCACAACATAGATGAATGTTGAGTTCCTTATGCTAAGTGAAAGAAGCAAGTCACAAAAAGACAAATACTGCATTTAGTACCTACAGTAGTCAAATTCATACAGACAGAATACAGAGTCGTGTTTGTCAGGGACTGGAGGGAGGAGAGAATGAGAGATTGCTGCTTAATAGGTACAAAGTTTCAGTTTTACAAGATAAAAAGAATTCTGGAGATTAATTGTGCAACAATGTGAATGTACTTAACACCAATGACCTGCACACTAAAATATAGTTAAGAAGGTAAATTTGGCAAGGTGCATTCTTCCACAATTACATTTTTTAAAATCAGAGGATGTTTAAAATATGACTGTATATATTTTATTGTAAAATGTACTGACTGGGTATATAAACACCACCCTTGCCTATCAATTTCAGTTATCTAGAAGATAAAAAACCAGGACAATACTACAAAGATTCTGCACTTCATTTGTAGTTGAGCCCTCAGATATTACTGCATCTCTTTATTCTGAATTTATAAGTAATTCAATCAAGCTTTAGTTACTGATTTCTTAATTAGCAGCATAGATTAAACAATTAGAAATACAGAAGAGGTATCAGAGAGCTATAGGTAAGGAAGCATCAGTAGAAAGAAAGGAAGGTAGAAAGCCTAATACCACAAAAAGAATCTTCCTTCAAAAAAAAGCATACTTAACAATCAAAACCATATACCATCCTGCAATTAGATGATATAAATGCAAACAAATATCTCTATGTATGCAATAGCATCACTCAACAAGTATTTCTTAAGTATCAGTTATGTACCAGGAATCCCTTAGGGCCCAAAAGTGTTCACAGTGACAGCCATGTTGTTCAGGAAAGGAGGATTATGTCACTTTCAGTCTGTTTACAAGGCAGGAGAGCCTGTAATACAATCACAGATGGTCAGAGTTTGGGTTTTAATGGTAAACTTCAGTTATCTAGAAATTGTACTTCTATAGACTCTCATGTTTCCCAAAATCCTGTGTCCAAATGGTATCCTGTTTAATTTAGTGACTGTATTAGTCTATTCTCACACTGCTGATAAAGATATACCCAAGACTAGGTAATTTATAAAGAAAAAGAAGTTTAATGGACTCACAGCTCCACATGGCTGGGGAGGCCTCACAATCATGGCAGATGGTGAAAGGCATGTCTTACATGGTGGCAGACAAGAGAGAATAAGGACCAACCGAAAGGGGTTTCCCCTTATAAAACCATCAGATCTCATGAGACTTATTCACTACCATGAGAACAGTATTGGGGAACCGCCCCGTGATTCAATTATCTCCCACTGACTCCCTCCCACAACATGTGCGAATTATGGGAGCTACAATTCAAGATGAGATTTGGGTGGGGACACAGCCAAACCATATCAGCGACCTTACCTATCTACATGAACTTGCACCACCTTGCTCCTTTTGTAAGCAAGCAATTTGTAAGCACATTCGTCACCAAGCAGCAGTATGTGCTTGTTAACAGACATATTTTAGCCACAATGTTATCCTGACTGTAGTCCTGTTTTATTTGACTATTTGTACCAATAGCCACAGTTTATAGATTTGGCCTATAGAAAAAGCTGATATTGAGCAGAAAAAAATAATGCATGATGTACCATCACTATAGGATGGGGAGTTTGTTAAAATAAAATCTCTCTCCCTTTCTCCAGGGAAGCCGTAAATTGCAAAATTATCAATATGCCATCTAGCAGTTTATTTATCATGTGAAAATTTGGAAGTAAAATGTGTGGTTTCAGCAACTGAATTCAATAGTAATAATAACTGTTCAAGAAAAATGTGCTCATACAGAATTCTTGGTTACCGTCACCTGGGATGGGGCCTAAATATTTTTCTTTGGAGAAGAAGTAATGAAATTTGGAGGCCTTACAGTTAAACATTATTCTGGACATTACTGGTTTTGCTTGTTCTGTTGTACAAAATGCTTCTGCAAACAAGACAGTGCTGGCTCAAGAGCAGAAGATACTCTCAGCATTGCTTTAAGAGTCAGATTCATCCATTAAAATACACATTCAAACTCCATAAGTTAATATACCTTTTGATATATCAGAATAGGCCTGCATATTAACATCACATAATGACGATAGCACAGTTCACACTGTGGGTCTCATAGACACTGGCTGCCAAAGCCTTGTTGAAGGACAGCTGCACCATTTTAAAGTCTGCATATATATATAACTATATATAAAATAACTATATATATATAGTTATTTTAAATTTGCCTTAATAGCTAAACTCCTTTTTAGGGTTTTCCAAATGTGACTGCTCATTTGAAAAAATGTTGTGTGGGCTGGGCGCGGTGGCTCACGCCTGTAATCCCAGCACTTTGGGAGGCTGAGGCGGGCAGATCATGAGGGCGGGAGATGGAGACTATCCTGGCTAACACGGTGAAACCACGTCTCTACTAAAAATACAAAAAATTAGCCGGGCATGGTGGCGGGCGCCTGTGGTCCCAGCTACTCGGGAGGCTGAGGCAGGAGAATGGAGTGAACCCGGGAGGTGGAGCTTGCAGTGAGCCGAGATTGTGCCACTGCACTCGAGGCTGGGTGAGAGAGCGAGACTCCATCTCAAAAAAAAAAAAAAAAATGTCGTGTGAAAATACTGCATTTTTTATTAGGATATGATAATGATTCCATCTCCGTCTTAGGAAAACTAATTTAAATGCACTTTTGTTGTTGTTTCTGTAGTCTTCCTTCCAAAACTAACAGTGAAGCAGGCTATCAAGAGGCCTGCTCTGTTGATCCAACTTGAACAATCAAACTCTCCTTTAGCAACAAGAAAAACATATTTTTAATATTAAAAGAAAAGTAAAGCACATATTAGGAAAGGTGGAAATAGAATCATCTTGGAGACTTATAAAAGATATCTGATGCTTAATGTTTAGAAATCTTGTGACCTGAATTTCAATTGCTTTGCATTCTAAATTATTTTATATTTGTCTATTTGTATTTTGGTTCTAAAAAGCAGAATTAATAAAAACTCTTTTTTCATATCCTTTTGTATTTCTACAAAACAGGTGTTGCCATTGTGTGGAATTTCTCATCTTCCAATCTACAATAAAATAGCCTAACATGAAGTCTCTATCCTCAGTCCCATTATTTCTTATTTTTTTAGATGGAGTCTTGCTCTGTCCCCCAGGCTGGAGTGCAACGGCACAATCACAGCTCACTGCAACCTCCGCCTCCCAGGTTCAAGCGATTCTCCTGCCTTGGCCTCCCAAGTAGCTGGGATTACAGGCATGCACCACCATGCCTGGCTAATTTTTTTTTTTTTTTTTTTAAGTAGAGACGGAGGTTTCTCCATGTTGGTCAGGCTGGTCTTGAACTCCCGAACTCAGGTGATCTGCCAGCCTCAGCCTCCCAAAGTGCTGGGATTTACAGGCATGAGCCACCACGCTGCGCCCCTCAGTCCCATTATTTCTATCCCATCTTTGGCTTTTCCATTTGCTCTGCTACCTGGCTCTTGCACTCACCCTTCTCTTAGAGCTCTTCCCACTTATAACACTACACACTGTGTCAGCGGGGTGGGTTGTTTTTGCAGAGCCAATCCTAAAGACTTTCGTTAATTCTCCCTTGGCTTTCTTGTCTTTCTGCTTCTAAGATTTTATTTACTTGGTATTAGTCATCTGGATGAGAAGAAAAACTCAGTCAATCATCAAAATGTCTAAAATATCCAAACGTTTGTTTTCCCAGAGATGTAGCTTACATTTTCTTATTTATTTTTGTATGACGTTTCACTCGAGCTGTCATTGTATTTACATGCGTATCTCCCCGTAGTCTGTTTTTAGTGCCGTGAAGCACTCTTGTATCCTTGACATTTTCCCAGTTTAATTTTTAATCTTCTTTTGTTGTTTTTACCACAGTTACATATTTTATATAGTTAAATAATTTACACCTATCACCTATGTTATGTATTTAGTACTCTGTGATTTACTTTTTCATATAGTCAGTATATATTGAGCATCTTCTGTTTGCAACTGTAACCCCAGTGCTGTCTAGAGGTATCCTGTCCTTTGAGGTTTAAAACTACATAAAATTCCTTGAATACCATCTCGATCTGTAGGAAGCCCAAATTCTGCCCCAAGATTTCTTCACCTTCCCTGGGGCCTGCATTTTCTTGGTAGCTTTTCCTTCTATTTTCTGTACTTGCTGAAGATTTGAATCTTACCCACATCTCAATTTCCACAACGATTCTTCCATTAATGGACCAGAGCTTCTTGTTTAATAAGGTGGTTTTGTGTGTGTGTGTGTGTGTTTCAGAGACAAAGTCTTTTTTTTTTTTTTTTTTTTTTTGAGGCAGAGTCTTGCTCTGTCACCCAGGCTGGAGCGCAGTGGCACAAGCTCAGCTCACTTCAGCCTCTGCCTCCCAGGTTCACGTGATTATCCTGCCTCAGCCTCCCAAGTAGCTGGGATTACAGGTGCCTGCCCCCATGCCCAGCTAATTTTTATAATTTTATTAGAGACCAGGTTTCTCCATGTTGGCCAGGCTGGTCTCAAACTACTCACCTCAAGTGATCCACCCACCTTGGCCGCCCAAAGTGCTGGGATTGCAGGCGTGAGCCACTGTGCCCAACCAGAGACAGAGTCTTGCTCTACTGCAGAGGCTGGAGTGCAGTGGTGGAGCCAACTGCAGCCTCCAACTCCTGGGCTTCAGCAATCCTCCCACCTCAGCCTCTGGAGTAGCTGGACCTACAGGCACTCACCACCATGCATCGCTAATTTATTTTATTTATTTTTTTTGTAGAGACAGGGTCTTACTGTGTTGCACAGGCTGGTCTCAAATTCCTAGCCTCAAGTGATCCCTACCTCAGCCTCCCAAAGTGCTGGGATTACAGGCATGAGCCACCATGCCTGGCCATAAGGCAGTTTTATATGACAAACTGTATTGAAGATTCAGAGATAACACAGGAAATTTCAACTATATTGATAATGTGCTATTTCTGAGCTGGGTGGTAGCTGCAGGGGTATTTGTTACATTATTCTTGATACCTTTCCATATATATGGAGAATAGTTTAAAATTTTTATGTGTCAGTGGAGAGTCCTATAACTCAGAATGAATAATGATTTTATCTTCATGCTATCAGAAAAGATGTGAGATGCTCTGAGGAGCTGGGTGCTTTTGTCCAATGAGTTGTAGAGAGATGTTATTGCTGGAATTTTTATTAAGCACATTTCAAAGTCATCACCCCTCTTTGTTTTACCTTGTTCGGCACAAAGGAATTATCAACACCTGTACATATCATGAAATTACCATTGCAGTGGTCTCATCTTCTTCTTGACCTCTGTCACTGGTTCCCCTGCAAGACAGTACTCTTGATCTTGACATTAACCATCACAGAAGCACCCTCCTGTCTTTCCATCTTTGTCCCTAGGACTCCAAATCGCATAATCCTTTCACCTCACTGGTACCCACAATTCCTTTATCCATTGCTTTGTCACTGTCTTCGTGCTCCTGGAGTCTCCTGTCTTCCCTCATTGATGACCTTTATTTCATGGTCAAGGAGCCATCATGACCACTTTTTTTTTTTTTTGCATTCATCCTCAGCTCTCTTGCTTGATCAAATCCATCAGAAAAAACCACAAATCTGCTTAAATCCCACTGTGTCTCTGCAGCCCAGTCGCTGCCTCCCCTCCTTCCTTCAAGTCTTTATTCCAAAAGTCACCTCCTCAGGTGAGCCCTTTCGTGGCCACATTATCTAAACGTTTACAACCCACCCCTGACATTTCATTTCTTTCTTTCCTGTATTCATTTTTCTTGGCAATTATAATTAGTTAACATGTGTGTATTATACATATATTATATATTTATCTTATCTATTGTTTTCTTCCCCCTGTTAGAACATAAGCTACTGTGTCCCCTGTATCTAGAATAGTGCCTGGTGCAACAGTACATAATAAATGGTTTTTGAATGAATGAATAGATGATACCACTTCTAGATTTGAATATAAATTTGAAGTTGGACATTAGGAAAAAAAAGTGACTGAGGGAAAATGGCTTTGAGGGTGAGAAAACCTCCCATCCTGTCACTGAGCACAGCAGATCATTTAACTCAGCATCCTTGTGTTTAAAAGGCTCCTTAAGCCAGGTGCAATGGTGCACCTAAGTAGCTTGTAGTCCCACCTACTTAGGAGGCTGAGGTGGGAGGATTGCTCGAGCCCAGGAGTTTGAGACCAGCCTGGGCAACATAAGGTGACACTGTCTCAAATAATAATAATAATAATAATAATAATAATAATAATAATAATAATAATAATAGTCTCCTTAAGCACCTTTGACACACACTGCCCAATCTTGCTCCTGCAGTCCTTCAGCCCCCTGCACCTGAGCTTGCTATCTTTCAAGCTTCCTTGCACATTTTCCTTTTCTGGTACTGTTTCTGTTCTGCCTGATTCATGTTCATTTTATACATAGTGAAAGTTATACATTTCCTGGCCTGTTCTCAGGTCAACACCCACCTGCACGCTTTGTCCAGAGGGTGTCCTGTTATCATCAAATGGGCCCATGAAGTCACGGGAGGCAGCTAAGAGGACACTTTCCTCTCCCCAACACTGTGAACTAGTCCCCGCTCCTAGCAATGTAGAGATGAGTAAGATGTGGCTTCCCATGAGAAACTTCGTGGGGTGGTGGAGAAGGCATGTAAACAAATAATTACAGTGCAATTAGGTATGTGTTATAAGTCAGTTATGCACAAAACAAATGAGGGAGCAACTAACCACCTTGCGGGTTGAGGGAGGTAGTCTTCCAAGAGAGGTAACCTTTGAACTGCTCTGGAATCAGCAAAACTCAGCCAAGCAAGGTCAGAGGCAGTGAGAAGTGGGCATGTCATGCCAAACAACCATGTGGAAAAGCACAGGAATCTGAAAGAAAGCAGAGGGTCTCAGTGGGCAGGAATCACACCAGCAGCCCCATGGGGGCCAGTGACCTCTCTGCTAGGGATATAGGGGACACAGAATACAGAGAGCCTCCTACACCATGCCCAGGAGTTCAGACTCAGCACTGACGTCCAGGTCTAAATACTTGTAATGAACCAAGTGACATCATTGCGGAATTTATTTAGGATTGATCATTAATCTCAACTATCCTATATTTTTACAAATAACTTCTGTTTTATTTCATAAATATCAAAGAGATTGGTATAAAAGTTCTGGGGATGAATCTTAGTTCCTTTTTAGCACTTGATATGCTAAGGAAGTTCTGAGTGTGGTCTGGGGAACCCCTGAAACTGAGCCCCCCGGGCTGCTTGTTTTAAGTACTGATTCTAGGCCTCAGACCTGCTCACTGAGGATGGGATCTCGAGGGAAAAAGTAAGGTTACTAAAGACTTCAAATAATCATATACACGAAAAGTTGAGAACCACCGTCCTAAGGTTCTGTTGGAATATCATGAAACGATACGGAGATAGTTTTCTTAATCACAATTTGATGTGAACTGATACTATCAAGGAAGTGTGTTACTCATAACAAATGGGGAAAAAATATCCCAAACATTTACATCATATACTTTAGAGGGCAAATTCAGACCAGGCACAGTGGCTCATGCCTATAATCCCAGCACTTCGGGAGGCCAAGGTGGGTGAATCACCTGAGGTCAGGAGTTCGAGACCAGCCTGGCCAACATGGTGAGACCCCCCCCCGACTCTATTAAAAATACGAAAGAAAAATTAGCCGGGCGTGGTTGTAATCCCAGCTACTTGGGAAACTGTGGCAGGAGAATCTCTTGAACCTGGAAGGTGGAGGTTCCAGTGAGCCGAGATCATGCCACTGCACGCCAACCTGGGTGACAGAATGAGACTCTGTCTCAAATAAATAAACAAACAAATAAATAAAGCAAGCACATTCTGGTATCAGATTTTCTCCTTATCCTTTACAGAGAGTTATAGTCATAATTTATCTCACTTATATCCAGCCCCAATCAAAGTATTAATTAGATAGTGTCTATTGTCCTCCACTTGTAGGGAGAAGATGTTTTGCATAGCAGCGAGCAACTAAGCCAGGAATGAATTCAGCCCTAAGGAGTTACTCTTCTCCATAGCAAGCTCCTCCAAGACAAAGCCCTTAGGTGTGGGCTCTGATACTCCAAGCAGGCCAGACTGCCGGGCAGAAAAGTCAACATGCAGCAGAGCCTCTGTGCTTTGAAGTTTGCACACAATCGCCCCAAAAGCAGTCAGCTCATCTGTCCAAGGGAAAATTAGAAGTTCCAGATTCCAAATAAGATCTGGACTGACCTTGGAGTAATGAGTATGAGACAGATGAGCTTTAAGGCGTTTTATGATCTTAATATTCTATTACTTATAACAATGGAGAGTGTAGCTCTCCCACCATCAGCCAGTGGAAGCGTAGGTGACCTCTGGGTTTTCCCTGTGTCTGCAGATAACTGTCAGCTCTAAGCTTTCTTCATCAAATGTCTCAACCATTGTTCTTTAAAATTTTCCTATGTTTATTCTGACTTTGCTTTTTTCTACCAGGAAGTAAAAACTAAGCTAGTAGTTTCCCAAACTGAAAAAACAAACAAAACATTACTTAAAATGAATGCTGCTGGGCATGATGGCTTATGCCTGTAATCCCAGTACTTTGGGAGGCCAAGGCAGGTGGATCACCTGAGGTCAGGAGTTCAAGACCAGCTTGTCCAACATGGTGAAACCCTGTCTCTACTAAAAATGTAAAAAATTAGCCAGGTGTGGTGGCGGGTGCCTATAATCCCAGCTAGTCAGGAGGCTGAAGCAGGAGAATCACTTGAACCCGGGAGACGGAGGTTGCAGTGACCCGAGGTCATGCCATTGCACTCCAGCCTGGGCAACAAAAGTGGAAACTCCATCTCAAAGAAAAAAAAAATGATTATAGTTTGAGAAAACAGTAAATTATAGGACTTTAAATTTCTATTTTTGAGATGAACTGTCTTTGTATTGCTCTGAATGAATTTTCTTTTTCGTTGTTAATTTTTATTTTTAGAAAAAGTAATCTAGTTTTATTTTGTTTTTGTTTTTGTTTTTGACAGGGTTTCACTCTGTCACCCAGGCTGGAGTGCTGTGGCGCAATTACGGCCCACTGTGGCCTCAACCTCCTGGGCTCCAGCGATCCTCCCGCCTCAGCGTCCCAAGTAGCTGGAACTACAGGCTTGTGCCACCACGCCCAGCTAATTTCTTTACAGAGACAGGGTCCCACTATGTTGCCCTGGCTGGTCTCCAACTCCTGGGCTCAAGTAATCCTCCCACCTTGGCCTCCCAAAATGCTAGGATAACAGGTGTGAGCCACCTGGCCTAAACTTTGGTTTTGTAAATAACATTTTCAAAGATTTTTTTTAAGGGTCCTACGAATAGACAAACCAGGCACATGACCTAAGAAGTCCCATCCGCCCTAACGTGCGTCCCCACCTGCCAGCCTGCAGCTCGAATTTTCCATCACTTGTGGCACTGGTGGCAGCTTTCTGTCTTTTTTATTTGTTTGTTTTAAGAGGTAATGTTTTCTGAAAAATGTGTCAGTTCCCAGGCGGATTTTAAAAAATTAACCCATTAGCATCATGTCTCTCGATAAGATTAGCCTACTTTCACCTCTCAGACGGAAGACCCTGCAGCAGCAGGTGACAAAGCAAAGAGTGACCAACAAGAGAGAGTGGAGGTGGTTGTGGCTAATTTAGTGCTTCCCAGGGCAGGGTTGCACTAGGCCAAAGCAAATGAGAAAAATAAGAACAAGGTAGAGATTTTTTTTTTTTTTATCAAGTAAAACGGGAGCTTTTTATCAAGTTCTCATTTTAAGGGAACGTAAGGAAACATCTTTTTTTTTTTTTTTTTGAGACAGACCTCACCCTGTCTCCCAGACTGGAGTGCAGTGGTGTAATCTCTGCTCACTGCAACCTCCACCTCCCAGGTTGAAGCGATTCTCTTACCTTAGCCACCCGAGTAGCTGGGACTATAAGCACACTCCACCACGCCCGGCTAACTTTTGTATTTTTAGTAGAGACGGGGTTTCACCATGTTGGCCAGGATGGTCTTGAACTCCTGACTTCAAGTAATCCACCCCCCTCGGCTTCCCAAAGTACTGGGATTACAGGCGTGAGCCACCATGCCCAGCCAGGAACATCTTTTATTCTGTGGGCATTTTACTTGCTTTATGGTATCTTAATTTTTCTCTGGAATATGAGGAGAGTAGATGAGAGGTCTGCTGTGGTTTGGGGGGTGGGAGATTGTGTTGGTTTGTGTTTGGAGGTGGCCATTGCTCTTATATTGAAAAATATAACTAAGACAGTCCTCTGTTTGTCCTCCTTTTAAGACATATTTATTTTACTGCCCTGTGAAGTTCAAAATATGAAGAACTTTTGGACTAGAGGATCTGCTGGGTTCTTCCAGTCCCCAAATTGTATTATCTGTGTCCCCCACGCTCTGGACAGAAGCACAGTGGGAGAAGGGGAGGCACATGGGGGTGGGGGGACAGAAAGAAGAGAGAGGTCCCAGTCTGCCATTCCAAGGTAGAAGACCATCTCTCACTGGAACTCACAGCTGATCTCTTCTTTAAGTTCCTATCTTAATGTTTGTGGGGTTTTTTTGTTTGTTTTTTGTGTTTTTTTTAGATAGAGTCTTGCTCTGTTGCCCAGGCTGGAGTACAGTGGTGCAATCTCTGCTTACTGCAGTCTTCGCCTACTAGGTTCAAGCAATTCTCCTGCCTCAGCCACCCAGGTAGCTGGGATTACAGGCACTCAACAACATGCCAAACTAATTTTTGTATTTTTAGTAAAGACGGGGTTTCCCCCAGTTGGCCAGGCTGGCCTTGAACTCCTGACCTCAGGTGATCTACCTGCCTCGGCCTCCCAAAGTGCTGAGATTATAGGCATGAGCCACCGCGCCTGGCCTCTATCTTAATTTTTAATGCAATTTTTATATTGCCATGAAAAAATATAATGATAATTTGCACCAGGAATCACCAAGCTTTTCCCATAAAGAGCCAGGTAGTAAATATTTTAGGCTTTGCAAGCCAAGAGGCAAAATGAAGGCTACTATGCAGATACCTATATAACAAGAGAGAAAATAAATATCCGCAAAATTTGTATTGATGAAATGCAAATTTATGGACATTGAGACTTCAAGTTTATATAATTTTCACATTACAAAATGTTATTTCTCTCTAGATTTTGTTTCAACCATGAAAAATATAAAAACCAGTCTTAGCTCATAGGCCAGATGGAAACAGGCAGAGGGCTGGATTTGGCCTGCAAGCTGCTGTCTGCCAACTCCTGCATTATACAGCTAATTTCATGAGCTACTATGTTATGTTTATCACTGGGATTTTACATCCCATCATGAGGGGCACAGTGATAGGGTGAGAGGGGGAGAAACATACCCCTCCTCCCCCAGTGCCTTGTGGCCAGCAGAGCCCGTCAATAATGAAATACAGGCCGGGCACGGTGGCTCACGCCTGTAATCCCAGCACTTTGGGAGGCCGAGGCAGGTGGACCACTTGAGCTCAGGAGTTCGAGACCAGCCTGGCCAACATGATGAAACCCCATCTCTACTGGAGAATCGTTTGAACCTGGGAGGCGGAGGTTGCAGTCAGCCAATATTACATCACTGCACTCCAGCCTGGGCGACACAGCGAGACTCCATCTCAAAAAAAAAAAGAAGAAGAAGAAGAAATGCAACACTGCACCTGAGAATATGACCGACCCTGGGTCAGACTGTCTCACCTGAATTCAGATCCCCATTCCCAGTGTTCCTTACTATCCTTAGCCTCTCAAAATCTTAGTTTTCTCATCTATCAGATGGAGCTTATACTAGTACCTCCCTTACAGAATTGTTGTAAGATATAATGAGATAATACAAGACAGCCAACATTGAAAGTGCTCAAAATATACTGAGATCATCACAGTGCTGATGGAAGTTCATTTCCTCTCCCACCATCCTGATCAAGGGATCCTGTGGAGCCTATTTTTCTTACATGAATAGCGAAGGTTTCTCAGTCTTTCTGCATTCAAAACTTTTTAGGGGGAAAAAGAAAAGAAAAAAAAAAGGAACCTGGAGTTAATGATTATAGGTATACCTAACATTCTCTGCATTGCATTAAGATGGGCAAAATTTTCTTACCATATTATTTATTCTCAAATGTACCAGAGAGCTCTCATTGCACCTTCTTTGTCAGAGTTAGTAATCTGTATGCTTGCTGTCATCCAGAAAATCAAAAACGGGTGGCTGGCTTAAATGTCTAGACTAGTGATGTGTCTCTGGACAGGAGTTGAGGGATAGGAAGTGGCAGCTGCAGTGAGATTTCTGTGATGTCCAAGGGTGGTGACAGCAGCTTTAGGGCGGGGCAGGTGGGGGCACCTCGCAAAGCAGTCCATGGGTGTCATTCTCCTTCACTGGAGGGCATGGTGCCAGGGCACATGGTTGGTTGCTTAAGGCAGACACGGGCAGAGGCGGCCCTGCAGAGGACAGCTCGTGGCGTCTGTCTGGCACGGTTTGGCTATACTTGGTCAGCTCTTCTTTTCACACACAAAAACCTTCCCCTCAGGCTATTGGCTGGGCAGAGGGACTGGCAGGGTCAGTAATCATAATGCAAAATCAACAGACCTGCTCAGTAGGGTGTTAACCAGCTGTGAACGGTGCCAACTCCCCCTGCTATTAAACCAGGCTGAGCTGGGCTGGGCTGCAGGAGAGAGATTGGAGAAAGGCAGGGCAGGCCACGTCTGTTTCACCAGCATGCACAGGAACGAGCATGCTGGCTATTGACAGTAGAGAGAGAAATAGTCAAGATTATTTGGAAATTATGTTCTGGTCTATTAATAAAAATGCATGTGCATATTTCCTGGTTCTTTTAATGAACAATAAAAATGGATGTGTTTAATGAGATCCTTCATGCGTTTTAAGGGTAAAAAGATAATTGTTTACAGTGCTAGGGGAATATAAAGAATTGTGAGACACAGTTCCCACCTGCAGTTTAGGGAAAGTCATAAACCCTCAACTCAGGAGCACCTAATGATCCGTATCAAGTCAATGAGTTAGTAGCAGCCACAGTAACAGCTCTCAGTGCATCCCATGAACCCTTCTAAGGGCTTACCTGTGCTAGCCAATCTGACCCCATTTCACAGATATGGAAACCAAGACACCTGAGAGTGCCTAGACTCACAGAGGTGAGGTGGCAGAGCTGGGATTTAGACCCAGGAAGTCTGTCTCTGGAACTGGTGCCCTTCACCCTGTACCACTTTGCCTCGTAAGAGAATGTGATGTGCAGGTGAGACATGGGTGGCACACGGGCATTGCGAGAATTAGGATCAAGAGAGGAGTGTGAGACCCAATTGATCCGCACTCCTGGAAGGCTTGCTGCCTTTGTGTAATATATTTGATCCGGCACTTTCTTGGATAAGCATCAAATACCACTGGGGTCTCTAACCAATATTTTGTTAAATAAAACATTGTAATGTGTCTGTGCTCTTAGGCAAATGATATTTGGTTAATCAACCAATATAGTCAGTGTACTCTAATAAATACTATTAACAAATACGAGTTAATTCATTGGTTGTTTGTTAGAGATAGATAACAGCAGTCTCTCACCCTTGCTCTTAGATTCAACACCAGTTCTTTGGCACTGGACAAGGGACTTCAAGAGGAAATGTCAGGGAGGAAGGTGGCTAGTGCAGACTGATGGAAGAAAGGATCAAACAATAGTTGTGGATGTCCTTTGGCTTGGGATCTTGTAGCCAAAAAGGAGAGAGGGGAGGCCCCCAGTGACCTTATTGAGTGCAGGGTACCAGGCATGCTAGTGACAGCATCTCGACTCCTTACAAAAACACTGCAAGGTACATCCTAATATCTCCCTTGACAGATGGGGGAACTTGGAAGAATTAAGAAATTTCCCGGCTGGGCGCGGTGGCTCACGCCTGTAATCCCAGCACTGTGGGAGGCCGAGGTGGGTGGATCACGAGGTCAGGAGATCGAGACCATCCTGGCTAACATGGTGACACCCCGTCTCTACTAAAAAAAATACAAAAAGTTAGATGGGCGTGGTGGCGGGCGCCTGTAGTCCCAGCTACTCAGGAGACTGAGGCAGGAGAATTGCGTGAACTCAGGAGGTAGAGCTTGCAGTGAGCCAAGACCGCACCACTGCACTCCAGCCTGGGCGACAGAGTGAGACTCCATCAAAAAAAAGAAAGAAAAAGAAATTTCCCAAAGCTCCAGTTTGTAGCTACAATGCTGGGAGTAGACTCTACATAGATGAGTCCGTATATATCCAGTAGGTCCATACATACGTGGCCTGTGATTTCTGGAATTCCAAACCTTTTTGGATTCTCTACAATTAAAGGTTATTTTGCATTTTAAGTAAGGCCGTAAAACATAAATGCAACTGTGAAAAAGAATGATTTCCACAAGTTTAACTACTTAATATTCAAAAGTGCTAAAACATCATGTAATCTCGGGTCATTTCCTGATGGTGGGAGGGGGTTTAAAAGCCATAATATTATTATTAAGAGCTTTCTGTTCATGACAAATGATTTTGTATTCCATTAAGATATGAGGAAACTATGGGGTAATTTATTGTTGGAAGGAGAAAAATCATAAAAATGTTGCTTAAGAAATATCCATTAGTTATGCTTCCTTAATAGTTAGCCTTTGGCCATCCTGGTTTTTTAAGTGATTTAATGGTTGAATAGTAATGAATGGGTTATTACTATTAAAGTAACCATAGTGTTTCAAAAAAACAGGTCCAACAATGTAGGTGGATTAAAATCAGTAAGAATAAAAATATGGACTCTGTATCTTTTTAATTAAATAATCCATTTGAATTTTTGAATTATTGAAACATTTGCTAATTGAAAATGTATTTAAGAAAACACAGCATTAGTGAGAGACATTAATATCTTGAGTCTTGAGCTACTGTCATCACCATCCAAAAGTATTCAAGTGCCCCTGTGCTGGGGTCTCTGCAATATCACACAGGCAGGGCTTGTTTCTAGAGCAGCAGCTGAACAGCAACCAGAGAGCAGCCCTGACTATAATTTTGAGTTCTTCACACAATCAGGTGCAGCATCTACATGTCAGCAACATTGTCACATACTCTGAAGTCCTAGTCAGCTTAATTATGCAGCTGCACAGGCAAGCCACGCCTTGCCAATTTAACTGAGAATTAAACCTGGAATGATTTTGGAGCAGTTCCACTAACTGGGGCACAGAAACACAGCTCTAGACCTGGCTCTGGAGCCTCATCTGCAAGGCAGACCTCATGCACATAGATTATATGGCAGACACGTATAACTGGAGAGTACAGTCAACCCTCTCACAATGGCTCTTCATTTATCTGACTGCTGGATGGACCAGAATTCTCCATACCTCTGTGCAATAGCAGCTCAGAGCTGGAGGTGTCCCCCTAGTATACCAGCACATGTCGGCTACACCAATCAGTTTTCTTTTATTTTTTATATTATTTAAACTTTTTTTGTGGCCACATAGTAGGTATATCTATTTATGGGGTACATGAGATGTTTTGATACAGGCATGCAATGTGAAATAAGCACATCATGGAGAATGGGGCATCCATCCCCTCAAGCATTTATCCCTTGAGTTACAAAGAATCCAATTTCTTTTCTTTTTTTTTTTTTTCCTGAGACAGGGTCTCACTCTGTTGCCCAGGCTGGAGTGCAATGGCATGATCTTGGCTCACTGCAATCTCTGCCTCCTGGGTTCAAGCAATCCTCCCATCTCAGCCCTCTGAGTAGCTGAGACTACACGTGTGCACCACCATGTCCAGCTAAATTTTGTTTTTGTTTTTGTTTCTTTGTAGAGATGGAGTTTCTCCATGTTGCCCAGGCTGGTCTCGAACTCCTGATCTCAAGCGATCTGCCTGCCTTGGCCTCCAAACATGCTGGGATTACAGGCATGAACCCTCGTGCCTGGCTGCATTCTTTATTTTAAAATACACAATTAAGTTATTATTGACTGTAATCACCCTACTGTGCTACCAAATAGTCTTACTCATTCTATTTTTTTTTTGTACCCATTAATCATTCCACCTCCCATCCAACCCTTCATTACCCCTCTTGGCCTCTGGTAACCATTCTTCTACTCTCTATGTCCATGAGTTCAGTTGATTTGATTTTTAGATCCCACACATAAGTGAGAATATACAATATTTGTCTTCCTGTGCTGGCTTATTTCGTTTAACATAGTGATCTCCAGTTCCATCCATGTTGCAAATGACTTGATCTCCTTCTTTTTTGTGGCTGCATAGTACTCCATTGTGTATATGTACCACATTTCCTTTATCCATTCGTCTGTTGATGGACATGTAGATTGCTTCCAAATCTTAGCTATAGTATACTCTGGTTTCTCTTCAGATTGCATAAATCTTTCACTTTTTACCAAATCTTAGCTATTGTAAACAGTGTTACAACAAACATGGGAGTGCAGATATCTCTTCGATACACTGATTTCCTTTCCTTTGGATAGATACCCAATAGTGGGATTGCTGGATCGTATGGTAGTGCAATTTTTAGTTTTTTGAGGAACCTCCACACTGTTCTCCATGGTGGTTGTACTAATTTACATCCCCACAAACAGTGTACAAAGTTTCCCTTTTCTCTACTTCCTTTCCAGCATTTGTTATTGACTGTCATTTGGATATAAGCCATTTTAACTGAGGTGAGAGGATATCTCAGTGTAGTTTTGATTTGCTTTTCTCTGATGATCAATGATGTTTAGCACCTTTTCATTAGCCTGTTTGCTATCTGTATGTCTTCTATTGAGAAATGTCTATTCAAACCTTTTGCCCATTTTTTGACCATATGGTTTTACGATTAGCTATTTCACTCTAATTCCTGATGGTTGAACTTATTCTTTTAATGAAGTAATTTAATTAAATATTAAATAACTAAGTGATTAAATATGAATTCATAAAAAGACATTTGTTTATGTAAAAATAAGGTTGAAAGATTTGATAAAATGAAATTGAGAGAAAAACTATTATTCAATTACATGTGGCTGAGCTAGCACTTAAAGAGTGAGAGAAAAATATGGATTAATATCCAGAAGGACTCTATGGTCAGATTGCTCCACGAGCATCTTTTTTATTTTTTATTTTATTTATTTACTTTTTATTTTTTTGAGACAGAGTCTAGCTCTGTCACCCAGGCTGGAGTGCAGTGGCACAATCTCAGCTAACTGCAACCTCAGCCTCCTGGGTTCAAGCAGTTCTCATGCCTCAGCCTCTTGAGTAGCTAAGGTTACAGGCATGCACCACCAAACCCTGCTAATTTTTGTATTTTTAGTAGAGACAGGGTTTCACATTGTTGGCCAGGCTGGTCTCAAACTCCTGACCTCCAGTGATCCACCGGCCACTGCCTCCCAAAGTGCTGGGATTACAGGAGTGAGCCACCATGCCCAGCCCCTACAAGCAATTGGCCTGTAAAAAAAAAAAAAAAAAAAAAAAAAAAAATTATAAAACCAGAATGTGTTGATGGTGCACTATGGGTGTGATTTAGCAAGAATGATGCCATTGAACTCTAAACAGCAGACCCATTCCCATAGGAACAACCTGGACCCTATCTCACTAGATTACAGAATTCGTGAGCATTTATATATTTTAAGTTAACCAGTGTTCATGTTTCTATTTGTTTGTTTTTGACTCTTCACTTTAACTTTTTCAATTAACTAATAAGCTGGTACTCAACGATCAAATAGAAATTCTACCTTAATGTGCAAACAAACCAAATACAACAAAAACTAAATATTTTACCACCAAAAGTTCAAGACCCAAACTGAGGGACAATATCAAAAAGAAAAAAATCAAGAACTGTGATTTTGATGACAATAAAGGGGGCAACTCATGGCGGCAGGTGGTGATGGGAAGGCAGACACCAGGCAGGGAGGACTCATGGGAACAGCACGCTCACATCAGAGCCTCACACCTGACTGCTAAGCACCCGGGTGGGTCCTACGGATTCTTGCAACAGTGAGAGCCACTTGTTGGCATCAGGCCTCAGGTGTTGATTGCAGGTGAAAGCACTGACAAGATCTCTGGCATAAAATGATGGATTTGCTAAAAATCAAACAGTTTTTCATTTTCTATGGTCATTGAGGACCTTGTATAAGGCTGAAGATCTAATTTAAAAACTGGTATCCTGAAGTTACTCTATCAACATTGATTTCTTAGTTTTGGGGATAAGGGTTGTAATTGGATCGGGGAGAGGCATACAGAAGTATTTGGGGTACAGTGTCATGTTTCCTGCAGTCTACTTTTGAATGATTTGGGGGGAAAGTGGTGTATGTGTGTGTGGAGAAAGAGAGAGAGAGGAGAGACAGACAGAGAGATGGAGCAGGTGGGACAACTTAACAGTTGGTGAACTTAGATGGGAGGAGATACCAGTGTTCCCAGTACTGTTTGTCAGCTCTTCTGAGGGTTGGGTTTAAACTTTTTCCAAAAGAATTTCTTTTAATCCAAGCAGCTAACAAATAATTAGCCTTGTGTTAATTTTAACATGTGTTAAAATAGCCAAAGCCTCTGGTTCCATTTTTTGCCATTTTGATCATAGTTGTTCATAATTCATACATACAGAAAATATCTGCATCACGGCATCCGTCAAATAGCCATGCAATTCATATGCCTTCAAATTGGATGAAAATAAACCAGCTGTCCATCCATTGATTCATCCAGTCAATCCATAAACACTTGTTTAGGACATCTTATATGCCAAAGATACCAGTGTGAATATGACTGCACAATTCCTTCTCTCCTGCGACAGTCATCAGAAAAAAATAGGCATTGAATACCTAACTGCAGAGGCTCAATGGGAGTGTATAGGCAAAGGGGGCCAGTCTAGTTTGGAGAAGATCAACAAATACTTGCTTAAGCTAAGACCGAAAGATTTCCAGTAGCATATGGTGAATGTGACTGTTACTCCAAGAAATAAAATTAAGCCTGTCTCAAGGCCCCCACACCTTCTCACAGGCTAGAGAATTGCCAATCTGCTCTTCTTCCCTCTAGCCCTAGAGGCTCAGAATCCAGGTGTTGTGTGGCATCTGGGAGGCAGAAGAATCAGAGGTGATCACTGCCCATTTGAAAACAGTGACCAGCTTCCCCCGTGCACACTTGAGCCCACGGTCCATGCCCAGGTTGAGCTTCCTTACCCAGTATCTTGTACCCTTGGGTGTAGGACTCAGGCTTTCCTTTCAGAGGCCCTGCTGCCTCTTCCAGATGCTGTGAGGGAGTAGCATGCTCGGGGGTGGGAGGGGGCACTGAAGACTTGCATTTCTGAGGACTTGCATTTCTGAGGACTTGCATTTCTGACAAGTCTCCAGGAGATGCTGCTGTCTGGGAATCCACACTTTGAGTTTTAGTAGAGAATACTTAAAAGATGTAATTGAAATGAGCATTAAAGTTTAAAAACCCAGAAAGACAAGATTAAAATAATTTAGTCAAGACATGACTTCATGATCCCAAATATCTGGGAGGAAAATTGCAATGAGTTAGTCTTCTAGAAATACCAAATATGCAACTTTGAGGAGACTATAGAATTTCCTTCTCAGTCAGTTACTTTCTCTTTTTTTATTTCAGTAGGTTACTGGGGAACAAGTGGTGTTTGGTTACATGGATAAGTTCTTTAGTGGTGATTTCTGAGATTTTGATGCACCCATCACCCGAGCAGTGTACCCTGTACCCAATGTGTGGTCTTTAATCCCTCACCCCCTTTTACACTTCCCCCTAAGTCCATTGTATCATTCTTATGCCTTTGCGTACTCATAGCTTAGCTCCCACTTCTAAGTGAGAATATGCAACGTTTGATTTTCTATTCCTGAGTTACTTCACTTAGAATAATGGTCTCCAGTTCCATCCAGGTTGCCGCTAATGCCATTATTTCACTCCTTTTTTTTTTTTTTTTTTAACGGAGTTTTGCTCTTGTTACCCAGGCTTGAGTGCAATGGCGCGATCTCAGCTCACTACAATCTCTGCCTCCCAGGTTCAAGCGATTCTCCTGCCTCAGCTTCCCGAGTAGCTGAGATTACAGATGCCCGCCACCACACCTGGCTAATTTTTGTATTTTTAGTAGGGACGGGGTTTTGCCATGTTGGCCAGGCCAGTCTCGAACTCCTGACCTCAGGTGATCCGCCCACCTGGGCCTCCCAAAGTGCTGGGATTGCAGGCGTGAGCCCCCAGGCCCAGCCTATTTCATTCCTTTTTATGGCCGAGTAGTATTCCATGGTATATATACCACATTGTCTTTATCCACTCATTGATTGATGGGCATCTGGGCTGATTCCAGATTTTCGCAATTGCGAATAGTCCTGTTATAAATATGAGTGTGCAAGTGTATTTTTCGTATAATGACTTATTTTCCTGTGGGTAGCTACCCAGTAGTTACTTTCCATTCCTGTAAATTACAATGTATATAAACATGATGAGTGTCAAATGATGAATGTCTCAAAATTACTGTGTGCTCCCTTCCTGGAATGACAGCAAGGACCTACTGCCCCAGGCTAAGAAAAGATATTCAGTTAAAGATACTCTTGTTTGTGTGGGTTTTCTTGTTTTGGTTGTGTAAGTAGAATTCTCCACCTTAGGAATATCTAACATTTCTTTTTTTATTTTCCCTACTAACCATCCAGTATATCTCCTAGATGTGCCTGGCCTCTGCTATCAACATATTTTCTGGAGAAAGCAAATTAATTTTCAGTTAATATTAACCTGAATAAAAAATTATAAAGCAAAGGATTAATGTACAACCATATAATAATATGTAGCATATACGTCAAAACACTTTTTTTTTTTTTGAGACAGAGTCTCGCTCTGTCACCCTGGCTGGAGTGCAGTGGCATGATCTCAGCTCACTGCAACCTCCACCTCCTGGGTTCAAGCCATTCTCCTGCCTCAGCCTCCCGAGTAGCTGGAATTACAGGAGCCCACCACCACACCCAGCTAATTTTTATATTTTTTAGTTGAGATGGGGTTTCACCAGGTTGGCCAGTTTGGTCTCAAACTCCTGACCTCAAGTTACCTGCCTGCCTCGGCCTCCCAAAGTGCTGGGATTACAGGCATGAGCCACTGTGCCCAGCTAAAATACATTTTAAGTCTATTATTTGAAACTATTTCTTTATTTGTTCCTCTGCTGGCAGAGAAAAGTTTTAAAAATTTGATGTCCATTGGAGCTGGAATGTGCATAGGTGTGAGGGCTGGGGGGTAAGTGTGTCACAGTGACTAGTTAGGTAGGATAAGGTATGTCTAACTCACAGCTGAATTTTTTGTTTTGGTTTTGGCTTTATAAGAAAGAACATTCTGTTGTTCAAAACATTGGAGAATAACAAAAAGAAAGAACATTCTGATACTAGCATTAATAAGTTTGTTCTCTTTAAAGATGTGTAATGGGTATTGATCCTTTTCCCAGTCTAAACATTATTTAAGTCAAAGAAAACCTCAATATCACCTATGGAATATATTGCATATTAATCTACACAAATATATATAAGGTTGGTGCAAAAGTTATTGTGGCTTTTGCCATTGAAAGGAATGGCAAAAAAAATCGTCCAAGTAATGGCACTAACCAAACACATTGTGTTCTACATAAGAGGTACATATAGATGTATACATTATACACATATACACATATACATACATGAACATTATGTAGAACCTACGAATTTGCCAGTATTTGACCACTTTCTACTTATGACGGCAGCAATTTCTTATGATTCAATTATATAGTATCTTGAAAAAAAGGATAGCTTTGTCGTTTCCATATATAAATTATTAGGTTGGTAGAAAGGTAATTAAAAGTAATGGCAAAAACTGCCATTACTTTAATACTTAAAATTCCCAAGTACAATACAAATGATGTATTCTTATCTGACATTTCTCCCCTATGCAACATGTTCTCAGTTTTCTGCTTTATTTCTATTGATATACTGATATATTTCTATTGATATATTGATATATTGCTACAAGGTCACCTGGCTCCTAACGGATAGTGTCCAATACTCAAAGAACAGAGAAATGCATTTGCTTTTACCCTGCCCGTTGGGATTTATTCAGCTGTTTCTAAACAAAACCCTTTCTCTTTCCCTCTTCCTAGGGCTGTGTCTGTAAAGACAAAGGCCAGTGCTTCTGTGACGGGGCCAAAGGGGAGAAGGTAAAAACAAAACCTAATACTGCTTGTTGACACTGTAAAGCTCTAGAAGGTAAAACTCACCTTCTTCTTTCATCGGTAGCAGAAAGATCAGCAGTATGTTGTTCCATTTCCCAAATCCAATGTTAAAGTAATTGTATATAAACATTAACCTAAAAAAAAAAAGAAAAAAGTCATCTAGGAAGCTTCAGATACCTTATATATACAATGGCAATTAAATTACAACTCTCTTGGTCTGTAAAGAATAAGTAGCAAATGAGAAAAAGAAAAAGAAAGTTTATGACAAGCCTCCATATGTATACACTATTTACAATGTTGCTAAACACAAGAGAAGAACTGAAAACGATTTGATTCATTCACTTTGACAGAAAATAAACATTGAAATTCACAGATTTTTGTCCTGCAGCATTGGTTCAAGTTCGCCCCCTGGTGGAGAAATCCCGCAGCAGCACACTGGTTGAGGCAAAACTTAGAGGGAAGTAGCTCCATTGCAGAATTCAAGAAAAAAAGGAATGCCGTGAAATCTCATTAATTCGCTCCATTAACTTGCAATTTGTGATAATTAAGATAGAGGCAGAACTAAAGTTTTTTTCTTTGTTTACCAAACCCTTTCCTCAGAGACACTAATTAATTGTTTAACAATATTGAAGGATGACTATTTTAAAATATTTTAAGAACATATTTAAGCTCTTTATCTAATTTCTATATAATGTGTATGCTAATTATAATAATTGTACTTATTTTAAATTGTTTCATAATTCGCATGTAGTTGGATTTAGGTTTTTTCTTGAATCTGTGAATGTATTAAAATTCAGGTTCCCATTGAGAAGCACTTTCTCTGTGATTCTCCTTGCATTCAAGAAGCATTTATTGAGTTTCTACTATTTGCAAGATGCTATTCTAGGGTGTATAAAAGTAACTGAGTAGCGAGAGGGGTCTAGTACATTCTTTTATTTCTCTTCTTATTGAGTGTGTGTGCACACACACAATGTAAAATAGCTGACTTGTTCTTTTTTGTTTTAATTTGCCAATTGTGTAACTAAATTGACCCAATTAACCAAATCAGCTGGTGGCCTTTACTGTTGAAGAGTACAGTCGGCCCTCCTTATCCACAGTTTCTGAATCCTCAGAATCAACCAATGGCATACTGAAAATACTTGGCGGGGGGGGGCAATAATAAAAAATAACAATACAACAATAAAAGATAATACAAATAAAAAATGCAGTATAACAACTATTTGCAAAGCATTTGCATTGTATTAGGTATTATAAGTCACCTAGAGATTTAAAGTATATGGAAGGATGTTCTAGGTTATATGCAAATAGTATGCCATTTTGTATAAGGGACTTAAGAATCCACAGGTTTTCGTGTGGGGGGGAAGGTCCTGGAAGCAATCCCCCAGCGACACTGAGGGACAAACGTAATTCCAAGATACATATCCATGGGAAAATTATTTGTTGGTAGAACCGTGTCAAGCCTTGGGCTTAAAGTACTTTCACTCACTTTTACTAGGTACTTTCCCTTAATATTATCCGACTCCTTCTAAAACATTACTGAGCTCACACCTTTTTGGTTATGCCACCCTTGCTGCCTCTCCTGTGTCTCCTACACAAATAGCAGATTCAATTACTAACTCCTGTGTATTAAAGAAAGGGCTAAGACTCATAACCTGCCTGGTGGCGTTCTTTCAAGCTACATAGTAATTATAAACTCCCCAGACACCTTCTTGCACCTGACCCTCACTGTCTCTCCATCCCACAACAAACACTCCACTAACCTTGATGCTTCTACCTGGGCGTTCCCTTTTATTTTTTATTCCTTCTCCCTTCAGCTCTGCTCTACATAGCCCTACCATCTGGGGGAAAGTCAAGTTTCTACAAGACCAAGAGCCACCACTTTCAAGCCTATAGACAAATACTAACAACTAGTAGCTTTCTGGTTACCTATGTAGTCACTCCTGAGTGCTAATTATGATTTTTTTAATCCAAGGAAAAAATATGCAGTCATCATGAAGTCATAAACAAGAGAACATAATGTTTATTGGTGTGTTTATTGTTGGATAGTTGCTGCTCTGTGTGTTTCTCACCTCGTTTTGGTTTTAACAGGGGGAAAAAGGCTTTCCTGGACCCCCCGGTTCTCCTGGCCAGAAAGGATTCACGGGTCCTGAAGGCTTGCCTGGACCGCAGGGACCCAAGGTATGTCATCTTGCAAGCTTGGAAAATCCCCAACCCACCTAACCCTCTTCCTGCCTACCCCCTGGGCTGCTGCAAACCTGGAGAGAATTCCGCATCTTAGTCAACTACTAGGTGCATGGTGAACTCCTGGGCCCCAGTATTAGCGGGCCACATAGAACCACAACCTGTTCCAAGACTATTGCAAATGATCATCATTAGCTTCAAGTCTGTGGCTCCAATTCATCTCCCTCCCTAACCTACAGTGTCTACATCTGCATCTGTTCCTAGCTCTATTCCTCCTACAATGAAAAATCAGAGCTCTTTTCGCTTCTATTCAAGACCTGTCCAACCACCTGTGCCCCATCCTTGGGATTCCTTGTTCCACAAGGTGCCTCCCCTCTCTCCGGACATTCCAGCTTTTCTTTTGTTACTGGCTTTTCTCTTTCAGTTCTTAAACATGCAAATATTTTCCCATGATAATACAAAACTTCCTCTCCATCTGTTATGTCCTGTGACCAAAGGATTGCCATCCTTTCCCTGACTTTCCTTTCTCTGTCAAACTTCTTAAAAGAATAGTCAAACATGCTGCCTGTAGTTCATCTACTATTCAATCCTTAGCAATAATTTGCCTCCTACCACCTCTCCTCTGAAAACACTCCAGCAAAGATCACCAATGACCTTCAAGTGGCCAATGCCAATACATACTTTTGTGTCTTAATCTGACCTGAACCCCTCTGCTTAGTTTCAAATTATGTGGATCGCTCTCCTCTCCTTGAAACATTTGTCTGTCTTTGTTTCTGTATTTCTCCTGTCTATCCTTCCCTTCCTCCGTGGGTTTCTCTTTTCCTTCTGGTCCCTTAAACATCCAGAGTCTACGACCCTTCACACTCATCACACATTCTTATCCTAAAGTATGTGATACAGCAAAGGGCTTTGTTTAAATAAATACCCTAGAGGATTTACTAAATAACTGAATAACCACTGGATTTGCTGAGTACTCTTTCCTGCTGTGGACATTAGCTAGACTTAAGCCTGGCTTCTCACGCACCCACACATTCATTCCCCTGACTACTGAACTCCAGCAAGCTATAAACCAACTAATGAGCTATGAAAAATAATAATAATTGATCTATACAGGGTCTTTTACAAATTTCATAATATATTAGAATATGTATTAGAGGCCAGACACAGTGGTTCATGCCTGTAGTCCCATTGCTCTGGGAGGCTGAGGCAGGAGGATCACTTGAGCCCACGAGTTTGAGGTCAACCTGGGCAACATAAGGAGACCTAGTTTCTACCAAAAATACAAAAATTAGCCAGTTGTGGTGGCATATGTCTGTGGTCTCAGCTACTCAGGAGGCTGAGGTGGGAGGATTGCTTGAGCCCTGGAGGCAGAGGCTGCAGTGAGCCATGATCATGCTATTGCACTCCAGCCTGGGTAACAGAGCGAGACCCTGTCAAAAAAAAAATACATATATATGTATTAGAATAATGTATGGAATATGTAAATGATAATCAAAGCCAAAGCCAACCTACTGCATATGTAACTCTGTGCCAGGCATTGCGCCATCTATTTCTCCCTGGATCTCATTTGATCCTCACATCAGTCCCACAAGTCATGACTGTGGTGATTTACAACGTAGTTCCCATCATTACCTCCACTACATGGATGAGAAAACGGACACAGAGCCCTTGAGGAATTTGTCCTGGGTCACGCAGCTCACAGGAAGCAAAATCAGAGTTCAAACCTGGTTTGACACTGTGTGTGGGATTTTCCTCAAACCAAACAATTCTCCAACTCCCTGGATGCCAACTGGGTACCCAACAATTCAGTTATGACATTAAATACCTGGGGTTAGTGCAGACCCCGTAGGGTAAGGGTTCAGTCCCACAAGACTGTTCCCACTTCAGGACTAGTCATAAGTAGTGGGTCCTCAGTTTCCCATAATTCCGTCCAACTTGGCTACAAATAAATTAGGCATCCCCATGACCTCCTCCTCCGCTTTGATAATTTGCTAAAGAGCCTCACAGAACTCATGGGAACATTTACCAGGTTGTTATAAGGGATATGAACAAGAGATGAAGAGATACACAGGAGAAGGTCCAGAAGGGTCCCAAGTGCAGGAGCTTCTGTCGCCATGGAGTTAAGGTGCATTACTGTCCCGGAACATGAATGTTCACCCACCCAGAAGCTCTCTGAACACCATGCTTCAGGGATTCTCATGGAGGTGTCATCACGTGGGCAGGATCAATTATAAACTCAATTTCCAGTTCCGCTTTCCTCACTGAAGGGTGCAGCTGGAGCTGAAAGTTTCAAGCTTCTAATCATGGCTTGGTCTTTCTGATGACCAGCCCCCATCTGGCAGCCCATCAAGAGTTGCCTCCTGGCCGGGCACGGTGGCTCACGCTTGTAATCCCAGCACTTTGGGAGGCCGAGGCGGGCAGATCACGAGGCAGGAGATCGAGACCACGGTGAAACCCCGTCTCTACTAAAAATACAAAAAAATTAGCCGGGCGAAGTGGCGGGCGCCTGTAGTCCCAGCTACTCGGGAGGCTGAGGCAGGAGAATGGCGTGAACCTGGGAGGCGGAGCCTGCAGTGAGCCGAGATCGCGCCACTGCACTCCAGCCTGGGCGACAGAGCGAGACTCCGTCTCAAAAAAAAAAAAAAAAAAAGAGTTGCCTCCTTAGAACAAAAGACACTTCTATCACCCAGGATATTCCAAGTGAGGTCAAACACCAAATATTAGAACAAAAGATGGTCTTAATTCCCCTATCACTCAGAATATTAGAAGGGTTTTAGGAGCTCTGTGTCAGGAACCAAAGGCACAGAACAAACATGTCTTTCTCATGTCACATATATGATGCCAGAATCAAACTCTTGAAACCACACCCACAGCTTACATGTAAAATGCAAAATCTTGCTGTTTTCCAGCAATTCTGCCATTTCCCTGTCTACCATATTCATGTGTGTGTTCTTTTTGTCCATTTCTCCTTCTTCTGATCCTAATTTTGAAAAAGTCATTCAGATTCTGGGCAGAAACTGAACACTGACTTCCTCTACGGCATGGACCCAGGTTTTCTTCCATTTCTATTGGTAGAACGAGTTTTCAACCCTGGACTTAGATCAGCCCAATGCCGATTCCTTTTTTTAAAAAAATTGTTATCTGTAGCCCACTCTGTTTCATTCTCTTCAGCATTTCTTTAGAGGTGCTGAAATTCATTAAAATAGTCACAAACACATGGCACTTAGTATGGGTTACATGCATGCAGGCATTCCAGAAAATTAATCCAGGAAACCTGAGTCCCATGTTGTCATAGATTCATATTTTAAAGCATATAAGGCTTACAGATATATATGAATAGCTACGAAAGATAATATAATCAAAGGCAGACAATTAGAGAATATTAAAACCTGACCAAAAAGATGTTTTAGATTTACAAGATTTCTATTTTAATTTTAAATATTTTCTGCAATGAGAAAGTAAAACCTTCTGCTTTCGGCATCACATGAATAGAATTCTGTAGGGAAGGGGAATGGCCTTGAACACAGCCATGCACCCCAGAATTCCACCGTAGATGGGAGAGACTGACTTTGGCCTTGACAGTGCAATCTCAGAAGATTCTGTAACAACCCTTTTCTCAAATAATAACAATAAAATTAAAAATCAAAACATACTGAAACTCTCTGGAATGATGAAAATGGCTTTTGGACAATGAAACTTTCACACCACGTGGCCTAGCTGAAATAGTCACCATTTAAGGTTATTCTCCAAGAAATGGGACGTCGAAACGGAATGCATTACATGCCCAAAGCAAGTTTATCTCTGGTTCAGGCAGTCCTTACTTGGCTATATATTTCCTTGTGCATGTCAGGCACATTTTGTTAATAGTGTTTCTTGTGCTCAGAAATACTGGCTGCCATTCTCATCCACAATTGTAGTTGTGTCATTCATTTTTATCAGACCTCAGCAGCTGTGAGGCTAATTAGGACTTTTTTTTTATTATTATACTTTAGGTTTTAGGGTACATGTGCACAATGTGCAGGTTTGTTACATATGTATCCATGTGCCATAAGCCATAATTAGGACTTTTGCACAGACTTTAATGTGCACAAGAATCACTAAAGAACCATGTTAAAAATGCAGACTCTGGGTCAATAGTCTGGGAGGTGAGGCAGATCTAAGATTCTACATTTCTAATAAGCTTCCAGGTAATGCTAATGCTGCAGGCCCCAAACCCCACTTTGAGTAGCAAGGGTTTGAATGAATTTTTGTCTTTTCTGATAAACAATTATCAAGTTCCAATGAAATAAGCAAGCAATTGAATCTTATTAACAATGAAATAATCAGAAGGGCAAAACAGCTTGGCATGTGACTAAGACTGGGTTTGATGTATGGGTTTCTTAGTGCCAAATAATTTTCAGAGTGTTTACTTTTTTCAGACTGTTTACTTTTTCTTTTTTCACTTGATTCTAGGGCTCTCCAGGACTTCCAGGACTCATGGGTTCCAAAGGTGCAAGGGTTAGTAGTCTAATCAGTCCATCCTGATCATCCAACCAGTCCATCCTGATCGTTAAAAGATCAGCTTTTCACCGTAAGAGTTATACAGATGTCAGAAAGGAGTACACTCTGTATGGTTCCATAGATGAAGTTCAAGAACAGGTAAAACTAATCTGTAATGGTAGATGTCAAAGGAGTGGTTACCACATTAGGGGCAAGTGTTAAACCGACCAAGAAAGGCCATGAAGGAACCTCTGGAGTGATAGAGATGCTCTGTGTCTGATGAGATGATGGTATATAAAACTACACGTAGGTCAACATTCGTTAAGCTATTCAGTTAAGCTGTTCTCAAAAGATTGGAGCACCTCATTGCATGCAAATTGTACCTTAGGAATCTATCCAAAAAAGCTGAAAATAATCTCAATGATATCTTTTTAAGAGTTACATAAATGTGAGATTTACAAAAGTTTGTTAAACGTTTAGTGTTTGTTTTCCCAATCATTTTGAGCTATTCCCAGTTATAGTGGAGGAAAAAGATTATTGCAATGGTAAATAAATTTATGTTTATAGATTGAACATTTTTAAAGTTTTTTTTTGCCACCCCCTCCTTTTTTCTATGTCTTCAGGGAATAACTGGATTGCCAGGATTTTCCGGTTCTCCTGGACTTCCAGTAAGTAATAGGAAAAATCTGTAGCTAGAAAATTTAAAAGTAAGCTCATTTTAATAAAGATGTTAAAACAGTCGTGCAAGAAAATGTGTTCTGATGCATTTGTTACATGAAGAAAATAGCACCATAGGATGGCATATTATATTAGTGTGTGGATTTTTACGACATATGAGTCAAACTGTACTTCCTGAAATACAAGCAGAACAGGATAGGATAGGGTAGGATAATTAGTAAAGTATATGGTAAGTCGGCCCTCCATATCCATTGATTCCACATCCATGGATTCAACCAACCAACTGTAGATCAAAAATATTTTAAAAAAACAATAAAAATTGTACAAACTTAAAAACCATTACAGTATAACAACTATTTACATAGAATTCACATCGTATTAGGTATTATAAGTAATCTAGAGATGACTTTAAGCATACAGGCGGATATGTATAGGTTATGTGCAAATATTATATCATTTTATATAACAGACTTGAGTATCTGTGGATTTTGGTATTCATAGGGGTCCTGGGACTAACCCCCACAGGTGCTGAAGGAAACTATATGTTACAAGCTGATAGAATAGGATAGGATAGGGTAGAATGAAATGATTGTATTTAATAGCACAGAATAATAAAATAGTTTCATTTGTGCACACTTTCCTCTTCTGTTTCCCTTCCTTTCTCCCCAGCTTAAAACAGCATGTTAAGGGACTCTTTTATTTTATGGATAAAAGGCTTTTGCTTTATCTGAAATATCCACATCTCACTTGATGAGTCTTCATTTTAGTCAGCCTGTTCGGTTTTTTATTACTGGAATTATATGTAAAATCACAATGTACATTTACTACTTAACCATTTAAACAATCATTTATATTTCAAGAGCTATTTAAATCAGTCCATCTTTTCTCTTGGGTTCAGTGCTGTTTCTTGGGATGACCCTCCTCATTGAGACTTGTTCTTCTTCCAGGGCACCCCAGGCAATACTGGGCCTTATGGACTTGTCGGTGTACCAGGATGCAATGGTTCTAAGGTAAGTACTTTTCACACAGAAGATGATTAATAAATGCTTTGCAGAATGACTAAATCAAGGTGAAGTTGCAATGAAAGGCAGACAGGCTTCCCTTGAAACATTCCTTTAGGCCAGAACCAACAGTATAATTTGGAGCCAGGAAACTTCCCATTTTCTTTCTTCACATTCCTTGCTTTCTAATTGTCTTTTAAGGAAGTTCTCCCACAGAAAGAAAACTTGGAGCTCAACTGGTTGTTTTCATCTGAGGCTGTGTATATCAATCAGAAACCAAAGCTTTGAGCGCAGAATTAGTTTTGGGGAAGGAATGACTGAGCTTTTCAGTGTTCACTCACCTCCTTTTGTTTTCTAACTGAGCTCTCCTTTTCTCCAGAATGGTGGCCATGAATGAACTAATTACTCAAGTTTGAAGGAAACAGCAATTAAAAAGTTCTTGGCGCAATTAGACTTTGCCATTTATGCACAATTTGAGAAACAGTATTCTAATCCTGTTTTTAATTAAGATAATGGTTTTTTGGTCTTCAGCCTCATGACCCAGTAGCCATAAGGAATTCGGGTTACTTTGTCTAGATTTACCATTGCAAGGTTGGAAGCGAGAAACAGGAAAAATATCTGAATAGGCTCTTCTAGAACAACTAAGAATAATAACAAACTTTGTATGTCTTTTAGGGTGAGCAGGGGTTTCCAGGACTCCCAGGGACACCGGGCTACCCAGGGATCCCGGTAGGTTTGCATGTCTAATCCCCCACCAAAGACATAAAGCATAAATAAAAGTGGTCTACTCCATATGGCCATATACACAAATCTGTCATGACTTTAGGGAAGTCTGGGGTAGCCATAGTAGACATTCAACTAATAGTTAGGGAATGGATGAATACATGCCTTATGAGTGTAGGGTTAGAGGTTGAGACTTTGTTTTGCTTTTGAGACATCCAAGTGGAGATGCATGAGAGGTACTTGGATTCACTCAGAGAAGAGGTCCTAGCTGGTGGTGAATCAAGGAGTCAGAGTGAGGAGAAAAGGGGCTTAGAACTAAGACTTAGCTCCAGCAGTGATGTTGAGATCATGGAGAATGATCCTGTAAAGGAGGAGCGGCCCTGGTGGGAGAAAGAAAACCAGCAGGAGTGCATTATGGAGGCCCAGGAAAGACCTATTGTAGTAGAAGGGAGTGGCAGACAGCTGCTGGATGCTGTTGCAAAGTCCAGTCAGAGGAGTACTGACATGTTGGCATTGGTTTTAGCAACATCAATATCATGTCTGACCTTAGCAAGGGACAATTCCATGGCAGGATGGAGCAGGGGGCAGATTTGGAACTGAAGGATGGGTGGGAAATGAGCAAAATGGGAAGTTCACAGGTGAGACAAAGGAGAGACAGGACAGTATGGTGGGAGGTAAAAGATTAAGGGAAGACTTTGCTTTGTAAGCCTGTGGGAGGTGTATGGTGCGGAGAGGATGCACAATAGCAGAGAGGGCAGAGCAGACCGAGTAGGAGTGTGTGCGTTTGATTTTCCTCTAGTTGTTCATAGGTTGCTTTTTTCCTAGGGTGCTGCTGGTTTGAAAGGACAAAAGGTAAGTCATTGGTGGAATGCTGTCACTGAGAATCTCTAACTGTACATATGAAAAGGACTTCTATGAAATAATGAGACTTAAGTCATTACAAATAAGATTTCGTAATCCAGACCTTAATCATTCAGAAACAATAAGAATTGGGACATGATATTTATTCCTATTAAATAGCTCCTTCTGGCTCTTGTCATAAAGAGTCTTAAGGATACAGGGTTTGTATCATTGTTTAAAGAAATAGGGTCTTGGAGAAGAAAACTGACCTCATGCTCAGGGCCCCAAATTCTAGGGCAGGGATTATCACTATTTTTGGTATCTTGGGAAATGATTTATTACCCCTGCGTCTTTCTTCTTTCCACTGTAAATTTTTGTTTTTTTTTGAGATGGAATCTTGCTCTGTTGCCCAGGCTGGAGTGCAGTGGCGCAATCTCAGCTCACTGCAACCTCCACCTCCTGGGCTCAAGCGTTTCTTCTGTCTCAGTCTCCCAAGTAACTGGGATTACAGGTCCATGCCACCACACCCAGCTAATTCTTGTATTTTTAGTAGACATGGGGTTTCGCCATGTTGGCCAGGCTGGTCTTGAACTCCTGACCTCAGGTGATCTGCTCGTTTTGATCTCCCAAAGTGCTGGGATTACAGGCATGCGCCACTGTACTGGGTCCACTGTAAATTTTTGATTTTAGAAAATATGAAAATGCTTTGAATTCTTCATAATGGAATAATTACAAAATCATAAATCATTTCTCTGAGTATATATCTTGAAAAGCACTTTTATCTTTGAAGAAGTATAGCTTTGAATAAGCACTTGAAGGGGTTTTGAAAATATAACATTGATGATGTTTGATGAACTTCTTCATTTTCAAGGGTGCTCCTGCTAAAGGAGAAGATATAGAACTTGATGCAAAAGGCGACCCCGGGTTGCCAGGGGCTCCAGGACCCCAGGTACAGCACTTCAGAGAAGGTCCCTATTATTCCCAGTTTTTCACTCTGTCTCTCTCTTTTCGCCTCTCTTTCCTCCATCTCTCTTTTCCCCCATAGGTCCCTGTCACTCTCTTAAGAAGATTTTAAATAGAAATTCCTATTTATTCTATTTACATGTCTGGCCTCATTTCATTCTAAAGCTTTCACCCTATTCTGGAAAACTACATGATGCTGATATGCAAAGATGATTTGAGTATGTTTTTCGTCCTCTTCTTCACTCTCAGTCACCAAGCTTGCCTGAATCTAACAGGAATAGTTATGTTCCACTTAATTTGTATTTGTTGAAAATAAGGGTAGGTTTGTATCACACATCGAATATCATTTAAATCTGTAATTTTAAATAACAGCCCTATTTTAAAATTTGCATAATGATAAATAAAAGGTTTTTATTTAAATGCAACTCTCTCCAGTTGAAGTGTTTGCTTTTCTGATTTATATGTATGTAGCCTGAGTATGATCCAAAAGGGATACAAAGAGACACAACTGCCTTTGGGGCTGTGTGTGCTTTACTTTGTGATTCAAAAAGACCCTTTCATAGACCTAAACCACAAGTGCCAACTTTCAGGTTATAATTATACATAACCAAAATTAACTAGTTTTATACACACACACACACACACACACACACACACACACACATATACGTATATATATATATATATTTTTTTTTTGATTTTTGAGAAGGAGTCTGGCTCTGTCGCCCAGGCTGGAGTCCAGTGGTGCAATCTTGGGTCACTGCAACCTCCACCTCCCAGATTCAAGCAATTCTCCTGCCTCAGCCTCCTGAGTAGCTGGGACTACAGGCGCGGGCCACCATGCCCTGCTAATTTTTGTATTTTTAGTAGAGATGGGGTTTCACCATGTTGGCCGGGCTGGTCTAGAGCTCCTGACCTCAGGTGATCCACTAACTTCAGCCTCCCAAAGTGCTGGGATTACGGGCATGAGCCAACATGCCCAGCCAATTAACCAGAATTATTTTAACTTAGTTCAGAATTGTATGTAGAAATTCCTGGGTAGACATGGGATATTTGCATAAGTGAGTTTGAGTTGAGGCTCTTGAAATCCTATGTGGTGAGCCATCCCAACTGAGGATGTGAAGTTAGATTAGAAGCTGCAGAAAACGCAGAATGATGCAATTAGGAGCTATTATAGCTTCTGAGAAGAGATGCAGGATATGGTGGCTCTTGCTTTTTTGCTTAAAAAACATTGAAGAGTCCAGATGCTGAAGGCAGGGGATCCAGGAAGAAGAGATAACAGTAATCCGAGATATTGATACATTCTTTAAATGTGTATTGATTATTGTCTATGTATTAGTCATTGTGATGATGCTGAAGATATAATGATGGTACATTTGATTATACAAGAAATATTTTTTACCTGCCAATTACATGCTAGGGGCTATTTCTAGGCTCTAGGAATACAGTAGGGCACAAATCAGCCAAAATATAGATTTAAGGCTGGGCGCAGTGCTCATACCTGTAATCCCAGCACTTTGGGAGGCCAAGGCAGGAGGATCACTTGAGGTCAGGAGTTTGAGACCAGCCTGGCCAACATGGTGAAACTCCATCTCTACTAAAGACACAAAAATTAGCCAGGTGTGGTGGCGTGTGCCTGTAGTCCCAGCTACTTGGGAGGCTGAGGCAGGAGAATCACTTGAACCCGGGAGGCAGAGGCTGCAGTGAGCAGAGATCATACCACTGCACTCCAGCCTGAGGACAGAATGAGACTCTATCTCAAAAAAATAGGTAGATAGAAGATAAAAGATGATAGATAGATAGATAGATAGATAGACAGATAGATATTTAAAAATTGTACGAACCAGGCATAGTGGCATGTGCCTGTAGTCCCAGCTACTTGGGAAAGCTGAGATGAGAATGTCTCTTGAGCCTAGGAGTTAATAGGCCAGCCTGGGCAACATAGCGAGACCCAGTCTCTTAAAATATATATATACAGCCTTCATAGAGCTTACATTCTCATGGAGGAAACAAAAAAAGTATAAATGAGTAACTATGGCATGTGAGTAATAAATGCTAAAGATAAAAATAATGCATGAAAGCAGGATAGGAAGTGTCTGGGTTGGAAGGTGGGTTTCAACTTTGGATAAGCCGGAAGGCTTTATGGAAAGGACAACAATTGCATAAAGACAAGAAAAGGAAAAGGGAGTGAATCATACAGATACCTGGGAAAAGGGGATTATAGGCAGAGGGAGAGCAGGTGGCAGGCCCTAATGTAGGAGTATGCTTGGCCAAAACAAGAGAGAGAAAGGAAAAGGGAGAAGAAAAGAGGTGGGAAGAAAGAGAAAAGCAAAATTTTGAAACGTCTGAAGTAAAGCAACTACTTTGGTCATTTTAGAAACGTTATCGTCCAGATGGTCCTGCCAGCCTGTTACACATGGCAACACTTTTTGATGTTTGTTATCATTAGCTGCAGCCACTGAAAAGGGAGGTGTTATGCTCTTCTGATTTTATTAAAATATTTTAATGCATTTAATTAATGGACATTGTTATTAAGTGAGAAGTAAATTTAAACTTATTCTTCTCTCAATTTCAAGGGTTTGCCAGGCCCTCCAGGTTTCCCTGGGCCCGTTGGCCCACCTGGTCCTCCGGGATTCTTTGTGAGTATCAAGTCATCCTTGCTACAGACTCTGTCAACTAATAGATTCATTATTTATTATTAAAAAGTTATTAAAAGAATTTTTCTGCTTGGATGCATTTCTTGCCGTCATTTTCATTTGTGGATTTTTCTAGGGCTTTCCAGGAGCCATGGGACCTAGAGGACCTAAGGTAGACTACAGTTCATATGATGTAACAACTAGCATATGCTACTCAATCTCAAAGCCAAACCTGGTCTGCTTCTTCATGTGGGTCACTGTTAGGCACCTCTCTGGAACTCACAAGGATTCCTAGCAGGGAAGAGCAAGGCTAGCTGCTCTCACCTCGCTTCTCCTTGCATTTCAGTAACTTGATCCCTGATACCAAGAGTCTTAATTCAATTTATAAGAAGCTACTTATCAGGAAAAAGGCAAGGATTCTTAATCCACAGGTTTTCCATTTCTGATCATCTCACACTGCACATTATCCTCTGAGTTTTTGTAGTGTGCTGCTTCACAAAGCCAACCTGGTCTCATGCTAGTAAGTAAAAGATGACTATTTGTGTGTTCATTACACAGGGTCTTGCATGCATTTCTGTTAAGACCAGGCCAGGCGCATTGGCTCACACCTGTAACCCCAGCACTTTGGAAGGCCGAGGCAGGTGGATCACTTGAGGTCAGGAGTTCGAGGCCAGCCTGGCCAAACGTGATGAAACCCCATCTCTGCTAAAAATACAAAAATTAGCTGGGCATGGTGGCGCATGCCTGTAATCCCAGCTACTCAGGGGCTGAGGAAGGAAAATCGCTTGAACCCGGGAGTCGGAGTTTGCAGTGAGCCAAGATAGCACCACTGCACTCCAGCCTGGGTGACAGAAAGAGGCTCCATCACAAACAAAAAAAAACAGAAGTGCAATTGTTAGTTTAATTATAAAAATGTTGAGTAAGGTTGAGCCCCAACAGGAAGTTAGTCCTAAACACAGTATCTCTTACTACCAGGTAGCCTTTTATTTTATTTCTTTCCTTTTTTTTTTTTTTTTTTTTTTTTTTTGAGATGGAGTCTCACTCTGTTGCCCAAGCTAGTGTACAGTGGTGCGATCTTGGCTCACTGCAACCTCCACCTCCTGGGTTCAAGCAATTCTCCTGCCTCAGCCTCCCGACTAAGTGGAATTACAGGCATGCATCACCACTCCCAGCTAATGTTTTTGTATTTTTAGTAGAGACAGGGTCTTACCATGTTGGCCAGGCTGGTCTCAAACTCCCGACCTCAGGTGATCCACCTGCCTCAGCCTCCCAAAGTGCTGGAATTACAGGCGTGAGCCACTGCGCCCGGCTCAGGTAGCCTTTTATATGAAGTATTTTCCAAGATACTTTCATATTTATTATCTCATTGATACACACAAATGCGTGCACGCGCACACACACACACACACGCACGCATGCACGCATGCACCCTGAGAGATGGATAGGTTCTGGTTAAGTGAATTGTCCAATAGACAGTACATGGCAGAGCTGAGGTTTAAAGAGTTTTGATCTAGCTTTGGTCTAACAAGGGGAAGATCTGCGTACTCAGTGGTGAAAAAGCAAGCAGATAGTAGTTGAAATGATGGATCAGCCATCATTAGTGAAGAAACTATTCGCATTAGACTCATGTCACTAAATTACTAGTGAAGTCGGGTAGCTGGAATTCTATTCTTAGATTCTCTATTAAGTATTGAATTTCAGAATCGTGAAATGCAGCTACCCATTCTTATTTTTAAAACAAGAAAAGAAGGGCATCAGGAAGTTAAATAGCCGGCCAGTGGGATTAAAACTAGCTAATGCAGAGCCAGAAAAATATGCTCTGAGCTGGGCTCCTTTCCGTCCCCCACACCACTGTGTGTCAGCATTTGCCATGTAAGCTTTCTGCACCTCAAGAGCTCCTCCTTTAAAAGAAACATATCAATGCTCTTCTCTAAGAAATGACTAAAATAATTTATCATTTTAAAATGAAAGTTAAAATATAAATGCTCAGTTACAAATATTGGAACTTTGATGGGTTTAGACTATTTATTCATATTTATTTTTAGAAAATAATTTGGTTTTGTGTTTTCTTACAGGGTCACATGGGTGAAAGAGTGATAGGACGAAAAGGAGAGCGGGTAATTTAAATACTATGTTTTATTAGCAGGCAAGATATTTTATGTCCCAGAGAATATCAGCCTATACCGTTTACTTACTGGCCAAGCTGAAATTGATGGGCCTTCATTTGTTCTATCTTCCTGTATAAGCACTAAAGGGGAAAAGTGGACCTTTCAAATGTAGTAACATTGAAATGTTGATGCTGTTGTTTATTTTCTCACTCCTGAGTGTTTTTGTCTGTAGGGTGTGAAAGGGTTAACAGGACCCCCGGGACCACCAGGAACAGTTATTGTGACCCTAACTGGCCCAGATAACAGAACGGTAACTCTGCAATTTTATGATTAGTGTTGTGCCTTGCCGTGTCTAGGACGCAGTCCTTGTGACCCTGTACGTCTTTTACAAGCTCTTGTTATCTAAGCCCAGCTCAGCCCAGCTCCCTCAGCCAGCCAGAACCTCCAGTATTTATTCCTTCCCGTCCTTTACTCATAAATCCTGGAAATATTATACAGGGAAGATCTGAGGCTCCAGCTTGGGCAACAGAGTGAGACTTCATTTCAAAAAAAAAAATACTTAAAAAAAAGTTTGCAGGTAATTTCAGTGAGTTCGCAAGTATAAAATTTGAAATGTGAGAAATGGAAGGTGTATTGGGTTGCGTTAACATGAGGCACATTCATAGTCTGTAAACCCAGTTTATTGAACAGATAGAGGATTTGTCCCACTGTTGAATCAGTGAAATCTCATTTCATCCATCTGTAACAATGTTGAACTCTTTCTTTGGCAGGACCTCAAGGGGGAAAAGGGAGACAAGGGAGCAATGGGCGAGCCTGGACCTCCTGGACCCTCAGTAGGTTATTTAAAGTTATATTGTCCCCATAACACATAAAGTAGAACCTTAGTATTTAGTTTGATGTGTGTTTTGTCTTGTTGTTTTTTTTTTTTAAGAAAGTAAAGGAATAAAAGAATGGCTACTCCACAGGCAGAGCAGCTATTGCTTTTAAGTCTTAATATTAGCTAAAATACAATAACATTTGACCGCAGAGATCATGAATACACTAGAGTTATTTTACAGCCACTCCTAGCTGAAATCCTTGCACTGTTGTACATGCACCCAATGCCGCCCATCTTATGACTTATCTTCAGCATCAGCTTTTTTAGCATCTGCTTTTTAATTACTATTCATCAATAAGATTTCTCTCTTAGATGGCTCAGCACTTAAACATGTTTTTAAATGGCAGAATAACCAAAAGGGACAAATTAATAAAAATCAGTGTAAGTAAAAATTCAGTAATACATAAAACTTGACATGGCTCTAATTAATACAGGGACTGCCTGGAGAATCATATGGATCTGAAAAGGGTGCTCCTGGAGACCCTGGCCCGCAGGTAAATCTGGAAGTTCGGTGTCATGTGCAGCTTTGATTAGTCAGGACTTGGGACTCTTTAGGTTACAGGAACAAGATACCCAACTCAAACTAGCTCCAGTTAAAAATTTTTGTTCTTTAAGATTTGGGAGGCAGGATTTACTTGCTCAAGTATCTAAGACGTTCAAGGCTAAAACAGGGTTCAAGGACTTCAGAGCCTGAAAACACAAGGGCAGGACTCCCTCTCCATCTCACCTCTGCTTCTCACTGCATATCAGCCTCATTCTCTCCTCTGGCAGATGATCTTCCATGTCAGGGGAGATGGGGAGAAAGAGCTACCCTGCAGCAAACAACTTCAGACTAATGGCATTAGAGGAGAAAGAGAGCTTCTTTCTCCCTGGGTCCATTTATAAAATCCCAGGGAATTCATCTCATTGGCCCAGCTTGGTCACACGTCTCACTCTGGAAAAAAGGCTGTGACCAAGAGAAAAGGGTACTATAATTGGCCAGGCCAGTGGGGCAATGGGCTACTGAGACTGACAGTGCCATCAGAACCACCCAGAGGGAGGGAAGAGCAGCCCCCACAAAGGAAATAGGGCAATCTGTGACCAGAAGTGGGCGGTTGGAAAAACGGAAGCAGCAGGGGCCCCCACTATCCCACCCAGATCCATTTTGGAAAGATTTAAATCCATATATTGTGTTAAATCTCTAAAGGTTATACATGTGGAAAAGTAAAATCTACAAAAATTATATATAAGCAAAAGAATGTATTTTTTTGCCTGAGAAAAAATATTCAATGAACACGATTTTTAAATTTTATCAGGAAGGGCAAATACCATAAAAGTCAATCTAAACTGCCGGTTGAGATACCACACTGTATCTTTTATACATATATTTAAATATAGGCACACCTGGGGTCCAAGGAATTACCAATATTTCAAATAAATAAATAAATGGACTGTGAATACCTTCCTTTTTCTAGGCTTCCTTATTTACTTCTCTGCCCAGTGTGTGTGTGTGTTTTTTTCCCTTCCAAGTTTAGGGTGAACAGCATCAGCTCTAATTTAAGTTTGGCTGTTAATGTCCTTCCATCCTTCTCTGACTTTCTCTAGTTTCCCATTCTGACTGGCTTCTGCTTTCCCTGGAAAGAGAGGGCCATTGTGTATTCTGTGGCTAATAGTTTTTCCTTATAACACCTGGATGAAGATCTTTACTCAGACTTTTCATGCCTGAGGTCAAGAGGAGATGATCATATCACTTAAGATTTCCATATTTGTAAAGCTAGCCATATTTATTAAATTTCATGTTTTTGATTTGTTTTTGCTGTAGGGAAAACCCGGAAAAGATGGTGTTCCTGGCTTCCCTGGAAATGAGGTATAGACTTGATTTGGCCCACAGAGGCAGTAAAAATGTCAGTCCTACTAGCTGAAGAAGGATTTTTTAAAGTGACTAAATAGTTATAAACAAACAAAAAGCTTACAGCTTTTAAAAACTGCATTTGGGAATCATGGTTTTACATCTCCACTGTGAAGAGAGATCATCTGAGCACATTCTTTTGTTTCAGAGGAGTTCAAATTGCACCTGCTCCCCCTAGAAGCAGCTGGCTCCTGTGTCTTCTGACCCATTTCCCTTTGTTCTTTTCTTTAGGGAGTCAAGGGTAACAGGGGTTTCCCTGGATTAATGGGTGAAGATGGCATTAAGGTAATCCTCTCCCTAATATCCTATTTTAATAGGTTGGGTTTTGCCTATGCTTTTAATTTTACCTACAACCCTGGACCTAAGTACAAGGGACTACAATAACAGACTTCATTCAAATACCCTACTAGGTCTGTTAAGAAGAAAAGAGAGATGTGGCGACTTTACTTAAACATTTGAAGGGTGTTCTTGAGGGAAAGATATTAAACTTGTGCTGTGTACTTGAAGCTGTCTGACTTAGGACCAGTGAGAGTCCAGCTTTCCATGAGGAAGAGGTTGGAAAAGAACTACAACTGTAGGAAGTTTGTGGTTATTTGAGATCAAGCGTAGGCTAGAGTTCACAAGTCTTAATCTGAGTCATGATACATTGAAAGGTCGTGATCAATTAGTTGTGAACTGTATTCTGCACTTCTGACAATATGTTACAAACATTTTCAAATCATGTGTAGTCATGTATTGCTTGAAGACAGGGATATGTCCTGAGAAATGCACCATTAGGTGATTTTGTCATTGTGCAAAGATCATAGAGTGTACTCACACAAACCTAGATGGCAGAGATTGTTGCTCCTAGGCTATAAACCTGCACAGCATGTTACTGTACTGAATAGGCAATTGTAACACAAAGGTGGGTATTTGTGTTATCTAAACATAGAAAATGTGTAGTAAAAATATGATACTATAATTTTATGAGACCACTATCATATACACAGTCCATCATTGACCCAAACATTGTTATGTGGCACATGGCTATATATGTAGGTATATGTGCAGAGTCAAGATTTACCCTTTAATAGTATCACTTCCAGTAGAATTCTGAAATGCCTTCTTGAAGGAAAGGGGGTTTGTTACAGCTGGGACACTTGGAAATGCATACATACCTCTAACCTGGGTGCGAACACAGGAATGTGCAATGAACATGAACAAGCATTGCAGATGGTGTTGTGAAAGAAACCTGGAGAACCACCAGGGCAATAACAACTTCTGTACAACCTTGTAGTTGGGATTCCTTACTCCGATACGGGCTCTCCAGGAAAATTATTTAAAGTCAGTGTCCCTTTAACTTTAATTTGGTTTGTACATAACATCTAAATATCAATATATTGTCCATTTTAACTGTACATCTTGCTTTTTATATGTAAATACTTTGGGTGAACATATTCACAATTTGTAATTGTCTTTCACTGTAGGGACAGAAAGGGGACATTGGCTCTCCAGGATTTCGTGGTCCAGTAAGTGTGATTAAAGACAATATCAATGCTATGTTTGATCAAGTTCTTTAAAGTAGCAAGGAAATTTTGAATCAGTGTCTCTCATTAGCTGTGTGAGAGAGAGTGTAACATTTACCTTGTTAACAAACCAGGGAAGAAAGTAGCTGGTCACTATGTGTCCCCTTTGACCAAGGGGTAAATATTTCTATCTGGTCCCTGGAAGGCACTAGTGATGCCCATGCTGGGCTATGGAAGAGAAGAGAAGCTTTGTCTAAGCAGCCCAGGCCCAAGGTGATCCTGCACCTTCAGGGTAGAGGAGGACAGTGAAGCAACAAGGAATGAAGAAGTCAGCTTCTCCTCCCCTCCACCTGGGCCCAGGTTATGACAATTCCTTAGCAGAAGCTAAGCTACGGGTTTAATATATGGTCAGCCAAAAGCAATCATTCCAGCCCAAGCTCTGTGTAGCAGGCAGTGCTCCCCTTCCCAGCGGACAAGTATTTCATGTCAGCTCCTAACTGCAGAGCAGCCACATTTTATATTCTGTGACTCTGCAGCTGAAGAAAAGGAGAAAGGGGACCCAGACTGAGTGCTGGTGTCCATTCATCTCCTACCTCAAAAAACAGTGGTTCTCACATTCAGTGTGCCAAGCAAGGCTGTCATGAATGGTCATGCAGGCTAAACAAAATGGCACATGGTGGCAAAAGGGTCATGAGGGGAAAGGGTGTCCTGTTAAAAATGCAGTTCTCAGACCCCCATGCTCAGTAATGTAACTCAGGAATTGGAGTGGGGCCTGGAAATCTGCATCTTTACACTGAAAGTAAATGATTTGGATGCATAGAGCCCCTGTCTTAGTCTGTTCCGTGCTGCTACAAGAGAATACCTGAGATAGAGTAATTTGTAAGGAACAGAAATTTTTTTCACAGTTCAAGAGGCTGGGAAGTCCAAAATCAAGATGCTGGCCCTTGGTCTGGTGAGGGCTTTCTTGGCTGCATCCTCACATGGCAGAAAGCAGAAGGGCAAGCTGGCCTGACGCTGCTCGAAGCCTCTTTTAATAGGGCCTTAACCCCATTAATTCTTCATGGCCTAATCACCTCCTACAGACCCTACCTCTTACTTCTATCACATTGATAACACCTAAATTTTGGAGGGGGCATATTCAAACTATAGCAGTCCCAAAATACTTTAGTGGAGTTGCCAGGAAGATTAAATAACTATTTTGTGAAATCACTTAGCACTGTGCCCATCACTTGGTAGGTGCATGCATATCATTACAGATTTCATGGTGGACATTATTATATTATTAATATAATACTTTTGTGATTTTATATATATTGCTTAACCGCAAGGCTCTTGTTAAATAAATCAACAAAGTAATTGATCCATCTAGCATATGAAAAAACAAAGAGGTTTTTTTTTTTTAACCTTTGATATTTCCACCTTTTTTCCTTCAAGATAAATATACTGAATGCTAAATGAAATCTACCTTTTCATTACATTTCAGAGGAATTCTTAGCACTCCTCACTGTGTATTTTCTTATATTCAATTCCATATAACTCTGTTTGCAGCTTCTACTAACCTCAGAAGAAGTTCCACTTAGGAAGGAAACGGTTAAGAACACCAGCAGTAGGTCCACTGAGCATGTCAGAAACAATATTCCTCGATTCTTGCAGGTCAAGGGTTCCCTGGAATTTAAAGAAACAATAAATACAGTATTTTTTGATGTGTGGGTTCCATACACTTCCAGAATGGAAATAAATTCAGTCCAACAGGACCAGCATTTTTGAAAAATGAAGTAGAATAGAATAAAAAGTATCAGGGTTGACCACATGTTGTAATAATAAGTCATTATTTTGTGAAACTTTAATTTTTCTATACATATACACACATACATGGGTATGTATGAATGTGTACATATAAATGTGGGTGTGTAACCTGAGTCACATCATAAAATGTATTTCTAATTGAAAGCCCATAAAATATCTGATACTGTGATACCACAAAGGTCTACTTATTTAAATTTTTCCACGTACATTTGCATGACTATCGTATACCTGCTAACATGTAAACCTATGAATTCAGGAAAATAAGGAAGCCATCTTTGGGCCAAAATGAAGAAACTGAAGTAATTATGTTTGGTGAGCTGTCCATAAATAGCTATCCTTTCTCTGTATTCGTTTCTTTCTCCTCTAAGATAGAATATTATGACACATACCAGGAAAAGGGAGATGAAGGCATTCCAGGCCCACCAGGGCCCAAAGGAACTCGTGGCCCACAAGGTAAGAATAAATTTCTTCCCAAAGCATTTGCTGAACATATTTCTGGTTTTCTTTCAAGGTAATAAATAGCATGTGCTTATGGAATTGACATGGGTGAGGAAAGGGAAGGGAGATCTCTTCATTTTCATAGAGGTGTTATTTTTTGATGTCTCCTACTCTTCATATTTTTATTTCATAGGTGGTATACCAGGAAGGTAACTAAATTATCTATATGTAGCAAAGCATAAAGTTCAAATCTGTCATGGAAACACTTGCTGGAGGGCAGGAGGAGGGAGTGCAAGGCATTGGCAATCGCAGTGGGATTACGAAGGGAAAAATGGAGACTGCGAACAAACTCACACAGAGACTTGCAAGGGGGAACTGAAACCCTGGTTTCCTGACTCTTGAAGCAATGATCTGTCCTTGATGCCATGAATTATTGTCACATGTACTTATACTGTATCACTTTGGAGAAATCCAAAAGTTCTAGGCCAATCCCTGTCATCTCTGGCTACATATTGAAAACCCTGGGAACTTCTATAATGGCCTCGTCAAGGTCCCCCGCTGTGATTCTGATTTCATTGTCTGGAGGAGGGCTCTGGACACTGGGAGATTGTAAAAACTCCCTGGACTAGTCCAGCGTGCAGCCAGGATTGGAAGCCACTGATCTAGACAAATTATTGATATGAAGAAGATTTCAAAGGAAAATTTTACTTAAAAGAATAAAATTTCCCAGTGTATTTAAATAAAAGGACAGATGAATACAGATATTGATATAGATTTTCTTAAAAATCTGGTACACTTACTGTAAATCACTCACATGTATATATAAAGGAATTATAACCCCCAGGATATTACGGGTGGAAGCAATCTATGATGGAACACCAAGACAAACTGCTATCCTGGATGTTCCAGCACTGTTTGATTTTCTGGCGTCTACACTTCCAGCAAAGTGCTGAACACAGAGCAGGCTCTTAGTAAATCTTTGCTGAATTATGTGAAAATGATAAGGTGGCATGATTTACTTTTGAGTGTTAGACTTCTAAGATTAGTTTTCTCTTGTCTAAATAAGTGAAAATTTCTAATATTTGTCTAGGTGAGAGTAGGAAAAAATATGAAAACTATATTATTAACTATCATTATATTGTTACCCAAGATTTCAAAAGTGGATGGGATAGCATTTATATCTTTCTAAGCAATTAATTAATGTTATATATTCCCAGGTCCCAGTGGTCCCCCCGGAGTTCCTGGAAGTCCTGGTATGTCCATGTTTCTTGGGGTACAAATAGAAATGCTATTACAAAGGAAAATAAGCTGTTCTCTATTAAGTTTGCATTATTTACATAAGACAAATGTTTCATTAACTGATCTAAAAGTATTTCCAGGCTGGGTTCAATGGCTCACGCCTGTAATCCCAGCACTTTGGGAGACCAAGGCAGGTGGATCATCTGAGGTCAGGAGTTCGAGACCAGCCTGGCAAACATGGCAAAACCCCGTCTCTACTAAAAATACAAAAAAATTAGCTGGGTGTGGTGGCGTACGCCTGTAATTCCAGTCGGTTGGGAGGCTGAGGCAGCAGAATCACTTGAACCTGGGATGCGGAGGTTGCAGTGAGCTGAGATGGCACCACTGCACTCCAGCCTGGGCAACAGTGAGACTCCATCTCAAAATAAAATAAAACAGTGTTTTCAGCTTCTTAAATTGTCATCTTTGCAATTTTAGTGGAAGAAGGAGTGGAGCTGATACAAACTGATACAGAAATGCTCTTTTTCTCTTCTCAGCAGTTTTAACTTTTTGTAAAAGCCTTATTGTTCGGGAATTTTACAGTGACTTTGAAGTATGAGCAGGGGCCTTGAAACTCAGAGGAGGTACAGAAATAGAAAACAATGTCATGGTAATGAGGTTGGTTGAAAATGATAGTTTTCATAACATATCACGAGTTGCATAAGGATACCTACATTATACTTTTTCTGTAAAGTTCTAAACTTTCGTCTGTGACTTATTAGAGTGTTTACCTTTTGAGAGAGGAAAAAGAGTTGGATCAGGGGTGGTCCACAGGGACTCATCAAGTATAACTGTAGTGTGTTCTTTTTAATGAAAACAAAACTAAGAAAAAAGAGCAAAATTTGATAAACTACTGGGCAAGTGCCCTGCCACTGATCATATTTTTCTTATATGATGTTGTGTATTATACTACTTCATAATTTTGAAAATTAATCAGAATAAAGCATACTGCAGAACTATAAGTATACTATAATTCCACTAGTTAAAAAAAGATACAGAAATGGATAAATATTATATGTACCTGAATATGCATGGAAAGATATACCTCAAACTGTTAATAGTAGATATCTCTTACAGTTAGAATGGGGCAAAAAGATATTTTAGAGCTCTGACATTAAGGAAGACCTCCTTCCCCCTGCCAGGCCCCTAAGTAAAAAAAACAGAAAAACAAACAAACAAACAAACAAAAAACAGGCTCCTTTAAGAAGCCAATGAGTGGAAAATTACAAAACTCTAATTCCAGTAGAATTTTAGGATTGTTTTTTCTGTTTCTGTGAGAAATGGCATTGGTATCTTGATAGGGATTGCATTGAATCTGTAGATTGCTTTGGGTAGTATGGTCATTTTAACTAGATTAGTTCTTCTGATCCATGAGCATGGGATGTCTTTCCATTTGCTTGTGTTCTCTTCAATTTCTTTCACCAGTGTTTTATAGTTTTCCTTGCAGGGATCTTTCACCTTGTTGGTTAAATGTATTCCTAGGTATTTTATTGTGTGCGTGTGGCTACTGCAAATGGGATTGCCTTCTTGATTTCTTTTTTGGCTATTTCATTATTGGTGCATAAAAAATGGTACTGATTTTTGTATGTTGATTTCATGTCCTGCAATTTTACTGAATTTGTTTATCGGTTCTAAGAGTTTTTTTGATGGAGTTAGGGGTGAAGAGAGATTGGTTAATGGGTACAAGTATACAATTAGATAGAAGGAATACATTCTAATGTTTGATAGCACAGTAGGGTGACTATAGTTAACAACAATGTATTGTATATTTCAAATTAACTGGAAGAGAGGACATGAAATGTACTCAACACAGAAATGATAAATACTTGGGTCACAGATACTGAAAAATACCTTGACATGATCATTACACTACACATTCGATACATGTAACAAAATCTTACATGTACCCCATAAATTAGTACAAATATAATATGCCAAAATAAAATATGATTAAAAAATACAAAGCTCTGAAATGGATATCAATCAGAAGATTTTGTCTTTGTGTTCAAATAATAGGACATAACCAGACAATATCCCGGCTGGTTTCTCAGCCCTTTGCTGGTAGCATCTCTCTTCTTAATAGTTAAGCTGTTTGTGGGATAGAGATTTGAGACTGTCCCCTCCTCACATCCTCACCACTTTAAGATTAGGGTGGGGTTCGTGCCACCAGGCATGGCTCCTTTCCCAGGAGAGGACTATCGCCCATCACACCCTTTTATGTCTAAGACACTGGCAGGAATAAAGTCCACTTAACAACTTTCTCTCTCGTTTTGGGCACTGGGGGCATCCTCTAGTCTCTAATAAAAAAAATCTACAAAGTAGCATATATGGAAGTATTCCTCACTTCCTTTTAAATAAAGAGACTACAGTACATCCCACACTCTGTTTCAGTTTCTTGTAATAAATTTTCTCATGGGAATGGAATGTTCTGCACTTGCTGTACTGTGGTTATTTAACAAGGCCACAGATGAAAAAAGCAAGGATATTCACTTTTTTATTTTATATGTGTTATGTACCTCTCCATTGTGCAATTTTTGTAAATAAAATTACATCACTCCTGCAATTAAAAAATAAATTTGTATTAATCAGGAAAAAATGTAAAATACAAGAAATGATTATTTTCTCCAAGGATCATCAAGGCCTGGCCTCAGAGGAGCCCCTGGATGGCCAGGCTTGAAAGGAACTAAAGGGGAACGAGGCCACCCAGGAAAGGATGCCCTGGGGACTCCTGGGTCCCCAGGTTGTCCTGGTTCACCAGGCCTTCCAGGATCACCGGGACCTCCAGGACCACCAGGTAAAGATGTGGAAGGGGACCCCTTTTGTGTACAGTGCCAAATGACAGATGTGTGCAAACCAGGGGCAACAAACCCTCCTCACAGCTTAGCCATCAGTCTGTGTGGTTTTTATGAGTTACCTTTCCAATGGTCTTCATTTCACTAACTGTCTGTGAAAGAAACTGATGCAATGACTACGAAACAAATGCAGCAAAGTCTTAGCCTGAGTTTCTCAGAGAGCAGAGCAGGAGGCAGGGACAAAGAGAGTGACATGGGGAAGGATGGGTGGCTATCAAGTTGGCCTTGACCAAATGCAACTGCCTGTTCAGCCCTGGAGATTATCTTCTAAGAAGCCTGTGCCAGGGGAGAAAGAGGCAAGAATTTATCCATTTGCTCCTAGTTCCCATGGGTCAAAGATTTCCCCCACAAGAGAGGAGCAGCCCCCCACCTCCCATCCTCCCACTTCCAGGCTGTGTCTGCATGGTTCCCAGGAAGTCCCATGCCTTAGCATCAGCAGGGAAGCCCCAGGACAGTAGGCCAGAGGTGTGCTGCATGGGTGTAAGGCAATATGCTATGAGGTAAAGGGGTCAGAGATGACAGAGGTGTGGCCCAATGGACTTCAAGTGGTGCTCAGAGGTTCTTACACAGGGAGCCTTTCCTTTGCATCCCTCTAGAGAGCCACTTAGCATTCTGTGTTGGCTCATAGATACAATAGGTCCTCATGAACATATAGATCACACTTTATATTTTAACATACCTTTTCTGGCGCCAGGTGTGGTGGTGTGCCTATAATCCCAGCTTCTTCCAAGTCTCTTTTAAGATGGAGGTTTAGTATCCTCTTTTTTTCTATGTCAAGGCTGACATACAGAGTTCACAGGGCTAATGAAGCTAAAGCTGGGATCTGGGCCCAGGTGCTTGCGGCTCTCTCCCGGAGGTGTCATGCTCCCTCTGTGCCTGCTACACTCTGTCCAGGGGTCTTTGCTTCCTACTTTCCCTTCTCTAAGTAACACCCGTCTGTCCTTCAGATTGCAGCTTCAAGTTCAAGTCCAGCAGAAAGCTTTCAGTGAGTCCACATCTTGTAACCTCCAAGGTTATCCCAACTGTAGAAGTTTTCCCATTGCCTTATCTTTGTCTTTGTCAGTTTTCGTTACAAGAATCAAAGTATTTTGAGGTCAAAGACTGTGTCTTTTTGACTGTTTAAGCCCAGTATGTAGCATGGGGAACACTGTAGGTACTCATATATTTTTTGAATTAAGCATTCATTGAATATGAAAATGTATAAGTATACAAAAATGTATGAATGTAGAAGTATTCATACAAGTCTACACTAAGTATTAAACTTTTATCAGATTGTACCATTTAAAGATGACCTTCCAGGTATTTTAAAGATGCAGAAAACTGATCACAAAATGGTCATTCTTCTGTGTTCCAACGAAATTAAATATTTCCAGTGATACCTTGTTTTTGTGAAATTTGGGACAGCTATGGTACTGTTTTTAAATATTTACTTTCATCGCCATTGCCTTCAACCTGTAATTGAAATGGCAAAGCCAAAAATTAGATTACTGAACACAATTAACCAGTTTAAGAGAATTAGCTGTTCATTGCAACATTACAGTAGCAGATAATGTGGAAGCTGAGAAGAGCTTTCTTTAAAGAGACCTGCTTTAAGGATGACAACTCAATTGATGTGGACAAGCAACAAAGAGAAAACAGTTGATACCCTGAGTCAGAATCCATTTTTCTTTCACTCAGTATATATTAAGCATCTACAGTATATCAGGAAAATACAATATATCCAAAAATATCCAGAATAAGAGTTGATCCTTTGCCTCAAGATGCTGAAGGGATTGTCTGTGTATTAGTCCATTCTCATGCTGCTAATAAAGACATACCTGAGACGGGTAATTTAAAGAGGTTTAATTGACACAGTTCAGCACAGCTGGAGAGGCCTCAGTAAACTTACACTCGTGGCAGAAAGAGAAGCAAACACATCCTTCTTCACAAGATGGCATCAAGGAGAAGCGCTGAGCAAAATGGGGAAAAGCCCCTTATAAAACCATCAGATCTCATAAGCACTCATTGACTATCACAAGAACAGCATGAGGGTAACCGCCCCATGATTAAATTACCTCCCACCAGGTCCCTTTCATGACACACAGGGATTATAGAACTACAATTCGAGATGAGATTTGGGACACAGCCAAACCAACTTGGAATAATTGGAAACAACTAAGTAAGATAAAATAGGTTGATTCTGTGACAATAAAATTATACAATGAGCTTTCAAAGATCAACTACCTTAAAAATACCACATCTATGTAATATGAAGGAAAGAGCTGCTCACCATGCCTTCTCAGTTGCAGATAAACTTCTAAAGACTAGGCTTCCAATACAAAGATGAGAGAGATGCATTTTAAATAATACATATATTACAATACTTGCTAAATTGAAAAAAACACAAATAAAATATTGTCTTTGGTGCCGTATTTTTATAGGTGACATCGTTTTTCGCAAGGGTCCACCTGGAGATCACGGACTGCCAGGCTATCTAGGGTCTCCAGGAATCCCAGGAGTTGACGGGCCCAAAGGTTGGTTCAATCAGTAGTGTTGTATGAGGATAAGCCTTTTTCATTGTCATTATTATCATTGATTTTTCCCCCTGAGATAACAATGATCCCAAATAGCTACCAGTCAGTGATGACTTATTTTCCATTAGCTAAAAGTATTCATTTATTTGTAAATCAATAATTTATTTGGCACCCATGCAATAAATTGTTGGATATCCCTAAAATGTGAGTTTTTGCCTGCATGCAAGGAAAGAAACACTGAAATAGATGTTTTATGTTAGACTCTTGGAATTTCCCCTTTCAGAAGAACTGTATAGCTCAGAACATTAAAGTAAGCAGATCTATAATAGATGAATTTTTAAATTAATATGTATAATGTCCTAGATAATTTTCACTACATAAAATATTTAAATGTAATAAATGATAGTGTGGTTGGAAAATACTTGTTCTTTCTGAGGACCCGGTGTAGCTTTATAAGTAATGCTAGTATACTCTCATTGCAGGAGAACCAGGCCTCCTGTGTACACAGTGCCCTTATATCCCAGGGCCTCCCGGTCTCCCAGGATTGCCAGGGTTACATGGTGTAAAAGGAATCCCAGGTACAAACAATTTGCATGCAAGTGTTTTTGCAAGCACAAAAGGGTCAATACACTGGAAGAAAATAAAGGCATTAGATTGGTGGATGTCACAAAGTGGTTTAGATGAACTTGGAGGGTGAGTTTCAAAAACATATATTCTATTAACATAAAGTCAGCCAAAATCCAAGAAAAGTTGGTATTTTTCCCTGTTCCATTTTAGTTGCTGACCCCTAGCAAAGTATTGTGTTAGGCAGGAATTGTGAACACAGAGTCCTACAAGAGAAGAGCAGTTAACTGAAGGCAGTGAAGCAGCTGCATGAAACACACACCCTCTTTCTCCTCCATAAAGAAATATGCTCTCTCCCTCTTTTTCTCAAAAGACACAACCCTACTCAGTCCATTTTTTCATGTTCCTACTTTTAAAAGATTCACAGGAATATGTAGTATTTCACTTTCTTCCTAAGAATGCAAATGCTATTAAAAAAATTGCAACATCCTCAGTGCTGGGGACAAGAGAGTTGCAGAACTGCACTAAACAAACTGAGGCCACATTTGAACGGGCCAGCGGGCACTCGGCTTCAGCCCATTGTTACTGTGCAACATGTCAGGCCCTGCATTAATAAATCTTCCAAGTTTTCATGAGAAGAAAGGAATTGGAATTTTTATTTAAAATCTCATGGTGTTTTTTTTAAAAATAGCCACTAAGTCAAATTTTGAAAGGAAAAAAAAAAAACACAACATTTTATAGCCAGTGTCCTGAGGCTTAAAGAAAGGATGATTCGCAAGCCTTCTCTTGACAACTCTGTGCCAGGCCAGGACTCTCCGAACCACACGGTTACTCCCGGCTGTCACCACCTCTGCTTTTGACCTCCTCGTCTTCAGTAATGGAACTGCCTATGGGCAAAACTTTGAAGTACAAAACGTCTCTGTTTACTGACTGGGTTCCTCTGCCCCTTGTGCCACTCCCCTGTCTACACAGGGCCTCTCTCTCCCTTGCTACCACCCATAGTCCTGACTCTGCCATCAGCACCTTGGTCTTCAGACAGTGTCATCAAATTATGTATCATTAACCACTAAGAGTTGAAGTTACAGAGTCCTTGGCCTGTGTGTTGGGCACTGTTCTAAGGGTCTTACGTGCCTCCGTTCCTTTATTTCTCACATCAACCCTAGAGGTTGGTGCTATAATTAACCCCATTTGACAGATGAGGAAGCCGAGGCATCAGGTGGCATAGCTAATAATGTGGTAGAGACTGAACTTAAATCCAGAGGTGTGCTCTTACCCTCCACGCCTGCATCCCCTGACTGTGGTGCTGTCGCCTGTCTCCTAGGGGGCTGCTTTGGGGGAGTTAATCCAAAGGTCCACCTGGCAACCTGGATAGAGAATATTATACATTATCACCGTCCAGTAGCCATTTGCATTGGCATAGGGTCTTCTGGGAGGCTGGGTCTCAATCCAAAGATGAAAGACTAATGGTGGCAACCGTGGACACTGTGGTCAGCCACTGGATGACGTGCACTTGGGCAGGGATTCTTTGTCCCCTCAGATCCCACTCACTTCTCCTTTATGAAGGCCTCTGCTACTTTCAGTGGCTGCCCCTGCCCTGACTCCCAGGCTTGTGAGGGAAGGGGCAGGGGGTAGGTAGGAGCTGTTCCTCACGTTACTCCTGTTCAGTATCCAAATATCCAGGGGAAATGCTCTATTAAAACAAAAACCAAAAGGAAGAAAATGAAGGAGGGAAATAAGGAGGAAAAATAATAAAAGATAAAAAATCACTATTTTCCTGTACTCTCCTTGAGTCTCGTCTTTGGCTCAGGGTGAGCAGGTGGGCAGCTCACTGATGCTGACCACTCATTGCATTGTTGCATTTTGCGTAGTTTCTCTACATTTGGCCTATCCAGGTGCAGCTCAAAGAAGATATGTAAGCAGTAAAATGGTTTGGATCACTGTAAAAAGATACACCCCAGCTCAGTATCTTGCAAAAAATAGAATCTGAATAAATATGTGTTGATTAACTGACCAAAGACCCACCCAGAAGGTCATTGAAAGGGATCATCTTGACGGAGATATTTAAATACCTATGGGAAGTATAAAATTGTACAATAAAATGCAATTTGGCAAGAGACATTCAAAACCTTAGAAAAGTTTGTGACCATTTGGCTCTGCCATGATACTTTTAAAGATTTATTATAAAGGAAATAATTGGATAAGTTTGGAGAGCTAAATACCCAGAGACATTTTTTCAAAGCATTGTTTACAACAGCTAAAAGTTGAAAAATGTCTACCTAATGTCTAAATGGCTAAAAACAGCATTTAGCTAAATAAATGATGGCTCACCAACACAACAGGCAGCATGCAGCCATTTAAAACGAAGCTATAAATTCATACTTGTTGACATATGTATACTATAATTCCAAAATAGTGTGTATATGAGTCCTATGCACTTATGGATATAAAAATTTATCATTAATATACATTAAACTTTAGCAAATATTATCTTCTGGTAGTAGATTTATAGGTGATTTTTAGTCTCTTCTTTCTGCATAATTTTCTTATAATGAGCATATTATTACTTTTAAAAGTAATATATACTCAGAAAAAATAAAGATATATTCTTAAAATTATGAAGATAAAATTTTAAGAAGCTAAGATCTGAGTTACTTTTTACATGATCTCTTGTTCTGTTATTTACTCCCATTCTCTTATTGCACTTATGTTTTATGATAGAAGTTGTCTTTCTTTCCCCACAAGAAAACACTCTATTTTCTTCATACATTGTATTACCCTGTCTACTCAGAGTTGGCGTTCAATGAGGAGTTAGTTAATAATTCGTTGATTTGCAGGAAGACAAGGTGCAGCTGGCTTGAAAGGAAGCCCAGGGTCCCCAGGAAATGCAGGTCTTCCAGGATTTCCAGTAAGATTTCATGTTTTTAAATCTTTAGCTTCAATTTGAAAAATTGCACACTCTAGAAATACGGTTGCAACACACTTATCAGTTTGGTGCCTTGCAAACAGTAGGCACTTAATAGATACCTGTTGATTAAATGAATAAATCTGTGACTGATTAAGTGAATGAGTTAATGAATTTATAAACAGTTTGAAATGGTATCAGAAACAGAAAGCAGATTAGTGGTTGCCTAGGGCTGAGGGTGGGAACAGAGGTTCATTGCAAATGGGTTTGAGGGAACTTGGGAGAGAGATGGAGACATTTGAACACAATTGTGGTGATTGTGGCATAATTCTATAAATTTACCAAAAATCATTGAACTCTTACACTTTATAAGAGTATCATTGTACTCTTATAAAGGAGAAATTTTATGGTATATAAATTATACCTCAATAAGTCTGTTAAAAATTAGAATCTTGATTGTCATAGTGAATCAAAAAGTTATAGATAAATATACTTAGATCGAATTATTCAGAGAGGCTTGTTAAAATTTACCAATATTCAAACATAACCTGAATTATGGTGATTGTTCTATGGTATTGAATTATATTATTGTGTGTATTGTTTTGAATTATACTATCTAACTGAATTATTTTTCAGTTTTGGAAGTTAACAACAAAGCAAAACAAACAAAATGCTTGAAATAATAGTTGTGGACCAAAGAGTGTGTTGAAAAAATTCATGTTAAAATTGAAAAGTTCTTGTCCACACTGTTTTTAAGATTGACACAAGAAGAATTCTATCAAACTACAATGCAGATTCATTTCTGTACTACCCTAGGGTTTCCCAGGTGCCCAGGGTGACCCAGGACTTAAAGGAGAAAAAGGTGAAACGCATCAGCCTGAGGGGCAAGTGGGTGCCCCAGGGGACCCGGGGCTCAGAGGCCAACCTGGGAGAAAGGGCTTGGATGGAATTCCTGGAACTCCGGGAGTGAAAGGATTACCAGGACCTAAAGGCGAACTGGTTGGTATTTAGCAAATTTACCCTCCCTATAAATGAAGTACTCTGAAGTTTAAGAGATAAAGTGATTTCTTTTCCAAAAATGATTGGCCGCTCAGCACAGTTCATCGCTCTAACTGCAGAATGAAGCATCTTCAAGTTAGCAGGAATAACCCAAGCAAAGATTTATAGTATTTTGACAAAATAAATAGGTAGCATTCAGTGATTTCAGCCAATCAAAATTCTACATTGATGATGACCCCATCTCATACACAAATTACAGTTCCATATTTGTATCAAATGAGTCTGTGGAAAAGTTCAGAAAATGATGTATAGTGGAAAGTGTAGTAAATATTTTGGGGCAAGGTCCATATTTTTAAATAAAAATAAACGCATAAGAAGACAGCATATTTAGGGGTATGGTAGTCAAATAAAGAGATTAAATGTTTTGTCACTTACTTAATTTTATGGAAATTTAATCCCCTTTCATGAAAGAATTACTCACATATTTAACTGACGTAATATCTACCAAGATTTTTTTTTTTTTTTTTTTTTGAGACGGAGTTTTGCTCTTGTTGCCCAGGCTGGAGTGCAATGGCGCAATCTCGGCTCACTGCAACCTCCATCTCCTGGGTTCAAGTGATTCTCCCACCTCAGCCTCCTGCGTAGCTGGGATTATAGGCATGTGCCACCACACCCAGCTAATTTTGTATTTTCAGTAGAGACAGGGTTTTAACATGTTGGCCAGGCTGGTCTCAAACTCTTAACCTCAGGTGATCCACCTGCCTCGGCCTCCCAAAGTGCTGGGATTACAGGTGTGAGCCACTGCACCCAGCCCTAAGATAATAAATCTTAAAATGTCACAGAGTGAGAGGGTGAGCACCTGTCATCATAATGTATTAACAAGAGATTTGCAAGGGATGCTGCCCAAACTATTCTATGAAATACCAGTTTCTCCCAGGGCTAACCTGTGTTATCCAATAAAACAAATCTTACCTCGAAGAGGTTTGGAGAAACTTGGTAAACAAATTTAAAGATTCATTTACAGACCCTTTAATATCAGAATATGAACTGTGAGTCTTCCACATGAAGATAAGCTATCTGGTCTTTCCTAAATGCTTCTGACTACAAAACCCTTTTTGGCTGGCAGCATCTATGGTGCCAGCAGTTCTCAGACCCTGCCTTGGCCAAGTCCCAGGCTGTTCACTTTGTGGTAGTTATGCTTATAAAGTGACAGTGCCAGAATTCTGATGGTCTAGTATTAAGAGAATTTGTGTGATGTCCCTACTTGCATCTCACTAATTTTTCTTTATAAGTTCTGGTGAAGATGCTCCATAAAGTAAATGAGAGAAAAATCAAGGTGATGATTTGTTGAGTCTTACACCCTGTCATTAAAAAAGGAGACAGACCACTTAGCCATCTGATGATATTGAACAAAGAAAAATTGAGTCAAATTTATTTCAGAGGGCCATGTTGGGAAGGAAGAGGGCTTAAATTAGTTTGTCAAATTCAATTTCTTTTAAATCTACGAATCATTTTCAAGGTTATAGCATATGAAGATTTAAAAACTAGACAGTTTATGAGAGAAAATGGAAGTGGGAAATCCCCTTTGTCATGAAAATACCTGGTGAAGCCACAAATAAAGGTTTGCTGTGCTCATTTTATTTCAGAAATGTAACATTATCATGAATAGCACCGCTAAAGTCATTTGAACTATTGGTCAATTTGAACATAGTTTTAGTGGCTATTACCATATGGGAGACTCGTCATTGTAAGATATCTCAAGTGGGACTCAAGACAGTTCCAAGTTCAAAAAATGTTGCTAAACTCCAAAGGACACAAAATGGCAGAAACTTGCAGTGCTCTTATTTTAGTAATAATTCTCATCAAACGCCAAATGCTTTTAATTTAAGATCTTAATGACAACCCAACTGGTATTCATATTTAGAGGATGATTAACCTGTTGTAAGAAGATACTGGAATGAAGCACGATTCAAACACGTTCCTGTTGTCACAGGCTCTGAGTGGTGAGAAGGGGGACCAAGGTCCTCCAGGGGATCCTGGCTCCCCTGGGTCCCCAGGACCTGCAGGACCAGCTGGACCGCCTGGCTACGGACCCCAAGGAGAACCTGGTCCTCAGGGCACGCAAGGAGTTCCTGGAGCCCCTGGACCACCCGGAGAAGCCGGTTGGTTAGTTTTCTTTCCAGTCCTGTTTTCCAATGGAGTGGGTTGATGGCTTCTAGAGCTAACAAAGTTTCTCCAAGACTAAGGAAAATATAGAAACTTGCTTCTAATGAATAGAATATGTCAACTCACAGATACCAGGAAAGAATATGTAGGGTATGTTAGAGAAAACTCATTTTTTCTCCATTACTAGGCAATTCAACTGAAATTTCCTAGCATATTCTATATCTATTACATATATATATGAAATTAATAGATCCTAAGCATTATTGCAAATTTGTTTTTTGTGTTTTTTTAGAGACAGGGTCTCACTCTGTTGCCCAGGCTGGAGTGCAGTGACATAATTATAGTTTACTGCATCCTCAAACTTCTGGGCTTAATAGATCCTCCCGCCTGGTCTCCTGAGTAGCTGTGGCTATAGGCATGTGTCACCATGACCAGCTAATTTATATTTTATTTTTATTTTTTGTAGAGACAGGATCTTGCTGCATTGTCCAGGCTGGTCTCCAACTCCCAACCCCAAACAATCCTTGCTTCAGCCTCCCAAAGTGCTAGCATTACAGGCATGAGCCACTGTGCCCAGCCACAAATTTGTTGATTTTGATCCATAACTCAATAGGCAGGTTACAAATAAAACTTTAAAATATCTAAGACAAATAAAGGAAACTGATCTGATAATAGTTTAAAAGTCCAGGTAACTTTTGGGATATACATATACTGGCCGTAGTTCTGGATTCAGGAGTGTGGCTGAAGGTCAGAATAGCATGGTACTGACAGTTTTGAGCAAATAATGCCACCATGGTCATGTTTTACTTCTAAAATCACTTTAGGCTGGGCACAGTGACTCACACGTGTAATCTCAGCACTTTGGGAGGCCAAGGCGGGCAGATGACTTGAGGTCAGGAGTTCAAGACCAGCCTGGTCAACATGGCGAACCCCCATCTCTACTAAAACTACAAAAATTAGCTGAGCATGGTGGCACATACCCACAGTCCCAGCTACTTGGAAGGCTGAGGTAGGAGAATCGCTTGAACCTGGAAGGTGGAGATTGCGGTGAGCCGAGATCATGCTACTACACTCCAGCCTGGGCAACAGACTGAGACACTGTCTCAAAAATAAATAAATAAAAATAAATAAACAAACAAACAAAATCACTTTAAAGGGTGAGACCCCATAAACCTCTAAATCATTTTATAGTGTCTTCCCTCATCGGTAAAACTTTTTGAGTGCACAACCTTACATTATATGTTATAAATGTATACATCATTTCTGTCCACACATGTATGTAAATCTTATTTTATGACTTTCTCTATATATTAAACAAATATTTATGTTTATCTGCACCTTAATTTGGAGGCTGCTGGGTTTTTTTGTTTTTTGTTTTGTTTTGTTTTGTTTTTTTCTGGGATGGAGTCTTGCTCTGTCGCCCAGGCTGGAGTGCAATGGCGTGATCTTGGCTCATTGCAACCTCCGCCTCCCAAGTTCAAGTGTATTCTCCTGTCTCATCCTCCCAAGTAGCTGGGATTACAGGCACCTGCCACCATGCCAAGCTAATTTTTGTATTTTTAGTAGAGATGGGGTTTCACCATGTTGGCCAGGTTGGTCTTGAACTCCTGACCTCAGGTGATCCACCTGCCTCGGCCTCCCAAAGTGCTAGGATTACAGGCATGGGCAACCACGCCTGGCCAAAGGAGGCTGCTGTTCTAACCCAGGTACTAGCAAACAGTGGTGGACTACAGTCCAAGTCCAGCCCACTGCCTCATTTTGTATGATCCTCAAGCTAAGAATGGTTTTCACATTTTCAAATGATTGAAAAAAATGTTCAATGATACTTTGTGATGCATGAAAATCATATGAAATTCAAATTAGAGTATCCATAAATAAAGTTTCCTGGAACACAGCTGCACTCCTGTATGTACTGTCTCTGGCTGCTTTTATGCTACAATGGCAGAATTGAGTAGTTGAGTAGACTTGAATCACGAAGCCTAAATTTCTTACTATCTGGCCCTTTACAGCAAAAATTTATTTAGCTCTGTTCTAATCCATCACCAAATGCTGTTGTTGTTGTTGTTTGAGATGGAGTCTTGCTCTGCCACCGAGGCTGGAGTGCAGGGGCGTGATCTCGGCACACTGCAACCTATACCTCCGGGATTCAAGGGATTCTCGTGCCTCAGCCTCCTGAGTAGCTGGGATTACAGGCACACACCACCACGCCTGATTAATTTTTGTATTTTTTAGTAGAGACAGGGTTTTACTATGTTGGCCAGGCTGGTCTTGAACTCCTGACCTCAAGTGATCCACCCACCTTGGTCTCCCAAAGTGCTGGGATTACAGGTGTGAACCACCACACCCAGCCTCTTCTGTTATTTCTAAGTGTGAATCTTTACTAAAGGACTCCATTGTCATAAAATATATTATTATCAAAATTGTCCCATCACATACTGTAAACCTATTTTTTTCTATAAAGAAATGACTATATGGACAACACTTACCACTAAACATGTTTTTAATGTTTGCCACTGTGGTCAGAATATTATCTCGTGTCCTTATCTGCTAGGTAGGCATTCTTTCCCCTGCGACAGATGAGGAACTTATCAGAGAGGTTAAGAAAAGTGTCCAAGTTCACAAACCCATGTCAGCCTTGCCCATATCAAAACTTACTGTTTTGTTCAATAGCCTTCCTGTGGAAACTAGCCACCCAATAAATAAGTATCCTATCAGTATTCACCAAAGTTTAAACTTAATTCCATATTATCAATTTTTTGGAATAGGCTCTTTTCAATAGACCAGCATGTTGGGCTATTAATTTCCCTTTTAGAAAAAAAAAAAAAGTGCAGCTCGCTACCAGCGCTCATTTAATTTTACATAAACACATTCTTTGAGGCTGAAGCAAATCTGATTTTCAATGTGAAATAAAATACAATAACTGTTCTTGGAGTTATTTCTAAACAGAACTTGTCTCGAATCCTAATGTAAGGGGGTAAAGTTAGGACTATCATCTGTGAGTTATCTCAGAGTAAACAGGAAACGGGTTGAAACAAAGTTTAGACAATTGTCTAAACTTATAAATATTTGTTGATTCAATAAGAAAGCTTCTATGGGCTGGTCATCCTTAAGCTAGTTTTGAAGCCTGTGAAAACAAAGGTTATTTTTTATTTTCCTTGGGATATGTTTATAAACCCTTTATAATCATATTTTCCCCTATCATCTAAGAAAAGCTTCATTATATACCCCAATCTTATGACCACAAATTTCCTTAAGGCCCTAGGGGAGAACTCAGTGTTTCAACACCAGTTCCAGGCCCACCAGGACCTCCAGGGCCCCCTGGCCATCCTGGCCTCCAAGGTCCACCTGGTAAGTACCCTCTGCCAAATCTGGTGCATGGCATCAGACACACACAATACCCTGACTCTCTTGTAAAAATACTGTCCTCATTATAATAAAAAAATGTATTCATTGGCTCCAAAAGAGAGCACAGGGCAGTGTCTTATCTGATAAGCAAGCAGGCTGGGGACTTGCTGTAGTTCTCTGAGGTTATCCAAGTTATTCTCACTGGTGCTTCTAATATAAAGGTTCCAGAGGAGAACCGATGTAACTACTTAAGAGGAATTTTAGAGCAGAAAAACCTTTATGGAGTTTTGGTGGGGGGCAAGTGATGTTTGCCCACTGGCAATTCATTAGGATATTTTCCATAGCATCTTCATTTGAAAACTGAATGTCTTTGCCAACGTGATCTAAAACTGAGTTTTGCATGCATGGAGGGAGACTTGCATAGTTCAAGACATCTAGAATATTTCCTGTTAGGAATTAAATTATATTGACAAAATTCTTTGCAGTTCCTAAAGATCAGTCCATTGGATAGGGACAAGGAGGGGGAGCATATGATTGGGGTTGTGTTAAAAATTTTTTTGTGGCCTGGCGCAGTGGCTTGTGCCTGTAATCCCAGCACTTTGGGAGGCCGAGGCGGGCAGATCACGAGGTCAGGAGATCGAGACCATCCTGGCTAACACGGTGAAACCCCGTCTCTACTAAAAATACAAAAAAAATTAGCCGGGCCTGGTGGCGGGCGCCTGTAGTCCCAGCTACTCGGGAGGCTGAGGCAGGAGAATGGCATGAACCCGGGAGATGGAACTTGCAGTGAGCCGAGATCACGCCACTGCACTCCAGCCTGGGCGACAGAGCGAGACTCCGTCTCAAAAAAAAAAAAAAAAAAAAAAAATCTTAGTGTGCAGAAGGGATAGGACGACACAGAGAACTTAGACATTTTCTTTTAAAACAAGATGAAAGAAAGTTGCTGATGTGACGATGCATATGTGTGTTTGTTTTTAAGGTATCCCTGGATCCATGGGGAAATGTGGAGATCCTGGTCTTCCAGGGCCTGATGGTGAACCAGGAATTCCAGGAATTGGATTTCCTGGGCCTCCTGGACCTAAGGGTAAATTTAAAATTTTTTCGAACTTAAAGTTCATTGCGGATATTTAGAAGATGTACACATGTATAAATAAAATGAGTAAAATGCAATATAAAGATATAAATAGGATATAAGATATAAACTGAGTAAAATAGGAAATATCCATAATACTCTTTAAAATGTTTTCTGGCCAGACGCAGTCGCTCAAACCTGTAATCCCACCAGTTTGGGAGGCTGAGATGGGCAGATCACTTGAGGTCAGGAGTTTGAGACCAGCCTGGCCAACATGGTGAAACCCCATCTCTTTAAAAAATACAAACATTAGCCGGGTGTGGTGCCGTGTGTCTGTAATCCCAGCTACGCAGGAGGCTGAGGCGCAAGACTCTGTCTCAAAAAAAAAAAAAAAGTTTTCAAAGAGCCATAAATGGAAAAATATCTTATAATAATGTTAGGTGGAAAAGCAGAATTTACATTGATATACGCAATTTCATTTCAGTTGCATTTTTTAAAACACATAGAAAACAACTAGAAGGAAATTCACCAAAATGGTAATAGTGAATCTTGATTGTTGGATTTTAAAAACATTTTTGATACTTCTCAATAAATGCCTGCATCTTTTACATGTATACATTTCTTTTTTTATATATAAGAAAGGAACTATTAAATCACAAATAGCTGATTTCTCCCATACACTCCAAAATAAATTATGGAAGTTATTTTCCTTTAGGAAAAAAAATGCTGTTTCCCCTCCAAGAGGAAACACTCCAAAAAAATCTAGATGCTGAGAGCTCACACAATGACATAGCCTGCCCACTGACAAGTACATGAAAGTCCTGTCCAGGATGGCATATGAGTAACCTGAGTCCCTGGATTCTCACATAGAACTGCAAGTTTTATGACAATTTCATGTTTGTTACAATATTATTTAAAATGTTTGTCAAAAATAGCATCCATGTTTTGGTGTTTCAGCTCTTGGATTAGTATGTTATCAGTGTTTATTATACATTGATTTTGCCCAAATATGAGAATATTGATTTCAATTTATGAGTATTTGAAATGGAAAACATAATCTCATTTCTCATGGAGTCTCAAGAATGGCTTTGAGTCCAATTTCTTGGTTTTCTTCCTAATGATCTGTGAAGTAAGGGAGCCTGGCTCACATTTGTACTTCATTCTTCTTGGACCCTGCATTAATAAATTACATCCCTACTTTGTAACTCTAGGTATTGACTCTCTGGAAGAAGACTGTTGACTATGGGAACCAGAACTAGCCCAAGAGCTCCTTGAAAGTGGAGATTTACAATTTCACAGTTGAACCTAATGAATTCCATGAACTAACTTCTAATTAAATATTGGCCAAATTAGGGTATGAAGAAACTCTCTGAATGCAGCCTTGCTTCACCATGGCTTCCTCTTCTGAACCAGGGAACACAGAAAATGTGTTGACCTCTTTCTCAATTCACCTACTATAAATGCGTAAGAAGTTAATCCCTTGTATGCAATGGATGCTATAGGGCATTAGGACTTAATTCTCTTAAGCAACCCCTGTTGAGAAAGGCTACCTGGGGTGCTGAAAAAGTTCTATATCTTTTTTTTTTTTTTGAGACGAAGTTTCACTTTTGTTGCCCAGGCTGGAGTGCAATTGGCACTATCTCAGCTCACCGCAAACTCTGCCTCCTGGGTTCAAGCGATTCTCCTGCCTCAGCCTCCCGAATAGCTGGGATTACAGGCATGTGCCACCATGCCTGGCTAGTTTTTTTTGTTTGTTTGTTTTGTATTTTTAGTAGAGATGGGGTTTCTCCATGTTGGTCAGGCTGGTCTCGAACTCCTGATCTCAAGTGATCCGCCCACCTTGGCCTCCCAAAGTGCTGCTGGGATTGCAGGTGTGAGCCATTGTGCCTGGCCAAAAGCTCTGTATCTTAATCTAGGTCATGCTTACATGAATATATCCCTATATAAAAATCCACTTACCTGTACCCTGTATATAAAAAATACGTCAAAAACAAAGTCAAATGGTCAACCAGCATCAGTGGTTTGAAGAATTGCTGAATCAAAATCATAGCTCTACTAAAACAACAAAATAGAGAAAGTTATTTTTTCAAATGGGAACCAATGTAATTTGATTTGGAACTTTTAAAAAATTGCTAATTTATCAGTTGGTTTTATTATCATTTAAATTTTCATAAAAGCATCTCTAGCTGGTTGAGAGATAAGAGAGTTACTGCTCAGAATATTTCAATAAGATTAATCCTACAACAATGTTTATTGTTTTTTCTCTGTAGGAGACCAAGGTTTTCCAGGTACAAAAGGATCACTGGGTTGTCCTGGAAAAATGGGAGAGCCTGGGTTACCTGGAAAGCCAGGCCTCCCAGGAGCCAAGGTATGCAAAAATTCAAACTGTCACAGAAGAGAGGGCGGGTGACCAATAACTGGCCAATTTGTATGCACCTACCTGGCAGAGCACTCTAGATGTAGAAATTATCAATATATTTGTAGATGATGAAGATTAAATTTTTTTAATGTTTCTCTGGATCATCTTCTATTTTAGAAAGGAAAACATAAGGTGTCAGAATGCAGATTTCATCTTGATATCATCTTTAATGGTTTCATAAACACTCAGAGTATTTAAAATGGGACAAACTCTAGAAAGAAATGTGGTTAGCTACGAGAAAAACTATCAAAAGTAAAAACATTTAGATTTTTCTCTTTACAGACAATCCCACAGTCTTCTGAAAAAGTGGAGGCTACATATCCTGAAGTATTATTCAACATAATCTTATAGAAAAGTTAGCAACTAGAGCTCAAAAAGGAAAGTTGATGGCATGTTGGTGGCTGTGCAACAGGGACTTACAGCCTCCATAACAGAGACCAGTCAATTATCAGTGAAGATTTGGAAGCACTATATAGTAATAACATAATTTCTGTGCTATAGGGAGAACCAGCAGTAGCCATGCCTGGAGGACCAGGAACACCAGGTTTTCCAGGAGAAAGAGGCAATTCTGGGGAACATGGAGAAATTGGACTCCCTGGACTTCCAGGTCTCCCTGGAACTCCAGGAAATGAAGGGCTTGATGGACCACGAGGTACAATAGCAAGTGTCATTACTTTTCTCCACTGTGAGCTCTGCTAAATGCAGCAAACTGAACGTGAAGGTGTTCTAGGGATGAAGAATTCTCAAATAAAACTTCTAGTTCAAGAAATAGAATCTGTGGAGCCTAATTATTTTCCCATCCAATGTTCCTGCCCTACCTTTCTTCCTTCTTTCCTTCTTCCTTCCTTCTTTTTTAATGAGTGCCCTCTAGAAAAGGCATATTAATGGTAGTAAATATAGATCTGATTTAGGTGGAAAAAAAGTTAACAGAAGAATGATTGGTACAGCAATACCAAGACCTTAAGTTCTAGCACCTGGGTATATACTTGTGCTTTCTTTTGCAGGAGATCCAGGGCAGCCTGGACCACCTGGAGAACAAGGACCCCCAGGAAGGTGCATAGAGGGTCCCAGGGGAGCCCAAGGACTTCCAGGCTTAAATGGATTGAAAGGGCAACAAGGTAGGAGGAGGGCCTCAAAACTGGCCACCAGAAGGGCAGGAGACATGAGACTCCTGCTCTGTGCTTTGCTGCTTAACATGGGAACTGTCCAGCAACAAGTCCTGACCACTGTTCAATGAGAAATACTTCAGAAGTGTAAACCTTGCTGTCATGGGTTTGTTGCACACAGTAGTGTGTACCACCTATAAAGGAAGAAACCTCAAGTTAATATAGTGAGTTGCTTTGTGTCTTTTATGCAAGAAAAATATGAATGCTGAAGACAGAGAGATTGGTGTGTGTTTACATATATTTATATACATATTAAATTCTCAGAAAACATTTTACCTTTAATACTTTCATAAATATATTAAAGTGGTAAATTTATCCTTACTATTAAAATAGGGTAAATGTATGCAATGATACCAGTTTAAAAACTTATAAACTAAAATATGTAGTTGATTGTTTTACATACAATATAAAAGAAAAAACATGAAAATAAATCTAAATGATGCAGGCTAGATGTTCCAGATGATGGAAAACTTACTTTATGTTTTTGGATCCTCTCTATGAGATCTGATGAACTGTTCCTGGAAAAATTTATTTAGAAATCAGTTAATGTCTGTGGTGTATCATACTGCTTATATGTTCACAAATAAATTTTTGACCAAGACCTTAACTGTTACAGTGGCATTATGATTGTTTCCAGAGGCATCCAGTGGCTTGCTTCTATGTGAACAGCTCTGTATGTCTTCTGCAGGCTACACAGAGTGAGCAACACTCATAAGGTGCAGACCCAGAATGTGTCTGCAGGACTAGAAAATAGATATAAAGACTACACTTGTATTACTGCATGAGTCATTGGAGCAGAGAATGTTAGAGCCAGAAGGGAGCTCAGAAATTTTACGGGGGGGGGACATTAAATACATACATACATACATACATACACACACACACGCATGCATGTGTAAGTGTGCAGTTACCCCAAATCACAAAGCTAAATATTTACAGCCATAAAATATTTCTAAAGTGGCCGGGCGCAGTGGCTCATGCCTGTAATCCCAGCACTTTGGGAGTCCGAGGCAGGCGGAACACTTGAGGTCAGGAGTTCAAGACCAGCCTGGCCAACATGGCAAAACCCCATCTCTACTAAAACTACAAAAATTAGCCAGGCATTATGGTGCATGCCTGTAGTCCCAGCTACTTGGGAGGCTGAGGTAGAAGAATCATTAGAACCAGGGAGGCGGAGGTTGCAGTGAGCTGAGATCGCACCACTATAATCCAGCCTGGAAGACAGAGGGAGACTCCATCTTAAAAATGTATATATATTTCTGAAGTTAGTAGGGGAAAGCATTTGTGGGTTCATTCATTCATTCATTCATTTATTCATACACAGGCAGAAGAGGTAAAACGGGGCCAAAGGGAGACCCAGGAATTCCAGGCTTGGATAGATCGGGATTTCCTGGAGAAACTGGATCACCAGGAATGCCAGGTCATCAAGGCGAGATGGGACCACCGGGTCAAAAAGGATATCCAGGAAATCCAGGAATTTTAGGGCCACCAGGTATCCTTTTTTGTGTTTCTATTTTTCTTTTTCTTTCCTCTTCCTCTTAAGGTGGCTCTGTCGACTGTACATAGGCATACACTTTTGACTCTGTGGTTTTACTTAATATAAGGTTTTCCTTCTAAATTATTTGTAAGAAACCAGGGGCCATGGTGCAGGGAAACGGTGGTGGCGGGATGAACAATTACCCAGAATGTGGCTATTTTTGCTGTGTAATCCTTTTTACATACGACTACTATAATATGTTTGCTAGTATTTTGTTGAGAATTTTTGCATTTATATTGAGAAGGGATATTGGTCTGTAGTGTTCTTGTGATGTCTTTGGTTTTGGTGTCAAGAGTAATGCTGGTCTGATGGAACAAGCTGAGAAGTGTTTCCTCCTCTTGTATTTTCTGGGACAGTTTGTGAAGAATTGATGCTGTTTAAACATTTGGTAGAATTCACCAGTGAAGTTATGTGGGTCTGAGCATTTCTTTTTGGGAAGTCTCTAAATGACTAATTCAATCTCTTCATTTCTTGTAGGTATATTCAGGTTTTCTATTTCTTCTGGAGTCAGTTTTGGTATTCTGTTTCTCTAGAAACTTGTCCATTTTGTATAAGTTATCTGATTTGTTGTTGTTGTTCATCATATTTCTGTATAATTGTTTTAATTTCATGGCTATGTTTATTGTTTATATGTTTAGGGAGAATATTCTGTTCCCTCATGGCATAAGGACCTCACTGATCTTCCCTCCGGAAAAGAGCCTAAAACAACTTAATTGACACATTATCCTTTCATTCATCTTATTGGGCTACTATCACATGCCAGCATTCTTCTAGGCCCTAGAGACATATCAGTCAGTGGACAAGTCTCCCCTTCTCATAGTAGAGGAGCACTAATAGAAATATTTAAAATCTAAGTTCAATTTGAGACAAGTGTTATGAAGAAAATAAAGTGAAGGGATAGAATAGAAAGTGACTGGTCAGGGGCTGGGAGGATGGAATGCTCCAAAACTTCCACATATTCTATCCTCATCCATGAATATGATTTGCTACCAATCACTTCCACATAGATGAGTTTAAAAGACCATTTACCGACCCATCTCCTAGACTAATACAGAAATTGTACTATGTACAGAGGCCATTTTTTTTCAACTCCCAATCTCTGCTTCTAAGTATAATTTATTTTAGTATATGGAATATTTTGCTTTTCTCACTCTGTACAACACGTGCTGCTTTGTGTTAATTTGTTTCCATAGGTGAAGATGGAGTGGTTGGGATGATGGGCTTTCCTGGAGCCATTGGCCCTCTGGGGCCCCCTGGGAACCCAGGCACGCCAGGGCAGAGGGGTAAGTGATGGAGTGCCTTTCTAAACAGCAGGAAGCATAAACAATGTTCATTTATTTCGCAGCAAAAAAGTTATGTTTCACTGGAGGGAAAAATAATTCTGAGAGAGCAACAGTTCTTGATTTTGCTGTTTTCTGTGTTCCTTTTTTCCATTTGAACGGAATCCTGTTTTCTCCCTGCAGGCTTACACCACTACCCTTATGAGACTGCCTGCCTGGGGAAACTATTTATCAAGTTCTGAGCACTGTTAGCCTTTTTTGTTTGATTTGTTCTGTTTTATCGTAAGCATTGCCAACTTTTTAATCCCTATGAACTACTTGAAGAATTAAGGACCTGATGTTATTACTCCGTCTTTTAGGGAACCCTGGAATTCCAGGAGTAAAGGGCCGGAGAGGAACCCCAGGAGCCAAGGGGGAAAAAGGGGATAAAGGAAATCCCGGGCCTTCTCAGATATTCCGCGTAATAGGGGACAAAGGAGAACCAGGTCTCAAAGGTAAAGAATTGCTTGTTTGGAATCAGGACATCAGAGCTGATTCTTGGGCTAATAAATTATCCAGGCAAATCCCTTTAGTTGACAAATAAAGACAGTGAGGGCCAGTGTTTAGTTACCTGCCTGTCACACAGCCAGTTGGTGGCTGAGCAGGCACTAGAACTGAGTCACCTTCCACAATATGTTGCCTCCTCGATGCGTAACATTTTTATTTCTAAGTTAATTCTGCATTTTCATTTGCTATATTTAAATCGTCATCAGTCAGTTTTTAAATTATAAGCCTCAAAACTCCCTCTTTGCCAAGTATAGGGAAAATTAAACCCTTAAAAAATTCCACATTAAAAAACTTTTCTGGCTGATGTTGAAATCTCCATCTCAAATTCGACTTTATTCTGTAGACTACCAGGATAATATTTTCTGATTCCGTCTAAAAACTTCTTCTCCTGTTCAAAATCCTTTGGAGAATAATTACTAAAAAGAAATGCTTCAACGAAAATATAACCCTTTAGAAAGGCTGTTGTTAGATGTGGCTATTAGGCTAAAATTCAAACCCATTCACATTATTTCAAGTTATTTGGGCCCTTTTTATGGCAGTTTTCGTGATATGATCAATACAACCAATATAAAACCAAATTTTCAGAAGCCCTCCCTTGCGGTCTTCTTGACCAAATGTAATCCCAAGCAACTTTAGAAAAACAGAGAACTGCTGGGTAAAATATTACATTTGCAGATCAGACTCTCATAGCAGGAAAGGAATAAAAGAAAAATGTATCACAGCAAGAAAGGAAAAAAGAAAAATGTGTTTGCAGTTGTAAAACCGTGTTAAGTTTTGAGATATTTGAAATGACTTTTGAGAAATGAGACTGTATTCAACAAATATTTACATGCGTGGCACATAAGGATGTAACAAACCTTCACATGTACTGCCAAACCTAAAAAAAAAAAATTACTCTGCACAGGGTGCTGTAGACCACAATATAAAGGCTGACTAACTGGCAAGTTAGGAAGTAAAGGCTTTCTGTGTAGTCCTCATCTAACCTGGTGTTGAAGAGACACTTTCGTTCTGGTACAAAAAGAATATTGCATTTCATTTTTAGCAATGAAAAAGAAAGTAATGTGACTTTTATAAAACTCTGCTAGGACTAGTCTAAGCCAAGATATGAAAAAAAAAAAAAATACTGGCACCAATCTCCAGTCCTCATAAACTGTGTACATAGACACCACTTCACTAGACTATTTTAGATTATTTAAGTAGCGTTAGGAACATTTTGGAAAAAATATGAATAGCATATCTCTGCCTACATAAGCAGAAATTTGGCTCTCACGGTATAAATGCGCAGTGAGTACTAATTTGCAATTGAAGAATTCCTTTTGTAAAGTACAGAAGGACACATGCTATGGGGCTATTTCTATGTTTCCAACAAAACTCTTTTACTCACCCTAAGTAGAGTATGCATCGAGGCTGTTCTGTATTGTTTTCTTTAGGCTTTTCAAATGCATAACCAAGGGACACAGATTGAAGAAGAACAACAATAAAAGAACCTGTATCGAGGCCTCCCTAATTTCAATATGATCCTTTTTTTTTCTAAATCTGAATTTCTGACTTAAAGCTATTCACTTCAAATGTGGAAGAGATATTGAATATACAGAGAAGCACAATAACGAGTCACTATCCTCTCCACAAGGACTCTGCGTGGCAGACTTAGGCATATGTAGAAAAAGACAATAAAGAACGCAAGGTGCAAATTAGTATGCTATATTATTTAACAACGACCTAAGTAGCATTTACCATGTGCAGGTACTGTTCCAAGTTTTACAACTATTGACTCATTTAATCCTCACAATAACCCTAGGAGTAGGCTGGGCACGGTGGCTCACGGCTGTAATCCCAGTATTTTGGGAGGCCAAGGCAGGTGGATCACCTGAAGTCAGGAGTTCAAGACCAGCCCGGCCAACATGGCAAAACCCCGTCTCTACTAAAAATACAAAAATTAGCTGGGGGCAGAGGGAGCCTGTAATTCCAGCTAGTCAGGAGGCTGAGGCAGGAGAATCACTTGAACCTAGGACGCAGAGGTTGCAATGAGCTGAGATAGTGCCACTGTACTCCAGCCTGGGCAACAGAGTGAGGCTCTGTCTCAAAAAATAAATAAATACATAACCCTAGGAGTAGGTACTACTATTGCAATCATCCCATTTTACATGTGGGGAAATAGGGAGGTCAAGTTACTTGCCCAATGTCACTCTGATAGGAAATGGCAGAGATGGGCCTCACACTTGGCCTCCTCACTGTGTGCCAGAGCACTGTAGGAGTTGAGGGAAGTAGAAAATACAGCAACTAAGATAGTCAGTGAAACCTCCATGAAAGAGGATTTAAATATTGAATAAGATTCAGATGAACAAATAAAATTCTTGGCTTAAAATCTTTCCAAGGCTCCCTGTGCTTTGAGAAGTGAAACTTCTTAGACTGACATACAAGTTTATTCACCACTTGCACTTGGCCTGTCTCCCCAGCCACAAGACATTTATGTACTCAATAATTACCTTTTACTTAATAATACCTATGGACTAGGCATTTTGCTATGTCTTGATTATACAGAGGTGAACAAAGCAGACTTTAGTTTCCTAGTCATGATGAAAGTTGCAGTTTAGTGGGGGAAAGAGACATAATGGGTCCATAAACATTTTCCATTTAGGCTAGGTAGTAAGTATCTTATGCTTTGTGGCTCACATATGGGCCCTGTTGTATATTCTTCTTTGCTTTTGTTTTTAACAACCTTTTAAAAATGTAAAAACTGCCGGGCGTGGTGGCTCACGCCTGTAATCCCAACACTTTGGGAGGCGAGGCGGGTGGATCATGAGGTCAAGAGATCGAGACCATCCTGGCCAACATAGTGAAACCCAGACTCTACTAAAAATACAAAAATTAGCTGGGCATGGTGGCACACACCTGTAATCCCAGCTACTTGGGAGGCTGAGGTAGGAGAATCACTTGAACCCAGAAGGCGGAGGTTGCAGTGAGCCGAGATTGTGCCACTGCACTCCAGCGTGGCGACAAGGCGAGACTCCATCTCAAAAAAAAAAAAAAAAAAGTAAAACCCATCTTTAACTTTAAAGCCATGCAAAACCAAGCCAGATTCAGCCTGAAAGCTGTATTTTGCCAACCCCTAAAAAACTGAAGTCAACAAACAGACTAAACAGTATATATCTTTTTAGATTGCAATCAATGACATAAAAGGAAAAAACAAAGGTTGTAAAACAAAACAATCTAACTCCCTGATACGCATCACTCCTTTCTACATGCTATTTTACTGTCTGGGAATCCTGTCTCATTCCAGACCTTCTTCACCCAATTAGTTTTCATTTGGTCTTCAAGACTGAACTAAAAAATACCACCTCTTCCAGGAATTCTTCCCTGTAGCATATTGTGCCCAACTCTAGTATAGAGTTTATCTGCCTGGATGATAATTATTTGTTTACTTGGCTGTCTCCCCAGTTAAACACTAAAAACTTGGGGAAAGAGAACACGATGATTCATCTCTCTGGTGCTCAGCACAAGACCTATTTATTAATTAGATGCTCCATCCATATGTGAATGAATAAGTCCATATGCAGGAAAAGAGCCAAAGGAAGTGAATCTGCTTGAGAAAAAGCACAAAGGCAGGCTGTGGACAGATTGCAGAATGCTTCATGCTGCCGAAAGAGTTTGCAATTTACTCTGTAGGTAATAGAGATTCAGTGACTATTTATTTATTTATTTTGAGACGGAGTCTCGCTCTGTCACCCCGGCTGGAGTGTAAATGGTGTGATCTCGGCTCACTGCAACCTCCGCCTCCTAGGTTCAAGCGATTCTCTTGAACCTCCTAGGTTCAAGCGATTCTCTTGAACCTCCTAGGTTCAAGCGATTCTCTTGAACCTCCTAGGTTCAAGCGATTCTCTTGAACCTCCTAGGTTCAAGCGATTCTCTTGAACCTCCTAGGTTCAAGCGATTCTCTTGAACCTCCTAGGTTCAAGTGAATCTCAGCCTTCCAAGTAGCTGGGATTACAGGTGTGTGCCACCAAGCCAGCTGCTTTTTATATTTTTAGTAGAGATGGGGTTTCACCATGTTGGCCAGGCTGGTCTTGAACTCCTGACCTCAAATGATGCGCCCACCTCAGCCTCCCAAAGTGCTGGGATTACAGGCGTGAGCCACTGCACCTGGCCCAATGACTATTTATGAACAGGAGAAGAGTATGATCAAAGTCACGTTTCAGGGAAAGTAGAATGGCTTCCTGGGACGTTTATGAGCTTTCCAGCTGTGCAGAACTGGATTCAAATCCAAGTGTTATTAACTGACACTGTGATTCTGGCCTTTGACTTACCTAATACTTTATAAATTATAATTTTAATACATGGATTGAGAATAGAATCATCTAGATGAGAATACTGTAGTGGATAACACTTTGTCTTTACTATTAAGAAATGAAGAGGTATTTAGGCTGCTAATTCTTAAAATGTTGTTTTAAAGAGTACATATTAAGATCATTGCTAGTGTTCATTGAGGAATAACTTATGCCAGGCACTGTGCTAATAATGCTTGACACATATTATTGCATTTAATCCTCTTCTTTAAAAGATAGAAGCCCAAATCCGCCCATGCTCTTAACATATATGCTATGCTGTACTACAATAATATGCCATTGGTTTAAACCAGGATGTGGATGGGTCTGACAAAATTTTAACATGCATTTTTGATACCTGGTTTTTTGTCTTGGGGTTTTTTTTTTGAGATGGAGTCTCGCTCTGTTGCCCAGGCTGGAGTGCAGTGGCGCCATCTCAGCTCACTTCAACCTCTGTCTCCCAGGTTCAAGTGATTTTCCTGCCTCAGCCTCCCACGTAGCTGGGATTACAGGCGCCCGCCACCACACCTGGCTAATTTTCTTGTTAATACCTGGTTTCTAACTTTAGGATTCGCGGGAAATCCAGGTGAGAAAGGAAACAGAGGTGTTCCAGGGATGCCAGGTTTAAAAGGCCTCAAAGGACTACCTGGACCAGCAGGACCACCAGGTACCGTTGATTCTCAAATAGAAAAATATCACATTTTACACTTTCCTACATCTAAAGTAATAAAAGTTGTTTCTAGGCTTACTGGGTTTAAGTATCAATTCTGTTCTGATCGTGTTCCAGCAGAAATTTGCTACTAAATTAACTAACAAGAAGGTGTTGATAGTTGGTGTGGCGTTAACTAACATATATTAACCTACAAATAGTTCCATTTTGTCCTCGAAATTTCATTCTGAAATTGCTGATATGTTATAAATTATAATTGATCACTATATCACATATCAGAGATGAAAACTAGAGAATGCCTTAGAAGTTTTCAGGTTTGCATCTTTCTTTTTTAAAACAAGTAACTGAGTTTACAAAATAATTTTTAAATAATTAAAGTATCCCACCATTCCTACAACCACCTCAGTAACAAAATACATTACATGGCAATAACACTTCAGGATGCAGTTGGAAATATATTACCATATGGTTGCAGGAGCCCACTTTTTCCTGCTGGTGTTGGTCCAAGGATGATTTTAGTGTTTGAAACCCAGGTCTGCTAACAAGAATCTAACTTTCTTTAGTTTTACATGTTCTGGGTCCCTAGTTCCCTCTTATTTGAAGGAAAAAGGACAGCAAGACAAGTGCCTAAACCAGCTAGTCTGGCTGTTCTGGATTCATTTATGCATGCAAGCAACAAGTATTTATTAAACCCATACTATGTCCAGGAATTGTGCAGGGCAATAACTATTTACTTGTTCTCAAGGCCCCAGAGGAGATTTTGGCAGAATTGGGAATCCTGGAGAACCAGGACTACGTGGTATACCAGGAAGCATGGGGAACATGGGCATGCCAGGTAATGCATAAGGTCCTGTTATGAGCCTACAAGCTCATGATGGGTGAGGACTCCAGATTTTCTGTGTTGTGTACTGTTTTGGTTTTCCACTTGGTAGAAGGCTTATATTAAAAAACTAGATTTGCGGGGCCAGGCACTGTGGCTCATGCCCGTAATCCCAGCACTTTGGGAGGCCAAGGCAAGCGGATCACCTGAGGTCAGGAGTTTGAGAGCAGCCTGGCCAACATGGCGAAAGCCCATCTCTACTAAAAATACAAAAAAAAAAAATAGCTGGGCATGGTGGCACATGCCTGTATTCCCAGCTACTCGGGAGGCTGAGGCAGAAGAATCGCTTGAACCCAAGAGGCGGAGGTTGCAGTGAGCTGAGGTCATGCCACTGCACTCCAGCATGGGCAACAGAGTGAGACTCCATCTCAAAAAAAAAACCAACAAAAAACTAGATTTCCTATTAGACAAACACACACTGTGCAACTAGAATATGGGTGAGAACAAAATAAATATTGATGTTATATAATAATCAACCATTGTAACTACCTGATGCATTTGCAATTCTGAAAAAGCCATTCTTGGGAGAAAGCTTATACCACAGTGAAAAGTAGAAAACTTCAAGATCCTCATGTTTATCTATTTTACTCGATGTTTTCCCCCTAATTTCAGGTTCTAAAGGAAAAAGGGGAACTTTGGGATTCCCAGGTCGAGCAGGAAGACCAGGCCTCCCAGGTATTCACGGTCTCCAGGGAGATAAGGGAGAGCCAGGTTATTCAGAAGGCACAAGGCCAGGACGACCGGGACCAACGGTATATAGGCCACTGAAATATTTACATTTTGGTGGTGGAGTGAGTGCCTTGAAAAATATCAACAAGTACCCAGATTCAGTGTGGGCAGAGAAAATTGCAACTATTACTATACTTTCAGACAGTTATTTGGATTTTTAAAATCCTATCTCCACAACTGAGGATGCTTGTCTGTCACAGAGCTGTCAACTTCTGAAAGCCTCTTTCATTCACCAAGGAATTTCTCACACTGTCCCTGCAATTTAGGTGTGCTGCCAGAAGGAGGCAGTGATTACAGGCCCATACAATCAGATGGGACAGTGGGTTTTTTCTTGTGATACAAAGTGGCCCATTTCTGCTGTACTCATCTCAGACTTAGAAAAATAAATTTCCAAACCTTCTAATAAAAAACACTTGTCTTACAAAGACTAACAAAAGATACAAAATAAAATAACTTTACAGCATTATTAGAAAGCGAACAAAATCCTAAGATACATACATTTATCTTTCTTGCTTTAGAACTTTTTCTGTGTAATGGAATGGAAATATTTAATCTTGTTTCAATGTTTTCAGCGTTTGTGCTCTGTCAAACTGAGGTTGGATGTTAAAGCCCTTACTATTGTATTATACAAAGCAGCAGCCAGATGTTTCAATAGGGCTCGGCTGCTTTCTTAGGTTTATTCTCTTCCCAATTTTTTGAGTACAGCTTTCACACTAAAAGCCAGAGATAGACCACTAGAGAATGATTAATACAAGTTCCTATAAGCAGAGGTTACTAACATGGGATTCCATGGACCACTGGGAAAATCTATGGGATCCCAAGGAGCCCAGCAACCTTTTGAAACGAAATGCAAAATGTTTGAAAATGTTTTTGTAGGGGAGAGTCTATTTTTCTGATTTAGACTTTTAGATTTTCAACAGTATATGACTCCAACATATAAAAATTATTACTTAGGGAACCTTCTCCCTCTTTTGGGAGACAATAAAATACCACCTTTCCTAAATATTTTCACTGGCTATATTCTCCAGTAGTAATTGCTAAAACAAGAAAAAAATTTAGACACTACACAGACCCAAGAAAGCAAGTGCTTATTACTTGGAGCACAGACAAATGTCTTTGTTCTTTATATTTAGATTAAGTCCTCAGAAAACCTGAGATTGCTTCCACTGAGATATTTGCTCATCGAGAAATCCTATTTGACTTCACACTCAATTAATTGATAGTTTCATCTAGATTTAAAGTTTTCACAGGTAACCACCAGAATAAATTTTTAGAACTGTGCATTGAACACAAAATGAGCTGGTTTTATCATGTCAGCAAAATGAGAGTAACAGAGTAGTATATTTTAATTGGCTACCATAGAAATTTTGTAAATCTTCATCAAACCTATATGTTCTGGTTTGTCATAAAACTGAAGTGAAGATTTAATGAACATTAAATCACTGGAAGGTTTTTAAAACATGTGATTGACATACTTGCATGCATAGTATGTGTAGGATACATCTTTATTTAGTCTGTTTCTTTCTTACTCCCAGCTACTCATCACAATTTGTAATTATATATTTGTGTGATTATTTAATATCTATCTCCTTACTGGTCTCTGAAGCTCCATGAAGGCAGGGACTGTGTATGTCATAAATCTATATAGGTTACCATTATATCCTGGTAAAAGCCGGCTTCCTGGGTATGCTACCAGTGCAGTCCTGTGCTAAGGGCCTCCACACTTGGTCTGATGCTATGCTGTTGCTGTCTTCAAATTCACTTTAAAAAGTTTTAAGGGAAGCTACATTTTCATTTTGCACTGGGCTCCATAAACCATGTGGCCATCTTATTCCCAGCACCTATCACAGTGCTGGCAGATAGCAGATACTAAATACGAATTGACAAATGGATGAAAAAATTAGTGAATAAAGTTTATGCTGAATTCTAACCACATATCCTGCTTATATGAGAATTTTAAAGGTATTTGACTACATTTAAGGGGGATCCAGGACTACCGGGTGATATGGGAAAGAAAGGAGAAATGGGGCAACCTGGCCCACCTGGACATTTGGGGCCTGCTGGACCTGAGGGAGCCCCTGGAAGTCCTGGAAGTCCTGGCCTCCCAGGTAAGGCTTGGGTTTACAATTCTAAAAGCTGGAAGCATTACTCAGAGTATAGCCCTCCTGAAATCACTGTGGTAAACAGAAAGCTATTTATATTTTATGCTGCAGTTGCTTTTATTCAACTTTAAACTTCAAATTCTAACACACTAAGAGAATTCATTAAGAGAGCCTAATTTTACTAATCAGCCCGTTTGGACTGAAATATAAAAATATGTTCCTATAAAAAACACTTTTGAAGAACTGCCTCAACAAATTCAGCCCAAGGATACAAAATGTTAGCCATTGTACAATCATAATGTTTGTATTAGTTTGTCCAGGCTTCCATAGTGAATTCCACAGACTAGGTGGCTTAAACTATACTTGATGTTAGCCAAAAGGCTGAGAAGCAATCAGGTGGCTTAAACTACAGACGTTTATTTTCTCACAGTTCCAGCAGCTCCGAGTCTGTGATCAAGCTGTCAGCAGCGTTGGTTTCTTCTGGGGCCCCTGTTCTTGGCTTGTGGATGGCTATCTTCTTCCAGTGTTTTCCAAGCGTCTTAATCTTCTTTTCTTATAAAGGCACCACTCATATTGGATTAGGGCCCACCCTACTGACCTCATTTTAATTTAATTACCTCTTTACCAGCCCTATCCCCAAATACAGAGTCATGTTCTGAAGTACTGAAGGTTAGGACTTCAACATATGAATTTGGGGACAACACAATTCAAACTACAACACTGTGTTGTGACTCTTTTTCGGACCCATTTCTGGATTGAATTTTGGCTTTCTTGCTTATTAGCTTACAATTCAGGTTTAGGTTTTTGTTTTATTAAAAACAACTGTGAAACTATTGGGTTGCAGATTCAGGTCTTACTTAAATACAATAAACTACCTGTTCAAATATAGAAAGTTTCAATAAATTTGCATTTAACTCACAATTAAAATAAAATCACATATTGAGTGGTGCTTGTGGTTGGTGTACACACATCTTTGAAAGTGATTAGACACATCTCTTCAGTGGTTCTCCAGGAAAATAGCAGCCTGGACAAAACCATGGGGTGACCTTGCAACAAGAGAGCTTCCTTAAGGCCAGCGTGAGCATGGTTGACTATAAAAACAGACCGTTTCAGTCACCGTTGTAATCATTTATCTTTTGGTGATCTTTTTTCTTCCTTCCCCTCTCTTCATTTCCAGGAAAGCCAGGTCCTCATGGTGATTTGGGTTTTAAAGGAATCAAAGGTTTCCTGGGCCCTCCAGGAATCAAAGGCCCTCCAGGTTTCATTTTTGTACTTTCTCTTTTTCCTTTTCATGTGGGAGGCACATTTTCTCCTGAGGTTTGGATTTCTGTAAACCTACTACTCTACAGAAGGTAGCTCCTAGTTACTCAGTATCCAGACAAAAATGCAAAAAAAAAAAAAATGGGGTTAGATATTTCTATCTATTTAATTCAAATACTTGGCAACCTATTCCAAACTGATAATCCTCATGATAATAGTAATCTGTATGTGGTTTTCCCTGGGAACATAGCTTCACATAGCTACAGTTCTGAAAAATAGCCTGTTTAACACAATTCCTCACATCTCCCTGGTATTCCCATTAGGCCACTGGCAAGAAATAAATCTTCTTTTTGTATACCATAGTTTGGGGTTTGGGGTTTTTTTTATTTTTATTTTTTCAGGTCTTCCAGGATTCCCAGGATCTCCTGGACCAATGGGTATAAGAGGTGACCAAGGACGTGATGGAATTCCTGGTCCAGCTGGAGAAAAGGGAGAAACGGGTACAACTTGCTCATTATCTTTGATCCATTAGTTTTATTTTGGATAGAATCATTAGTAACAGTGTAATCCTTTGCTGCTCTAAAGATTTTTCTCTGATAGAACTGATTATCTTTAACATGTTTTCAGTGTGTACTAAACTTTTGTCATAGACATATAATGTAATGAAATTGACCAACTATTAACATGCCAAGATTATCTCTTTCAGGTTTATTGAGGGCCCCTCCAGGCCCAAGAGGGAACCCTGGTGCTCAAGGTAAGCAGTTCTTCTTCCCTGTCCTAATGTACACATTTTCAAGGAGAGAAAGCAGTTGAATATGCTTGAAATAGAAAGTAAGCTTAACCTAGTGAATTAAAGATGTTCCAATAGTAATATAGGATATTTATCATCTTGGTCTTCAATTTAAAATGTTTAATTATTATCACCACAACAAATGGAATGAATTAGAAACTGTAATTCAATTTTGGAACTTCCTACTAAGAAAGTCTTGAAAAGTAAAAAGGATTCTTCTGTATACATCTTGCTGTTGTTAGCATGGTTTAAAGATACCACCTCCTAAAAGGCGAAGGTGGAACTGATGGGTTCTCAGTGAGCATCTGTCCCTGATGTTCTGAGACACAGGAGTAATCCGAATCCTTTCCCACCTGTATCTTCATAGGTCTGATTCCAACTCCCAGATCCAGCTTGTGGTCCATGCTATTGTTTATTAAAGGCGACCCAGAGAGTCTCTCAACATCTCAGACATGGCAGTTTACTGAACATGTCATTCAGAGTATTTACAAGTTTTTTGTTTGGCAGGCCGCAAGTCTGGATTTCTCACATCAGTGCTTTACAAGATAAACAGTTTCTTTTAACTCTTTTCCATTTTCTAGTCAAACCTTCCAGGAGAAACATCAGATTGTTTGCACATTTCATTGACCCGTCTCAGCCATGGGTCCTATGAATGGGAGCATTTCATTAGCAAAGAGGCCTAGCACACTGAAGGGCCCTAGTTATTGATGCTCATGCGAACCAGCAAAGAGCAGCTGGATGCCAATGAGAAACTCAGTTGGGCAGGAACCACCTCTTCACAAAACAGTTAAAGTGTAAAAGTAGACAAGAGCAGTTCTCTCCCATTTGTTTCTTACTGGTTTGATTGTTCTTTTGGTTGAGCTCGGTCTTCCCACATCTCTCAGACCTCACCTTTCTCAATGAGCACAAAGGTTCTTCCTGTTCCACAGTGTAGCTTTAGAATTGTGGTCAAAAGGAGAGTTGCTCTTCATGTTCCCAGGCTAACTCACAGTTTAACCATTTGGAATGAGAACACTAGCTTTTAACTGGAAATAAAATTTGGTATAAAACGGTCATACCTTAGGTTTAAAAGCCTTAAAACTAATAAATGGCCTAATTATGTAAGTGAATGATTATGCACCTCAATCCCTCTAGGATAACTAAATATGGAGAAGAGTTCATTGAGACTTGGAAGGTATGAATCCTTTTAATTAGTTTATTCTCCCAAATCCTAAAAAGAAATCATATTGCAGAGCATGTAATCATTTTAATGAACATGAAATATACAATCCAAGCCATGTTGGTGTTTCAGGTCATTGCCATGCAAACGGTATTACAAAGCTTGGAGTGAACTGAAGTCATCTAAGCACTTTCTTTTAAAAGTATAAATTACAGGCATTAAAAAGCTAAAGGATGTGAATAGACATAGGGCTAGATCGTCAATATTCATCAATTTTATTTTCATTGTAAGTCTTTACTATATAATAACTCCCCAAGCCCTCCCCTGAGCTATTAGCCTCCCTCTCCTTCTCCCTCTCCTTCTGCACATCTATCTTTTGTTTTCATGCCATCTACTGCTTCTAGAATAACACAGAGATGGGAGAGAAGAGGGAGACATTATTTTCAATTCATACAATATTTTTCATTCATGAATGTCAAAGCACAATTTCTTGAAGCTTTTCTAAGATGAAAAATATTAGTATTAACTTGTGACCTTTTTAGGGGGTCTTTGGTAAATCCAAACCTCCTGCCACTAGTATTCCTATCATGGGGGATGTGTGGGGAAGTTAACTAAAGGACAGAATAAAGACTGCAATTGTGTTGCTCCTTTGTCTAGGTTTAGCTGGATAATACTTCAAATGCACACATCACTGCTACGCAGTTTAGCTTCTTATGCTCTAATGGATTATCAGTGACTCAACAACGTCAACATGATTAAGTTCATCAGCTGATAATAACTGTGGCTTACATTTATATAACACTTTAGAGCTTATACCATGCTTTTATATCTGTATGTTATCTCACTTGCTCTGAAAGAATTAGCTAGAACAGGTACTACCTTCATTTTTAAAATAAGAAAATCAAAATTTATAATAGTAAGTAAATCTGAAGTGACTTTGCCAAGATCGGACAGCTAGTTGGAGACAGACTGAGTCTCAACTCAGTTTTTGTAGCTGTATATTGCATTTACCAGCAATATATTATAAAATATATATTTTAGAAATATATATTCTGAATCTGAACACTTTTAAGCAAAGTACCTACATTATTAAAGATAGCCAAGAGCTCTAACCCAACCATATGGGCATTAAAGAAACTCATTAAGCCTTCTTCTTTGCAGGAGCTAAAGGAGACAGGGGAGCCCCAGGTTTTCCTGGCCTCCCAGGCAGAAAAGGGGCCAAGGGAGATGCTGGGCCTCAAGGGCCCACAGGCATAGAAGGATTCCCAGGGCCACCAGGTCTGCCCGGTGCAATTATCCCTGGCCAGAAAGGAAATCATGGTCCACGAGGCTCAAGAGGAAGCCCAGGTAGAGGGTTTACTTTTAAATAGTATAAAAGAACAAAAATCATGTTTGACTTCAAAAGTTTTCAACCTCCTCCCCATGTTACCTTGTTGCTGCTTCTTTCCCTGTGGTCATCTCCATTCCCCCCCACCCATGGTTCCCACACCCGGCAGTTGTCAAGGCAGGGTAGCCTGTTTGAGGGAGGCATAGTCAATAAATTAATGAGCCTGGCTGGACACAGTGGCTCACGCCTGTAATCCCAGCACTTTGGTAGGCCAAGGCGGGTGGATCACTTGAGGTCAGGAGTTCAAGACTAGCCTGGCCAACATGGTGAAACCCTGTCTCTACTAAAAATACAAAAATTAGCCAGTCTTGCTTGGTGGTGTGTGCCTGTAATCCCAGCTACTCAGGAGGCTGAGATGGGAGAACTGCTTAAACCTGGGAGGCAGAGGCTGCAGTCAGCTGAGATTGTGCCGCTGCACTCCAGCCTGGGCAACAGAACAAAACTGTATCCAAAAAAAAAAAAATAATTAGCCTAAAAGACAGTGATGCATTCATTCAACTCTATTTGTTGAATCCCTAGAGCTGGGCTAGGCTCTAGTGAAGCAGGCACAGACCTTGCTGTAACAGACCCTCATTGGGGAGAAGCAGATCCTGCTGGTGGGTGCCAGGTGCTTCGCTGGCATCATCTTATCCTGTCTTTACCACAATCCCATCACACGCTCCAGGGGAAAGAATGTTTGTGGTAATGCTAAGTGAAGGGTTTATACTTCATTAGAAACAATCGCTGATAGATAGAACCTTCCAAGCTCCCTGGCTGGCAATACTGACAGACTTTTCATGAATTCAGGTGAGCCTGGTGCCCCTGGACCTCCAGGGAGTCATGTAATAGGCATAAAAGGAGACAAAGGGTCTATGGGCCACCCTGGCCCACAAGGTCCACCTGGAACTGTAGGAGACATGGGACCACCAGGTCATCTGGTGAGTATGGATAATTATTTTGACTCATTATTAATTCAATATCAACTTATTATAATTATTCTTATATTGTATATTATATCATATATTGTCGATGTTGTTAACTGTATTAGTCCATTCTCATGCTGTTAATAAAGACATACCCGAGACTGGGTAATTTATAAAGAAAAGAGGTTTAATTGACTCACAATTCTGCATGGCTGGGGAGACCTCAAGAAACTTATAATCATGGCAGAAGGCACCTCTTCACACTGCAACAGGAAAGAGAATGAGTGCCAAGCAAAGGGGGAAGCCCCTTATAAAACCATCAGATCGGCCAGGCGCGGTGGCTCACGCCTGTAATCCCAGCACTTTGGGAGGTGGAGGCAGGCGGATCACGAGGTCAGGAGACGGAGACCATCCTGGCTAACACTGTGAAACCCCGTCTCTACTAAAAATACAAAAAATTAGCCCGGCACGGTGGCGGGCGCCTGTAGTCCCAGCTACTCAGGAGGCTGAGGCAGGAGAATGGCATGAACCCAGGAGGCAGAGCTTGCAGTGAGCCGAGATAGCGCCACTGCAATCCGGCCTGGGCGACAGAGCGAGACTCCGTCAAAAAAGAAAAAAAGAAAAAAAAAAAAACATCAGATCTCATGAGAACTCACTCACTACCATGAGAATGGCACAGGGGAAACCACCCCTATGATTCAATTACCTCCCACTGGGTCTTTCCCAGGACATGTGGGGATTATAGGAACTACAATTCAAGATGAGATTTTGGTGGGGACACAGCCAAACCATATCATTAACATTGACTTATCGTTAATACAAGAATACTGTTATACTCTTATAAATTAATTGCCAGATCAGATGGGCCTGGAGGCAGCAAAAATTTACAATTTTTGATGCATCTGTGCAGTGCGCCTAAGAGAACACAGTCCAGAAGTTTCTGAAAATCAAAAAATCTTCAGAGTTGGAATGATTTGGCCTCTAAGAGGCCTGCAAAACTTTGGTCTGTATGGGACTCACCTCTACAGCATTCCAGATCCTTGCTTATTTAGACCTTGAACAAGTCCAAGATTCCATAATCTTCAAAAAGCAGCTGGGAGTTCAGAATCACTCTAAATGACATTGTCACTTTTTCCTCTACTTACATGCTTCTGAAGTTTTCTGCATTCCCCTGTAAATGCCTATTTATTTTCTGCCCCCCAAATGCCTGCCAATGTTTCTAAATAACTGCCATTTCTTTCCAATCATTTTATTCCTGGATAAATACTTGGTTCTTTCAAATTCAGTTTAACCATTTAACAGCCTTGCCTCTATACTGAATGCACCCTAGTTTGTCAGTATCACCCTAAAAAATATAGCCTCTGGAATGAACGCCCTCCAGAAGAAGTCAATACCCCAGTGAGTGGCTAAAGGACAGAAGGGTCTGCTGTCTGGAACATCACCATTTTAGGAATCAGACCTAAAATTCCACTTGGGCCATTGGGCTGACCTGCCTGTATCCGCATTGTGCTTGTAATCAACTAAAGCCCATGGGCCTTTTCCTCACGCGTGCTACTAAGTTTTCTCCATTATTTCTTGCCTAGCTTGTTGCTGTTGATGTTTATTTGAGACTTAAGTGTAGAACTTTTACATTTATCAATCTTAGACATCATCTTATTCATTTAGGCCTGTGCACCCAGCCCGCAATCTCTCAATTCATATTCTCTCTCTCAACACCACAGCCGTCGTCCCTAGCTTTCTCTTAGCAGCGTATTAGACAAGCTGACTCCTCTGTTTACATCAAATCCTTGGAGACAGATGTTGGATAGAGGAATGTGACTCAGGGATCATAACTGAATGTCTACTCCGTACCAATGGATAGAAAAACAAAAAGCTACAGTCCTTTGCCCTAGAGGAGCCCACAATAAAGTGAGGGTGATAGACACAGAGACGGCCATTTACACACTGTGTGGTAGGAAGAATGCAGGGGGCTGTGGGGACACAGAGGAAGGGTATTTAATCCAGACTGTAGAGGGAAGGTGCTCAGGAAAGGTCCCTCCCCGAGGACATTGATGCCTGGCCTGAGTCTTGAAAGATGCATAGGAGTTATCCAAGAAAATAAGAAAAGCAGAGGTATGGGTCGGGTGCAGGAAAGGAGCTTTCTGAGCAAAATGACAATGGGTGTGTGTGAGTGACACACACACAACTCTATTACTGCAGCTGAGGTGGGAATGAGGACACTTTGGGAGGAGTCTGGAGGGCTAAGCAGGAGTCAGGTAATGGAGTTCTGGTTTTCTAGACTAAGAAGAGGGAGGACATCATTTGCTGATCCAAGAAACACTTCCAAAGCAGCTCTTTGTGCCCATAGTTTGCTCTCTACCAGCTGGAATTAATCCCTTAATGAACTGCCTTTTGATGTGGCTATTCACCAAGCTTTAAATCTATCCTTGTTGTTCTATGCAGCAGCCATTTTGTCCACAAAAATATGGTAGAGAGAGCTACCATGGCACATGGCACAGCTCTCTCTACCATGTAAATTGTCAATGTATTTACATTGACAATTCATACGTAAATACAGAACATCTACGGTATAACTCATTTTGTCCTCTACTAACCTCATCAGTGATGCATAATGAGGTACTTTGCCACAGCTCATTGTTAGGAATCGCTCTTAAGCTCTCTTGGTATTTGATTTCCAGAATCTACCTTTAAAAGTTTTTTTTTTTTTTTGAAAAATGACTTATTTGCCCATCTTCAGTCTGTAGGTATCTCTCATGTTCCCCATGATTCTTTGAAAGTTGCCAATTTGATCCATGGTTACATCTAAAGACCTTCCAAGGACACTGGGATGTATAAAGCTTGGTTTGGAAACATGATCTTACTTAACTCCTCTGGTGATTTCATGGTCATTCATAGGCTTCTACACTTACAGTTGAAAGATAATTCTTGATGGATGTCTCGACTGGCTTGGGGCCTTTAACAGCTCCCTCCTGCTGCCAGGGATAACCCTGGCAACATGCCCTTTTTCATAGTTACCTTCGCCTCAAGAGAACAGGCAGATATCAGAAGCCAGCAAGTCCTTGACCAGATGGTTCTGTTTTCTCTCTCTCCTTTTTTAACAACACTTTATCCAGGCAATCAGATGGTTCCTTCTTTGGTCTTCTTGCTCCAAAGATAGCTGGTTCAAGGCCAGTTTTATTCTTGGCACTTTTCACAACCTTCAAAGCCCATTATTCTCAGGTAATAGCATTATCTCAATTCATATGGACAGTATGAAAGTAGATTTAGCATACATTTTGACAAATAGCTCTTTTCAGAAGTCCTGCTCCCTCCTCCCTCCTTCTATGGCTTTGCGTGAGCATTTCCTGGCTATAAGACCAGTTCATGTGAGCCTCACAAGAAGAGAGCACCTCCTTCCTACTTAGACTGTTGCATCCTTGTCAAATATGCCTGTCAAATACTCTCTCTTGACAACTCCTGTACACTCCCATCCCTGGACATTACTTCTCCTACCATCATGATCAAGAGTAATTTATGGCTCTGCTAGCTTAGTTAGAATGATGCTTGGGTGCTGTAACTCAACAATGGTTTTGTTGTCTTTGCAACAATTATAAATACAGATTATAATTTTCATTCTGGGCCAGGCACGGTAGCTCACTACTATAATCCCAGCAGTTTGGGAGGCCGAGATGGGCAGATCATTTGAGGTCAGGAGGTCGAGACCAGCTGGGCCAACATGGGAAAACCCTGTCTCTACTCAAAATACAAAAATTAGCCAGGTGTGGTGGTGCATGCCTATTATCTCAGTTACTTGGGAGGCTGAGGCATGAGAATTACTTGAATGTGGGAGGCAGAGGTTGCAGCAAGCCAAGATCATGCCACTACACTCCAGTCTGGATGACAAAATGAGATTCTGCTCCCCCCCGCCAAAAAAAAATCATTCTGGCAGTACTGGGCTACTCCATTTAGGACACAGAATATCCAGTTGAATCCAATACTAAAACAACATACACCAACATTAGAAGGTATGTTTGCTCTTGGGCTTAAGGGAAGCTTTTATTTTACTTTTAAAATGATAGTCTAAGGAAAGGTTCTAAGTGGCCAGAGGAGTTATAGCCTTGATTGAAAGATAAAAATGATGTCTGCTAACTTCAGCTTATTCTCACCCAACATAATATTATACCCTATTTGCATTTTTAAAAAACTGCTGTAAATTTAGTGATTTTAAAAATTTGTTTTGGTTCTGCTCCCTTTATTTGAAATATAGGGAGCACCAGGTACTCCAGGTCTTCCAGGACTCAGAGGTGATCCTGGATTCCAGGGGTTTCCAGGCGTGAAAGGTACTGTTTTTGTGCATTGCTCTTTATATGCAAATACCATAACCTCAATTCATATTTTAGGGCATACAAGTGTTTGCTGAAGTACAGACAGCTGGGGTTAGTACAAATAGGACCTCAATATGAGTGAAGTAGGAAGGCTCCACTACACTATTTCAAGATTCTTTAAAATGAAGTATTTCTCCAAATCAATGGCTCTCGGTAACCTTCTTTTATTTGTGTAAAAGACTATGATTGGAAGAGAAGTCTTACCACTTTGTTAGTTCACATCAAAGCAAATATTCTCTATGTGCTGAAGAGAACTCCTAACGTAACTAACTCTAGGCTATTAGTAAAGCTAGAGTAATAAGCTGAGAAAGTAGGTAACTATGACAACCAAGCAATATAATTCACCACATGGTAAAACAGGTTTTAATGCGACTTTGTATCTTACCGTAAATATCAAATTGGTTTCTGAACTCAAAAAGTGGACTCTTAGGCACCCTTTCCCTTCAATGTTAAAATACAAGTTCTTAATGCCTACTTCTGGAATATATTTCTTTACAGACTCATTAAGCATGACCTACTGGGTCCCAGTGACATGCCAAAACGTATGTGAACAAAATGAAATTGTAGCCCTTGTGACAGAACCCATGGGACAGAGCCTCCAGGCACACTTCTAGTATTTGTCCTTAGAGTCAGTCATCAACCCAAAGAACTAGGAAACCCATTGATCTAAGTGGAATCACACTGTACGTTTGTTTGTTTGTTTGTTTGTTTTTAGGAGAAAAGGGTAATCCTGGATTTCTAGGATCCACTGGACCTCCAGGACCAATTGGGCCAAAAGGACCACCTGGTAAATAAATGTCCTTACTATTGCTCTCAATGAAGAAAGGTAACGTATCCGTGAAGCCATCTTCTTCTTATGTTTATGTCTACAGGTGTACGTGGAGACCCTGGCACACTTCAGATTATCTCCCTTCCAGGAAGCCCAGGGCCACCTGGCACACCTGGAGAACCAGGGATGCAGGGAGAACCTGGGCCACCAGGGCCACCTGGAAACCTAGGTGTGGGACTGGCAGCATTGACTTGGATCACTAGGAAGTGGTTGAACCAAAATACCTGTAAACTGCTTTGGAAACAGCTGACACAACTTCACAGAAAATGTTGAACATGATAGTGGTTTTCACAATCAGTCTTAGGATTGAGCTCATTTTACCCTTGACCAGCAAATAAAAGACCTTGGAATCTATTGAAAGCTGTTGTACACAGTATAACTTGAACAAATACACTTTAGGGCAGCATTTTTTTTTAATTAAGGTAAAGGTATGTCTATCTCCTCTGACAACTGTCAGTCTTGGGGCTCTGTTTCTAAATGATTGTCTGAATATACCTGAGTTCTGTGAATTTATACTTTTCTAACACTTTGTACTGCAAAGTATTAGGAAAAAATGATTTAGAAATCTTTTCAAAATACTGGTGTTTGGAAATTGAACTGACCCCTCTACGTAAGCAGAGCATATTGTAATAGGCTTCTGAATGGAATGATTATGCCTTAAGTTTGTCTGAATCACCTGGGAGATAAAGATATTACTTATTAGTTTGATCAATTCAGGGACATAGTGAATTCTGGAAGAACATCAATCAAAATTGCAGCACAATTTTAAACTGCTGCATTTAGTATCCTCTTAGTTCATTTCCGAGAGTCTTGTTTTCTGGGAAGAGGGGCTAACAAGTTAGGTGACTAATCATCCTAGCTTGCTCAGGACTGAGGATCTTCCCAGGATGCAGGACTTTCATTCCTGAAACTGAGAAGGTCCTGGGTTAACGGGATGGTTGGCCACCTTACCTTTCATCCTATATGATAAAATGCAATACAATGTTGGTTTTTGCCTAGGACCCTGTGGGCCAAGAGGTAAGCCAGGCAAGGATGGAAAACCAGGAACTCCTGGACCAGCTGGAGAAAAAGGCAACAAAGGTTCTAAAGGAGAGCCAGGTAAACCCCCAGCTTGTTTCCTCACTGAAGAAGTGCTATTTCGACATACAGAGAAGTCTTGTTCGAGTGGGTGACTATATGAGTTATCTAGGCCTTTGAGTTTATGTTGTTCAGATCAGACCAAAGGCCAAGGATCAAATGTTCATTTGGAAGATGAGAATCAAGAATTATTGGAACACACTATTTTTCCGACCTCTTAGCTGGTCAGATGGGCTCCAAACTGATGCACAGTTTAGCCCAAGGACAAATAGAACTAATAAATCGTATGGGTGTTCTTCTTTCAAAAAGGCCAATACCTGTTTTTAATAACTTATAGGAGTTGTTAGTTAATAATTATTATTTATAGGAGTGGTACATAAGTATGTAGCTAGAAAAATATTACCTTGGTATGAGTAGAAGAGCAACTTAGTATCCTTTTTTAAGAAAGCCATCTTTTAAAAATGCCATTCTTCATGGTGGTGGGTGCCTGTAATCCCAGCTACTTGGGAGGCTGAGGCAGGAGGATCGCTTGAACCTGGGAGGCAGAGGTTGCAGGGAGCCAAGATCACACCACCACACTCCAACCTGGGTGACAGAGGGAGACTGTCTCAAAAAAAAAAAAAAAAAAAAAAGCCATTCTTGAATAGAATTCAACAATTCATGCGTGTCCTAAAAAGGGGCCTCTTAAATATAGTGTTTTATTCTGAAAATATGCTCTATGTGTCAGTTTGATACCTGGATCAACATCTACCTTCTGCAGACGTTTGAAAGCACTCTTCTGGACACTACCTCGATGTCCAAATCTTCTATTTTTAGGATTGCTGACTTTGTTAAAGCAAGAAAGAATTCTAAATGTGCTTTCTGAATTTACTCACATATATTATGCTCAGATCTACTATATTAAAATGGTAAAGACTGTAGACTTAAATTTTTAAAAATTCAAATATGATGTTAATATTATAATACTAATTGCATAATTACGTATGATTTAATATTGTCATGGGTGCACAGTAGAGTGCTATTACTCATTCAGCTTTCCTTAAAGTGTGGTTTTTGAAGTGATAAACCATTCTTATTAATAATTCTATTAATTTAAAAATTTTAATAACCAAGGCTTTAATACCCTAAGAATGGGGCAACAGCAAGAGCAAGGGCACTGCAATATAAATTTTGTTGAGAATTAATTAGCAATTAGACAGTTCAATGCTATGGAGGCCTCACAAGAATGACAAAGAGATCTAAGAGTCAAACTGCACTGGCATAAACTGACGGCCCCGGCCCCTTTCTTGGAGATACAGAAATGCCTTGGATATCACACATTTGCATAAAAGCTCACTTCCAGTTCCTGCCCTGCTCAGCTAATCACTTTCCAATTCCTGTGCAGAGATCAGGAGACATCTTTTGTTTGGGGCCAACTATAGCCCCCTCTGAATGAGGGCAGGGGTTAGGAAACGAGAAAAACATGTCTCCCCAATATATTAAAACCATGGCAACTTGGATTTTTCAAGTAAGACATCAGACTGGAGAATTTGGATGTGGCCTATTTTTAATTTCAAAAAACCACTCAAGGTCCCTGGAGGAGACAAGAGTGGGCAGAATTCAGAGAAAATTGAAAAAATAGATAATATTGGTGCTTTTACAAATTTCTGTGGAAAGTCCTGACTTCTGAGTCAGGACTAAACTGTGACCCTGCCTGACTCCCAGGGGCATGGATGTTTGCGGGCAACAAAACTAATTCCTGTGATGATATAGGCCCAAAGTCTAACCGTCTCTGTTTTCTCTGTGATTCCTTAGGACCCTAGAGAGCCATGGCCCAAGTCTGGTTGGAGAGGGAGTCAGGGTACAGTGGCAGCAGAAATGGATGGGGGTGAGGAAGTGGTAGCCAATGCCAATACCATAAATAACAGCTGTTCAATGAAAGAAAGGAGAAGGAAGTTCAAGAGGAATGGAAGAGAGGATAGCTCACTGGTCCTCATCTAGAACATGACAAGTGTGGATTAGCCTTGTCCAACTCCATACTCCAAAGTATAGAAAGTTTTTCTCCACAGAGAGAAAAATGTACAGAAACAATTTACTTTGTTTTTAACTCATATAAATAAAAGAAACTAACCCTTATTACAGTAAAAAAAAAAAAAAAAAAGCCTTCTCTTCTTACTTGCCTTACAAATTGATCAAAACTTTCTTGAAGTTTGAACCTTTAAAAAGAGCTTTCAATGTTTTCTGCAATTGTTTATTGTAGACAATGTTGCAGTAATTTGTGGATTTATCAAAACCATAAGTAATTTTTTATTATCTACTTGAATAGACTAAGTTGTAGATATCTGATTTTTCCCCCATCACATTGTAGGAAGATTCATTCATTTATTCATAAAAAACATACATAAGACCTACCAGATGCAGGCAGGCGACCGTGCCAGGCCTCACAGACGAATTCAGAGATAAAGACCTGATCTCAAAAAACGCATCAGATACACACAAACATTGATAAGAAGAGGCACTGTGTGATAAACTGCTTAACATTTAATAATACTGTTTAAACAGGCCATTTTTATAAACCACTCTTCTCTAGGATTTCTTTTAATATATGGGGCTCAACATATATATACATATATTTAAATTAGTACTTTGAAAAAATGAGTTTAAGATTTTGTGTGTGTTGCAACATTTAGAATGTGTTTTTTGAAGGACCACCTGGATCAGATGGATTGCCAGGTTTGAAAGGAAAACGTGGAGACAGTGGATCACCTGCAACCTGGACAACAAGAGGCTTTGTCTTCACCCGACACAGTCAAACCACAGCAATTCCTTCATGTCCAGAGGGGACAGTGCCACTCTACAGTGGCTTTTCTTTTCTTTTTGTACAAGGAAATCAACAAGCCCACGGACAAGACCTTGGTAATGTCCCAGTCCCAGTTGCCAGTTGTGTTGTTCCACATGCAGATTGTAAATCTTTATAGCCCAGGATGCTTCCCTCTGAAGTTAAGTGTAAACAACCTTGAGTGTCTCCTGACACATTTTAAAGAGAGCAAATAAAACAACACTGGCCTGTCTAATTTTCATTCTGGAATGTAAAATGCTGGAAGGAGCCTAGCTCAGGAATGCCAGCCTAGCTCCTCCCATTCAGTGCAAACAATTTGCCCCTAAAACCCCCTAAACCACCTGTCTGCATTTATCTTTTTGGCGCTTTTTCTTTTTTCTTTTATTTTTCAGACAGGGTCTCACTTCCATCACCCAGGCTGGAGTGCAGTGGTGCAATCACAGCTCACTGCAGCCTCAACATCCCAGGCTCAAGCCATCCTCCCACCTCAGACTCCCGAATGGCTGGGACTACAGGCACATGCCACTATACCCAGCTAATTTTTTTGATTTTCAGTAGAGATGAGGTCTGGCTATGTTGTCAAGGTTTGTCTCAAACTCTTGAGCTCAAGCAATCCTCCCTCCTCAGCCTCCCAAAGTGCTGGGATTACAGGCGTGAGCCACCATGCCCAGCCCACCTGTTTGCTTTTTAATCTCACAAATAACAGCTTTTCTAAACCTTTATCCGGTTATTAGCTATTATGTACATATGAATAAGTGGGAATACTTTGAAGCAAAAACACTATCCCAACTGACCTATGCTAGCCCCCATGTTCTAAATCGATTAGAAAGAGCCACAGTAAGTATTAAAGGTGGGAGAAAGAAGATTTGTTTGCCTATTGGATCTTTGATTTCTATCAGTATGAAAACTTTTCAATACTACACTTTGCAGATAACTCTTTTGTGTTATCTTTGTCCAGCTTTTGCTGCAGGTTACATTTAAATTAGCTTCTCTCTAGTAACGATGCTGAAAATAACTTTAACTTACTGAAAGTGATACTCAGTCTGATGTTTCATTAGGAACTCTTGGCAGCTGCCTGCAGCGATTTACCACGATGCCATTCTTATTCTGCAATGTCAATGATGTATGTAATTTCGCATCTCGAAATGATTATTCATACTGGCTGTCAACACCAGCTCTGATGCCAATGAACATGGCTCCCATTACTGGCAGGGCCATTGAGCCTTATATAAGCAGGTAAAAATCCAATCCCCTAGTTTTACAATGGGACCAAGTGAATCACTTCCCTTGTAATGGAATGTAAGGCAGCACATCACAGTGCAGAAAGTGGCAATGCCACCATAGTCTTTGTTTCATGTTACAGATGCACTGTTTGTGAGGGTCCTGCGATCGCCATAGCCGTTCACAGCCAAACCACTGACATTCCTCCATGTCCTCATGGCTGGATTTCTCTCTGGAAAGGATTTTCATTCATCATGGTGAGGAGAAAAGGAACAGGAGGTTTATAGTAAAGACTACCTGTAGAATGTTACATTGTGCTGAGTACAATGTGGTTCCCAGGGTCAATGCTGCCTGCTGTCCGTGTGTGCAACATGCCATAGACATTTCCTTGAAAATCTACAAATAGACTTTTTTTTTTTACTTTTGGTAAATAATGGAGTATTAAAAAAGACTTCTCAGGAGGAGATTACCTATAAATTCTATTATGAAATTTAGGTGAATAGTAGCTGCCTTTTATTGATAATGGAATGTCTCTTTTTATTATTATTTTTATCCTTTGAGACAGAGTCTCACTCTGTCACCCAGGCTGGAGTGCAGTGGAGTGATTTTGGCTCACTGCAACCTCCGCCTCCTGGGTTCAAGTGATTCTCCTGCCTCGGCCTGCTGAGTAGCTGAGATTACTGATCTGTGCCACCATGCCCAGCTAATTACTGAGCTGATCTGTGTTCACCATTACTGAGCTGATCTGTGCCACCATGCCCAGCTAATTTTTGTATTTTCGGTTTCTTGTTTGTTTTTTTTTTTAGTAGAGACAGGGTTTCACCATATTGCCCAGGCTGGTCTCAAACTCCTGACCTCCAGTGATCTGCCCAACTCAGCCTCCCAAAGTGCTGGGATTACAGGCATGAGTCACTGCACCCAGCCTGGAATGCCTATTTTTTATAAGATAACTGCTTTATATACATTCTCTGTAATTTTTATGAAAACGCTGATAGGTAATTTCTATCATTTACAGTTTTACAAATAAGAATGAAGTACTTTCCCCAAGGTCTTACAACTATTTAGTGGAAAAGCTAGGATCTGAACCCAGGTCTATCTGCTCCAAAATCTGTGCCCCTTTTGACATTCATATGGAGATAAAAGCAAAGAAAAACAGTCTTTTAAAGAAAAAGCTTTCAGATGTAAATGCTGGTGAAGAAGTTTATGGATTGGCCATGTGTGACTGTGATGACTGTCATAGCTGCACACAGGTGGTTCTTTCTTTTTTCTTTTTCTTTTTCTCTTGAGATAGAATCTCCCTCTGTCGCCCAGGCTGGAGTGCAGTGGTGCATTCTTGGCTCACTGCAATCTCCACCTCCTGGCTCACTGCAATCTCTGCCTCCAGGGTTCAAGCAATTCTCTTGCCTCAGCCTCCTGAGTAGCTTGGACTACAGGCACATGCCACCATGCCGGCTAATTTTTGTATTTTTAGTACAGACATGATTTCACTATGTTGGCCAGGCTGGCCTCAAAACTCCTGACCTCAAGTGATCTGCCCACCTAGGCCTCCCAAAGAGCGAGCTGGGATTACAGGTGTGAGTCACTGCGCCTGGCCACATAGGTGGTTATTTCTAATCTGTAGCATCGCTCATGATTATTCCTCCCCCTTCTTTACTCACAGTTGCCCATTCATTAAAAAAAAAAAAAAAAGGTAGAGAATTGAACATTTGAACCCCAAAGGACAGAGTGTTTATTCAGATTTTTTGAATTGTGGTAGTTCACAAGTGCAGGTTCTGAGGGCACCGGGCAAGCACTGGCCTCCCCTGGCTCCTGCCTGGAAGAATTCCGAGCCAGCCCATTTCTAGAATGTCATGGAAGAGGAACGTGCAACTACTATTCAAATTCCTACAGTTTCTGGCTGGCTTCATTAAACCCAGAAAGAATGTTCAGGTAACTATTCACCATCAAGCTTAATCTGATGACTCAGCTGCAGAACTATTCAAAGGTTGCCTGTGTTCTTGGGTCAACGAGTAGCCATGATTTTGTACTACTGTGCCAATAAAGACAAAATATGGGTTTTGTCATCACTAAACACATTTAACATTTGTATATGAATTTATAGTAAACTACTTGATACAATCACAAAATGATCTCTCATCTGAATTTACTGCATTGAAAGACATGTGAATAATGTGGATAATTTAAAGGGTGGGAGTAGTTTTTATTACCAAAAAGATGATCTGTAAGTTTTTATCAAGGCCTATGTTTCTTTAATGCTGCTGAAATATGACTAAAATTATAAAATGCCACCATATGTACCTTTTCAGAAATACACGTCTTCCATAAAGAGAAATAGTCCATTAATATAATAAATTTCTCTTTTTTTTTTTTGAGATGGAGTCTCACTCTGTTGCCCAGGCTGGAGTGCAGTGGCACAACCTGGGCTCACTAGAACCTCCACTTCCCAGGTTTAAGTGATTCTCCTGCCTCAGCCTCCTGAGTAGCTGGGATTACAGGCGTATGCCAAGACACCCATCTCATTTTTGTATTTTTAGTAGAGCTTGGGTTTCACCATGTTGGCCAGGCTGGTCTGAAACTCCCGACCTCAAGTTATCCTCCCACCTCAGCCTCCCAAAGTGCTGGGATTACAGGCGTGTGAGCTACCATGCCCGACCCCGTAATAAATTTCAAAATAGCAACAATATTCATTAATAAAACTCAAACTCAGCAAAAATTCCCTTTTATGCATAAATAAATGAGTTTTTTTTTGGTTTGTTTTTATTTCAGAAAGCCTATTCCATCAACTGTGAAAGCTGGGGAATTAGAAAAAATAATAAGTCGCTGTCAGGTGTGCATGAAGAAAAGACACTGAAGCTAAAAATGACAGCAGAACTGCTATTTTTCATCCTAAAGAACAAAGTAATGACAGAACATGCTTTTATTTAGGTATTTTTCTTTAACCAAACAATATTGGTCCATGATGACTTAGTACAAAGTTTCAATTTGTTTCCCCACAAAACAAAGCAGTTCTTTCAAGTCAGTTCTGTGATCTGGTTCTCTAATCTGTGCTGTTTCAAAGTTCTCTGTGGCAAAGCAGCAACTATTCACAAAATATCACCAAAAACCTATCCACTTACATCCAAGGCACCGTCACTACGGTGATTGTATGAAGTTTGAATGCTACAAGTTATGAAATATTTGGCCCGCTGGATTCCTACATTTGTCTTCTTCCTGTCTTTAAGATTCAGGGAGGCTAAATCAGTGTTTGATTGCCCCACCACCGCTTCCTGAAACTTCAGACCCTGGGTAGGGGAAGAGAAGGGGGCATGTGGTATCCTGGAGCATCGTGTATAGAACTGGACTTTCAGACCTGCTGAGGACCGTAAGGTCTGACGGAACACAGAACTGGACTGAGGTTCATGGATTTTCCAGGACTGTTTCAAACATGCCCACTGCTAAGGGCAAAAGGGGGATTCCCTAATGGAACCATAATACCCTTGGAAATACTGTATGGTTTTGTTTTGTTGGTTTTTAAAGATTTTTTTGTTTGTTTATTGAATTCATTTCACTGTAGCTCTAAAGTCTGCTTTTATTCAAAGCATATAAAATTTTCCCCCTTAGTGAATTAGTTTTAAAATGATATTGTTATATACATACTATGAAATATGTCTAACTTTAACTTCTCTTTTACCAGCATACCCACACAAATAACAAGAATACTACTTATGAAATGTGCACTTTATCCTCATTCCATAAATGTTGGTGCATACCTTATGTAAGGGAGGAGTTCAATAATCCATGAAAGAACTTAAGGCATTTGTTGGTTTATCAGACTCGGAATCTATTTTTTCATTGTTCTGAATGTGTCATCACTCTAGGTTTTACAGATTTATTCCTTTGTTACTTCTCTAATTCTTCCTTTGTAAAAAAAAAAAAAAAAAAAAAAAGCAACACTTTTTATGTTACATATTCTTACAAACCATATTGAAAGAGTCCATTGTTTAAAAATCTTAATGTATCAAACTGTATAATTTGGCCACTGTATGTCTTAAAACCTGCTTTTCAATGTGTTGATACATTCCCAAGGTTACTTAATTCAACTTAACAATCATGTTATTCAGCACGAAGCATGTCCCAGGCACTGTACTAACCTACAGAGATGCTGAGAGAAAAAAGAGACTTGTTTCTGATCTAATAGCCCAGAAAAAGTAACTCATTGCTCTGTTAAGAATCTCACATATACAAGTAGCTTCCCTCCCCTCTAGTTTTTTCTGCCTTTTCACTGCTGTTATATTTCATCATGATAATTCAGCAGGCCCAAGTAAAGGTTAAAAATAAGGTCTATGCCTAGGGAAACCCAGGGCTTCTAGTTTCTCTTAGAAAAGCTAAGAGAGGATGAGGTCTGAATAACAGCAGAAAAACCAACATCTACAAAACATTAAACTAGTGTTATACTTGATGATAACACTATTTGATGAGTCTTAGAGTCCAGACACAAAGAGACAAAGCTTTCAAGATGCTTCTTGATCTACCCAGGTGGAGTTGGTGGTGCTGATATTTAAATTCAGGCTACTGCTTCAATCTCAATTGCTTTGTAAGTTAAAAACGTGACCCAGAGGACAGCACAGACTATGGCCATGGCTCACATGGTTTACATCCTTCACTGCTCATGTGTTTGCTGTCAAGCCATTTTTACATCTCAACTAAGATGTGCAGCATTTCACTTATTTAGATTCACTTAACAAATAAATTTTTCTGCTTTAAAAATGTCTTACTGTCCCAAGTGTACTATAGTGGCATATAGAGCTAGCTAATCTCTACAAACCCTCTGTAGGCCAGTAGTTCTCAAAGTGTGGTCCCTGGAAGAGCAGTATCAGCATCATCTGGGAACTTGTCACAGAGGCAGATTCTAGGGACCACTCCAGACCTACAGAATCAGAAACTCTTGGAGGAGGGCCTGAAATATCTATGTTTTACCAAGCCCACCACATGATTCTGATGTACTCTAAATACTGAGAAAACCTGTTCTAGACAAATACCCAAGCAACAACTCTACATGTAGTTACCCAGTATGGCTGGCTACAACTGCTCCATCCGTGCCTCTTTTTAAAGTTCAAACTCACAGGTGACTCTAAGGTTATCTACTTTTACTCATAAGTAAAAGCCCTAGACTGGTGCTAATGTCAAACCACTGGCCTCCACTCAGGCCTCCATCTTCTCATGCCCTCTTACCAGTATTTAACTTCTGAGGAAGACAAGTGATGCTAAAACCTGAAATTCCAGTGAAGCCATATGAACAGTCACACTTCTAAGACTTTACTTAGCACTAAATTATAGCTCATGTGCATTATTTTCCAGATAGCTTATGAGTAGCTTATACAATTATGAAGATTGAATATTACAGATAAAATATAAACTGTTTCTTTAAAATTGGGGCTTCAACTTTGGAATTTCACAGTGTGCTAAAATAACAGATTTCTCAGAAGTCTTTCAGCAAGATAAACATTATTAAGTAACTTATTTATGAAAGTATTAAAATGCTTACATTTGAATTTGATGGCTAACTTACAAAGATTTTCTATGTATCAAATGTAACTTACTGCTACTAAACTTAATTTAATATTTACTCTATAACCAAATGAAATATATTTAAAATATATTGAATATTTTATAGTTATATCCTGACAAGATGACAATATTTTAATGTACTAATATTTCTGTAATTATATCTAAAATATTGTTTTATTGTATTGCCTAAGAATAAACATTTTCTAAATTGGAGCTGGTCCTTTTTTTCCAAAATGGAAATAAATTTTTTTTGGATTGTAAGAATAACAGATGTTCACTGTAAAAAGAATAGACAATACAGAAGTTATAAAGAAGAATATAAAAATGGCCATGATCTAATCCTTACTCCCATCCATGATAAGTGATAAATCTATTTTTAAACAAAAATGAGATAAAAGTATGCTATTTTGTCACCAGGATTTTTTTTTTTTTTTTTTTTGAGATGGAGTCTCACTTTGTCGCGCAGGCTGGAGAGTGCAGTGGCATGATCTCAGCTCACTGCAACCTCCGCTTCCCGGGTTCACGCCATTCTCCTGCCTCAGCCTCCTGAGTAGCTGGGACTACAGGCGCCTGCCACTATGCCTGGCTTTTTATATTTTTAGTAGAGACGGAGTTTCACCGTGTTAGGCAGGATGGTCTCGATTTCCTGACCTCGTGATCCACCCGCCTCAGCTTCCCAAAATGCTGGGATTACAGGCATGAGCCACCACGCCCGGCCTTTTTTGTCACCAGGTTTTTTAAAACTTAATACATAGTGGGCACATTTTCACACCAACAGACAAGAATTAATCATCACTTGCACCACAGTTCATTGTATGGGTTTATAACCTAAGATAATAAATCCCCAATTGACAGACATTTAATTGAGATACACACATATTGTACCTATGTCACCACAAGTTTGTCCAATTATTTCTTCAAGATAAATCTCTAGAAGGAACACTATAAAGGTCTCACACAATCTCAGGCTTTTGATATATATACAAAAATGCTCTCCAGAAAGGTTGCTAGAATTTTCAGCTGCATCAACCATGTAATGAAAACACTCATTTCCCTATTAATTTACCAATACAGAATATTGCTGTTCTGTTACATCTTTGCCTATCTCATTGCAGTGAGGCAGAATATTTGTCACTTTTAATTTTTTTTAATTAAAGAAGTATTTTGATGATTGCCTGTTTTCCTTTGAAGGGCCTAATCATATCTTTGCTTATTTTTCTATTGAGGTATTTAAGGAGGCTTTACAAATCAGTAAGAAAAGCATATAGATTACAGAAATTATGGGTCATATATTTTGATACATGTTTCCCATTTATAATACAAATACTCCTTACTCAAGGAAAACAATTCATAAAATTTCAGATGTGGAGAGTTGGTAAAGAAAAAGGTTTTTAATATGCAAAATATAGGCTGGGCATGGTGGCTCATGGCTGTAATCCCAGCACTTTGGGAGGCCTAGGTGGGTGGGTCACTTGAGGTCATGAGTTCGAGACCAGCCTGGCCAACATGGTGAAACCCCTTCTCTACTAAAAATACAAAAATTAGCTGGGCATGGTGGCGGGCACTGTAATCCCAGCTACTTGGGAGGCTGAGGCAGAGGAATCACTTGAACCCAGGAGGCAAAGGTTACCGTGAGCCAAGGTCGCGCCACTGCACTCCAGCCTGGGCAACAGAGTGAGACTCTGTCTTAAAATAAATATACATGCAAAATATGAAATATCATAGAGAAGGAACTTTCAGGGTGCATTAAATGGCAATAATGATATAATCAAGGGAAGAAATGAAATGAATAGTGATCCGAGGTAATAATTCTAAGAAGACCAAGAAAATCGTTGCTCACATGAATACTTTAGAAACACTGTCACCTATTGTCATAGGTGGGCCAAAAAAATCTAATTTGAAAAGACTTTCAGTAAAAAAGTACGAATCCTTTTCAATGAACTTACTTTTACTTCAAGTAAGTCAAAGAATGAATGCTGTGTTTGAGCACATTCTCTATTTATAAGCTCGTTTGGAAAGAAAAATTTTGATTAAGTCCTAATGGATTCTTAGTAATCTATTGGCAGGAGACTGACAAAAAAGTGATTGCCTCCTTCAATCTGTGCCATTGGCATCTAACTCATCTCACCCTAATCCCAGCTCTACCTATTAGAAATTAACAGATAAGCAAACACAGAGGGAAATGTAGTTGGTTTTTAACAACCAGGCTAAACTTAAATATTTAGATAAATATGATCCTTCCTAGGATTTTGCAGATTCCATGCTTTTTCTAAAAATACTGACTGCTCAAAACTTTTTAGAATGATTGCTTTGGAATTATAATATCTTCAATTCCAATTTTTGAGCCAAACAAGGAGCTAGGTCTCATTATTTTATATCCAAGACTTACAAGATGCTTGGCTTGTTGTAGACCTACAATATGTTTGGCTCCACGGCATATACTTAGATGAGTGAGACACAGACCTTGGTCTCAAGCATAGAGTTTACAATCTGGTAGGGGAAAATAAGACAAATACATGGACAACTTTAATACTAGACAGAACATGATTAAGTGCTCTAAGGGACAACAAATACTGGTTCAAAAGTTGGAGGCCTCAGGAAAGAATTCATAAAAAGAGGGGACATTTTCAGTGGTCCTTTAAGGGCAGTTAGGATTTCAAGAAGCAGCAGATGGTCAGAAGCAGGGTGGCATTCCATGTGGCAGAAATAGCATGGATGAAGCTAAGTAATTAGAAAAACATGAGGCAATTTCAGGGAACAATTAATGGCCAAGAATATATGATATATATTTATATACACACACAGTGGTAAATAAAGTGGCATGGCAGGAGGTTAAGACCATGTTGGGCAGGGTTTAGAATACCAGGTTGAACTGGTTACTTCATTGATTTCTACTAGAGATTCAGTGAAGATTTTGAGCAAAAGAGTGGAATTACCATATAAACAATAACCTGGAAGATCCAATATTTAATATATGGTATTTGATAGGCTATTTCATAGTTTCAAATGTTTTTTAAAAATTACTGGATTGCTGTTATGAACTTTTGAATTGGAAGATAACTATAAATCATCAATTTCCTTTGAAACTGGGGCTTCAATTTGAGATGCCACAATTTGTAAACATAGGTTCTACATAGACCCAATGTCTAAGAAGAATTGGAGAAATAAAAATATTGGGGATGAGGAGGCCAGTTAAAAGGATAACAGCCCAGATGATGGGTGATCATCTAGGAGTAGGAAAAGAATGGATAAAGCAGAAAGCTGGCAATGAAGTGGGAGAATCTAAAGGATGAAGGATACTAGGGAAAATAAACCATTTTACCAAAAAGACATATGTTCATCACAGCACTATTCACAATAGCAAAGACAGGGAATCAACCAAGGCACCCATCAATGGTGGATTAAAGAAACTGTGGTATATACACACCATGGAATACTACACAGCCATAAAAAAGGAAGACATGATGTCCTTTGCAGCAACATTGATGCAGGTGGACCATTATCCTAAGTGAATTAACACAGATGCAGAAAACCAAACACCACATGTTCTCACTTAGAAGTGGGAGCTAAGCATTGGGTACACATGGTCATAAAGATGGCAACAACAGACACTAGGAACTACTAGACATGGGCGAGAGGGATGGGGGCAAGTACTGAGAAACTACCTAGTGGGTACTATGCTCACTATCTAAGTGACAAGAACATTCATACCCTAAACCTCAGCATCACACAATATACCCATGTAACAAACCTGCACATTTACCCCTTGAATCTAAAATAAAAGTTGAATTAAAAAAAAAAAAAAAGGATGGTGTGGCCAGGTGTGGTGGCTCATGCCTGTGATCCCAGCACTTCGGGAGGCCGATGTGAGTGGATCACCTGAAGTCAGTAGTGCAAGACCAGCCTGAGGTCAGGAGTGCAAGACCATCTCTTTAGTAGAGATGGTGAAATCCCATCTCTACTAAAAATACACACACACACACACACACACACACACTTAGCTGGGAATGGTGGTGGGTGCCTGTAGTCCCAGCTACTCAGGAGGCTGAGGCAGGAGAATTACTTGAACCCAGGAGGCAGAGGTTGCAATGAGCTGAGATCACTCTGTTGCACTCCAGCCTGGGTGACAAAAGTAAAACTCTGTCTCAAAAAAAAAAAAAAAAAAAAGGTATGTGTGGAGAGAAAGATAGATAGATCTATGAGAAGGGATACTAGCTCATGCAATTGTGGAGGCTGAAACATCCCACAATATGCTATCCACAAGCTGGAGAACCAGGAAAACTGGTAGCATGGCTGAGTTCAAGTTTGAAGGCCTGAGAAGGTGGGCACCACTCGTGCAAGTCCTGGAGTTCAAAGACTGGAGAATCTGGATATCTCATGTTCAAGGGCAAGTGAAGTGTCCCAGCTCCAGAACAGAGAGAACAAATTTGTCTTGCCTCTGCCTTTTTGTTCTATACGGGCCCTCAGCTGATTGGATGGTTCCTGCCCACATTGGTAAGGGCAGATCTTCCTTACTCAACCCCCTGATTTAAACGTCAGTCTCTTCCAGCAACACCCTCACAGGCATACCCAGAAATAAAGCTTTATCAACTATCTGGGTACCCTTTAATACAGTCAAGTTGACACCTAAAATTAACCATCACATGGGACTCAGGTGACAGTGAAAGATAACTTCGGTACTTTGAACCCTGATGACTGGGGAAATAACTTGGCCATTAACTGAAAAAAAAAGGAATTCAGAAGATGGTATCTGGAGTGAGAAGAGTGGAAAAAAAATCTGAGTTGGAAACCCTGCTGGGATCAAAGCTCCAATGGGACACTTAAGTAGAACTGGCTAGAACCAGTGCAACAGGGTAAGACTAGATGGATGAGATAACTTAGATTTACATATCACCCTTTCCAACAAAAGATTTGAGGCAACCATGGTTGCAAAAATAGTCGACGATGGATTAAATCATAAGACGGGAATGTTCACATTAATGGTGAAAAAAAGAAATATATATTACAATGAATATATATTCATTGTATATATACTAAATATAAATACATATTACACAAAATGAGGGAGTAGAGTTCCCACATAAGGAAGAGAAAACGCCTTTTCTCTGAGAATTGTCTACTAGACAGTGTTAGGTACTTTGAGGCACACTGTCTCATTTAATTTAACAAAAACCAAATGATGCAGGAAGATAAAGGACAATGAGGTTTATGGAAGAAGACATCGGGTTTGGTAACTGGATCACAATCTTTATTTGAAAGTTATTTCAAAATGTTTTTCTTTGAGGGGAGTACAGGATTAAAAGCCAAATTGTAAGTAATTAAGAAGTGGAAAGGTTAGTGAAGCAGGCGGAACACCATTTCTACAGGTTTTAAAGGTTACGATTATAGGTTGGTGCAAAAGTAATCGTGGTTTTTCCCATTGACAGTAATGGCAAACTGCAATTACCTTCACACTGTCGATGAAAAAAGTCAAACTCCATAAAATATTTTTAGAGATTTATTCTGAGCCAAATATGAGTGACCATGGCCCATGACACAGCCTTCGGGAGGTCCTGAAAACATGTGCCCAAGGTGGTCAGGGTGCAGCTTGGCTTTACATATTTTAGGGAGGCATGAGACATCAATCAAATACATTTAAGAAATACATCGGTTTGGTTCAGAAAGGCAGGACAACTCAAAGTAGAGGCTTCCAGGTTATAGGTAAATTTAAACATTTTCTGGTTGACAATTGGCTGAGTTTATCTGAAGACCTCGGATCCATAGAAAGGAAATGTTCAGGTTAAGATAAAGGACTGTGGAGACCCAGTTTTATTGTGCAGAGGAAGCTCTCAGCAGACTTTAGAGAGAGAGTAGGTTGTAAAATTTTGTTTCTTATCGGAACTAAAAGGGTGCCTGGCTCTTAGCTGATTATCTCCTAGATCTGGAAAGGAAGTGAGAGGTGACAACATGTTAGCAGCCCTCGCTTGCTCTCAGCACCTCCTCGGCCTCAGCGTCCGCTCAGGCGACGCTCGAGGAGCCCTTCAACCAGCCGCTGCACTGTGGGAGCCCCTCTCTGGGCTGGTCAAGGCCAGAGCTGGCTCCTTCGGCTTGCAGGGAGGTGTTGGGGGAGAGGTGTGGGTGGGAACTGGGGCTGCGTGAAGTGCTCGCAGGCCAGCACGAGTTCCAGGTGGGCGTGGGCTTGGCAGGCCCTGCACTTGAAGTGGCCGGCCAGCGCCGCCGGCCCCAGGCAGTGAGGGGCTTACCACTCAGGCCAGCAGCTGCAGAGGGTGCGCTGGGTCCCCCAGCACTACCGGCCCACCCGCGCCGTACTTGAATTCTCACCAGGCCTCAGCCACCTCCCCACGGGGCAGGGCTCGGGACCTGCAGCTCGCCATGCCCGATCTGCCTCCAACATGGGCTCCTGCACAGCCTGAGCCTCCCCGATGGGCGCCACCCCCTGCTCCACAGTGCCTGGTCCCATCGACCACCCAAGGGCTGAGGTGTGCAGGTGCACAGCACGGGACTGGCGGGCAGCTCTGCCTGCAGCCCCGGCACAGGATCCACTAGGTGAAGCCAGCTGGACTCTAGAGTTAGGGGGTCTTGGACAACTTTTATGTCTAGCTGGAGGATTGTATATGCACCAATCAGCACTCTGTGTCTAGCTCGGGGTTTGTGATGCAGCAATCAGCACTCTGTATCTAGCTAATCTGGTGGGGACTTGGAGAACTTTTACGTCTAGCTAGACAATTGTATATGCACCAATCAGCACTCTGTGTCTAGCTCAAGGTTTGTAAACACATCAATCAGTGCTCTGTGTCTAGCTAATCTAGTGGGGACTTGGAGAACTTTTGTGTCTAGCTAAAGGATTATAAATGCACCAATCAGCACTCTGTGTCTAGCTCAGGGATTGTAAATGCACCAATCAGCACTTTGTGTGTAGCTAAAGGTTTGTAAACGCACCAATCAGTGCTCTGTGTCTAGCTAATCTAGTGGGGACTTGGAGAACTTTTACATCTAGCTAGAGGATTGTAAATGCATCAATCAGCACTCTGTGTCTAGCTAAAGGTTTGTAAACACACCAATCAGTGCTCTGTGTCTAGCTAATCTAGTGGGGACTTGGAGAACTTTTACGTCTAGCTAGAGGATTGTAAATGCATCAATCAGCACTCTGTGTCTAGCTAAAGGTTTGTAAATGCACCAATCAGTGCTCTGTGTCCAGTAATCTGGTGGGGACTTGGAGAACTTTTATGTCTAGCTGGAGGATTGTAAATGCACCAGTCAGCACTCTGTGTCTAGCGCAGGGATTGTAAATGCACCAATCAGCACCCTGTCAAAACGAACCAATCAGCTCTCTGTAAAACAGACCAATCAGCTCTCTGTAAAATGGACCAATCAGCTCTCTGTAAAATGGACCAATCAGCAGGATGTGGGTGGGGCCAGATAAAGGAATAAAAGCAGGCTGCCTGAGCCAGCAGCAGCAACCTGCTCACGTCCCCTTCCACACTGTGGAAGCTTTGTTCTTTTGCTCTTTGCAATAAATCTTGCTGCTGCTCACTCTTTGGGTCCATACCACCTTTATGAGCTATAACACTCACTGTGAAGGTCTGCAGCTTCACTCCTGAAGCCACCAAGATCACAAACCCATGGGGAGGGACAAATAACTCTGGACAGGAGGAATGAACAACTCCAGACGTGCTGCCTTTAAGAGCTGTAACACTCACCACGAAGGTCTGTAGCTTCACTCCTGAAGCCAGCGAAACCACAAGCCCACCAGAAGGAAGAAACTCCTGACACATCTGAAGGAACAAACTCCGGACACACCATCTTTAAGAACTGTAACACACATCACAAGTGTTCGTGGCTTCATTCTTGAAGTCAGCGAGACCAAGAACCCACCAATTCCAGACACAGAAGGAAGGAAAACAAAGGGGAAAGCAGATTCTCTACAGAATGTGGATTTTTCCCACAAGAGACTTTGCAGGACAATTTCAAGGTATGGCAAGGAAATATATTTTGGGGCAAAATGTTTTGATTTTCTTCCTTGTTATGCCAGAGTCAGATTGGAAAGTCACGATATACAGGGTTAAATAAAACCCATCTAATGTGCATTTATGATTTGGAGGACATGACTCCCCAAACCCCTTAGATAGGAATTTGGGCAAGATAAAAAAATTGGAACTTACTCCTCAGAACCAACCTAATACATGATCTCCCAACTTGATCTCTATCTTCTCGCAAAAGATTGTCTTGGAATGACTTATTCCTAAAATCTATTCATACAGGCTTATTTGTCTCTGTAGGGTAGTTGTAAGAATTAAAGAAGAGAGAAACACAAAAAGTGGCTCAATAGTCAAAGATAGGTTTATTTTGGAGAATAAACCTGAGAGGGGCTTCTGGCCGATTTCGGTCAGGAGCATTCTCTCTTCAGACTAAGAGTATTTAAGGGTTTAGGGTGAGAGAGCTTATCACAGGCTTGGCATATTTCTGCTTGGAAGAGAAGTTTATTACGGAGTTGGAATGTCTCTGGTCAGAGGGGAGGGATTATCTTGGGGCTGACATCGCTCTGGTCAGAAGGAAGGTTATCCTGGGGCTGGCATCACTCGGTCAGAGGGAAGGTTATCTTGGGGCTGGCATGTGTCTGATGGGAGAGGGGTTTATCTTAGGGTTGGAATGTTTCTGGCCGGAGGTGTCATTTGTGGTTTATGGTCATGCTGACATTAGCCATTAGGCTGATGCCCTTTGGGTTGGATTTAGGTGGTTTTTGGGTTGGATTAGGTGGATTTAAATGGACACTTTAAAATGGCAGTGCTTCTGCTCTGTCAGTAGGATATGCCAACCCAAAATGTGGCACTTTGGCATAAAGATTATTTTTTAATCAAAGGCACTTAAAAAAAAAAAAAGCAAATGCAAAAAGTGCACTGTGGCTTTCCTTTTTCCTTCCTGAAAGCACGAGATAAAACTTCCGTGTGAAAGGTGCCCTCCCTGTATAAGGAGGAAGGGAGATGTTCTCAACATCTAAGACAGGGAGTCAAAGCTGAGCTGTATCTGCACAAACTTACCTATTGTTGTTTTCACTTTGTTACAACAACCTTTATCTTCTTAGTCACTTCTGCATTAACCCAAATCTGTTTTCTCACATTTTCACGCTACTCTTTTTAGCCTTCCCTAGAAAAATGGACACTCAAAAAGCACTTAAGGTCCAACTGTTAATTTGGGTCTCCATTTTCCTAGGGAAGGCTCCAATGTAAATGTAAAAATTAATAAAATTTGTATGCTTTCCTCCTGTTATGTTTTATGTCTCTGTCAGTGGAGACTAAGCTCTGATTTTTTTTTTTTTAATCTTGCTCAAATTGCTATCTAAGGGGTCTAGGGATTCATGAATCCATAAATTCTCATCAGATGGGTTTTATTTAACTCTATATATTGTGACTTACTTTCCAATCTGACACTGGCATAACAAGACAAGAAACAAAATCAAAATATTTTACCCCAAAACATTTTTTTTAGTTTTTCACATACCTTGAAATGGCTCTGCAAAGTTGTCCTTTGTTGGGGGAAAATCTGCATCTACATAGAATTTCTATTCACATAGCTAGATCATTTTCTTCCAGGTCCTCCCAATCCTAAAGAGATTACGTAAGAGTCTAGCACCTTTTAAAGATCTGAATAGGAAACACTTGTCATCCATTGTCTCTAAGGGCAGCCACTATAAGACTTCAAAAGAACCTTGGTCTCCACAATCTTTTATTTTAACCTCAACATTTCCTTTCTATGGGTCCCAGGTCTTCAAATGTCAACCAGAAAACGTTTAAATTTACCTACAGCCTGGAAGCCCCTGCTTTGAGTTGTCCCACCTTTCTGAACCAAACCAATGTATTTCTTAAATTTTTTTGATTGATGTCTCATGCCTCCCTAAAATATATAAAACCAAGCTGTGCCCCAACCACCTTGGACACATGTTCTCGGGACCTCCTGAGGGCTCTGTCATGGGCCATGGTCACTCGTATTTGGCTCAGAATAAATCTCTAAAAATATTTTACAGAGTTTGACTCTTTTCCTCAACATCAGTTTAATTCTTAGGCCCAGCCAAGACCCCAAGAGGGAAGAGGAAATATTTCACTTTCCCTACACCAGTGTTAAGAAGCCCAAGAATGCAATTCAGAGGGCTTCCCAAATCATTTTGAAGAATGGTAACATCTCTAGAATATCAGATCATAGGGGAGTACATAAGTCATGTGTACATCTTTAGGTGTCTGTGAAAACCAAGGCATATAAAATATTCCATTATTTGGCTTCAATACATTCCCATACTGACAAGCAGGGTACCATTTTTCCCCACTCTAAGCAAGGACTTCCTAGGGGGAGAGTCTGTGGTTGGGTGTTCAGAAGCAGAGTGCTCTCCCAAAGCTAAACGATGCTACTACTGCGAAACTTAACTTCCCCTCTCCCGGAATTCTCATGGAAGACAAGGTCTGATCATCTAAGGGCTTAAGAAGTATCAAATTGGAACGCATGGAATCACTGGCGGAGCTGATTCACATATGAGGATTCCTAAGCCTCACAGCATAGAAATTTTGATGCACATGGTCCTGAAAAAGTTATTTTAATTGGCTACCGAAGGTTTACCTTGCAAACACCAACTTCTTAAAGGCTACAAAATCTAATAAAGCCGAAGTGTGAATTAAACTTAACCGCAAGAAGCGTCACATGCGGTCGGTCACCTCGTTTCGCCCACAACAAAGATGTCCGCGCATCGCTTACCGTGGACCCGTTCCAGCGCGTGGGCCGCACGACCGCCCTTTTCCGCGTCACATGACCACGAACACACTTCCGCTACGGCTCCCTGAAAGGGCCAGCCCTGGCCTTTCGCGCTTCTGCCCTAGCCCTCTGCGGCCGCTCCGCCGGTGCTGTCCCTGGACGCCTCCGTGCTCTCGGCCAACCGTCTCTGAGAGCGCCCACTCGAGCGCCCCGGGAGCCGGAGGGCGGCGGTCCTCGCCGGGACCCTCCTGTGGGCCCAGGGGTGAGTGCTGACGTCTTCTCGACCCGCGACCCGCCGCCTGAGCTGGCTGCCAGGCCTATGGCCGCCGCCGAGACCCTCCGGCCAACAGGGACCCGCGGTGGCCCCGGCCCCCCGGTAGTGTCTGCCTGACCGGAGTCCCGTCCCCGGGCCTCTTGCCTTCAACCCTGGTCTTTCCTCCTCCCCTGGACCTTGAGTCCCCGAGGAGAGCGAGGGAGAGAAGCGCCTTCTGCAGGTGTTTTTGGGCGAACCTCTTCACCCTGTGTGGTTCGGCGTCTCCTTTTGTGGATTGACCCGGACTTTCCCGACTAGAAAATAGGGGTTTGGAAAGCAGCGGGAGTCCCGTGAGCGTGAACGCCGGGCTTTGCAGGTCTTCACTCATCCTTCCCTGCTAAGGCCCTGACACCTTACAGGATGACCTTAAACCTGCCTTGTTTAAAAGGAGGTTTTTGTGTTGTTTTGTGGCAAGTACATTTTGGAAAAGAAGGGCCTTGTTGGAAGCCCAGGTTGTGGCATCGCGGGTGGCTGCGGGCCACCCTGTCCGTCTGTGAGCATCCTTGCTCGCAGATGTGGCTGCTGGCAGTTGCTCTCGGGTTTCCTTCCAGGAGCTGGGAAGCCGGAGGAAAGCTGCGGTTCCTGTTGCGCCGAGCTTCTGACCTTCCTCTGCAGGACGTGTGCTATTATTATTACTATTGTAAAAGAACACCCCTGTCTAACTCCCACAAAGTTAGAAGCAAAGGGCATTCTCGAGGGAAGAGCACCCTTTCAAAAGTGACATGTTTTCACTGGAGAACATTAAAGGGGGAAAAAAAGAAGGTTTCTGGCCCTTCTGCCCAAATATAGAACTATTTGTATTCAGGCCTCTCATCCACCGAGAGACTTAGAATGATCACGAATGTTTTCTCTCCCTGCGCGAAAAACATTTTTTCTGCCTCAATTCCGTTAGCTAATGAGATCCCAAAAGAAAAACCCTTAGGAAAATTAGGACGATTTAGTTATACTTAGTAGTCTTCTCCCATGCAAATTAAATTGCTTGGGGGACCTGCTATCTTTTGGTTTCAAAGGCTTGTATATTGGTTTTGCTATTCTTTCCAAAAGGAAATTGTGTTCTCTCCCTTCCTGTCTGATAGAGCTGCCTCCTTTCAGAATTGCCAAGTTTAGTCTTCGCTCTCCTCTTTTCTGGTGTTGAAACTTTTCTGTGGGTTCATAACCTTATTTTAAAGTTAATATATAGTTTTCAAAGTTTGCAGTGACCTTTTAAATACAGTTTCTTTGAAAGAGAACTGAAACAGGGTGTGCAGAGTGGCCCATCTATGTGAACTCGGTCCACACAGTAGGTGATAAAGAACTGGAGGGTTTTTTTTGGTTTTTGTTTGTGTGTATGTTTGGTTTTGAAAAGTACATAAACATTTGCAACCACAGTCAGTTTGACTCAAGCTGTTTCGGTGACTTCCGAGGCTTTCTGGGTTCCAGTGTTCTAGTACAGAAAATGAGAAAGTTGGGCTGGAATCATTGTGTCCCAAAATTGGTACACTTTTCGCTAGTGGCATATGACTTGACTCTAGGCGGTATGTGGATGAGGATTTTTTTTGTAATAGGATGTTTTTGCCATCTGTGTTTATATATGTACAGCCATGGTTTAAGGTAGTGATACAAAATTTTCTTTTACAATACTTTTTTTATTTTAAAAAGTCGAGTTAAGAAAAGTTAACTGTAGCAAAAAGTTAATGTACTCTGTGAATATGGGGAAAAAAACCCATGAAGTTGGCAAGTTAGTTACTGGTGTTTGGGAACCACTGGGCTTAGAAAGTAGAAATTTGAAATCATCTGTGATTCTAAGAGAGATTTTGCCTCGTTTGTTATGTTATGTAACCGAATCACTTACTGGTTGCCTACTGGATTTTAAGTTACAAAACTTCTGGAATTAACATATCAACACCAAATGAGAAGTTTATTTATTGCCAAAAGATATTATCAGAAATGCCACAGTCTAACGAGGGAGAAAAAAAAATCAGATTTTGATTGGTTTTAAGCAGAAAACCCAATAATTGGGATAGTACAGTGTTAAATCTTGGTAGAAAAGTTCCTGTTACTTTTTAAATTTAAGTAGTTCAGCTACAGGAGAATTTGGCTTTTTCCAGAAGTTGGCATTTCAGCATCCACCTTTATTTTCTAAGTCAATAGTTTTTTACAAACTCAGAGATTCTCGTAAGAAAAGATGTTGCTATAGAATGAAATATACTAGTGAGACTTCTGAGATGTACTACTAGAAAGTTCATAAGAAGACTGAAATGCAATGAATGGAATGCAGAGAAAGCACATTTCAAGGAGATACCGAGGTTCTAGCCACTTGCTTCTCGTTTATTATTATAAAACTTCAATTTATAATGGCCACAGGCTATAATCTTTTTGAGGTAGCTCTTTTCAGTGTTAGTTCTGAACATGAGCTTTTGCTATGCTTGAGATACACACAAATATTAGAAGAGCATCTCATCTAGAATGATGCACAAAAATTGATTATAAAGGTTGCCTGTGGGAACCTGGGTGGCTAAGGATAGGATTGGAAGTGGGACACTTCCTTTTCTCTGTATAGCTTGCGTACTTTGTACCGAGTACATGCATTACTGGTTCAAAATTTTAACATTGTTAAGTGAATGAAAATTTAAACAGGCCGGGCACGGTGGCTCACACCTGTAATCCCAGCACTTTGGGAGATGAAGGCCAGAGGATTTCTTGAGCCTAGGAGTTTGAGATCAGCCTGAACAACATAGTAAGACCCTGTCTCTACAAAAAATACAAAAATTAGCTGGGTGTGGTGGCATATGCCTGTAGTACCAGCTATTCAGGAAGCTGAAGTAGGAGGATCACTTGAGCCCCTGAGATCAAGGCTGCAGTGAGCAGTGATTGCTCCATTGCAATGTAGCCTGGGTGACAAAAAAAAAAAATTAACCAGTTCATTTGTTCCTCTTTAACATATATGTGTACCTATATGCATATATATACATAAGTATATATATATACATATGTACCTATATGCATATATATAAGTATATATGTGTACCTATATGCATATATATACGTAAGTATATATAATACATAAGTATTAGATTCATTTAAAGTTACGTATTTTTCATCTGCCACATTTTTCTAAATACAAATCAGAAACAATGACAGAGCTAGTCTTTTATATTGCCTTAACTAATGAATAGTTGTAGGACCCCATCTGTGGAACTAGGATTGGTGGTAAGCTTAATTTTTTTCTTTCTTTCTTCTCTTACTGGTCTCTTGATGTCAGGTTGTGCATCTTTGTGACTGTTACTATTTGGAGAATTTCCAGTAATGAATCCCTAGTAGTGGTATCATCTAGTTTCTCAATTAGCCCCTGTTTTTCTTCCCCAGGGACAAAAGTGGCTCTCAATCCAGCACATGCACATTGAAGCAAGTTAAAGGATTTAATATGAAGCACAGAAGCAGATAGTGCCAAATAGCAAGCAGTAGTTGGTACACATTTGTGAGTAAAAATTGTCCCTTTTGGCTTACTTTCTTAGTCTTTAAATCGTCTGCATGCCAAATCCTTAAAGATCTATGTCCCCAGAGATTTTTTGATAAAGAATAAAAGATGTGAGTTAGCAGTCATAGTCAAACCAGTTGCTGGGGCTGAGCATCCTGAGCAACCTCTAAGAGCTCTCCTAGGCATCTCAGTGAGGCGGGGGCTTAGGGTGGGGCTATATCTCCAGCATGGAGTTTAGGAAATACCTTAGCCATGGTAGAGTCATGTATACTGTCTTTAACTTTTTATGCCCTTAATTTATATATAATGTTTTTGTTGAAAATTTGGTGTAATTTCCATTTGAAGTTTACACTAAATTTTGAAGTTTATTTTTATTTAAAGAAACCATTACACGTCAAATATGTAGGCTGCCTCAGTTACATTTACTTTTTACCCTTTGTATTCGCTTCATGATTTATTCATTTGGGCTTAGTCTTAAAAAAGGATTTTTCCCCTTTGGAGTGTAATGATTAGAGGAGTTTTATGGCAGTGTTGTTTTCTTCGAATCTGACTTCACATTTGTATATACGTTTGATACAGCTTCTCTGTATCCTGTTTGCAAAATCATAAGACAGTGACTGTGCTTAAAACTGTCTTCATGATTTTTGAGGTATAGAAAAACTCTTCTTAGGATAGATTTGACAATTGGTTTCTCAAATCAAGCCCTAAGCCATGTTCAAATCCAAAAGTCATTTTACATAGATATTTACTTTTATTCATAGTTTTCTTATGAAATGAATTGTTGAAATACTGATTTTTATTCTTTCTTTTTTACAGCTGGAAAAGCAGTGTCCGTGTTGTTATGTACACCTCCAAAAAAGTTCAGATGTGTAGGGGAATTGTTGTGTAAAGTAAACTGAACTGCAGGGTAGCAGTATTTTAATAGCTATTATAGATGTGTATTTACTGTATTTAAATGAGTAAAGGAACAAGCAGTGACACACCACTAGGAAGGTCAGTGAAATTTTATTCAGTTGAGCTGGTATTATAGGTTTGAGAGACAATGGCTTTAAAGCTTACTGCCATAGGCTAACCATGCTCTTTTACATTTTTATCAGCTTTTGTATTGGCGGCAACATTCTTTCTACTGCATTAAAAAAATACACATGTAAATATGGTATTAAATACAAATTAATAGTGTAAAATTTTCAGTCCCTCCAAAAATGAATACAAACATGAGGATTTATTATTACAAATTCTAAATTTGGTATTCATTGCATCTCAGTCATTAGGAGAAGTTTTCATTTGTATGATGTGATTTTCAGGGAGTTGCATCTTCTTTTTTTAGTAAATTCAGAGTTAATGTTATGCGTCTGTCATTTAAAGGTTTTGAATAACAGATGCATTTGTCATTTAAAGGTTTTATTTTTTCATGCATGACAGTAATTTTTAATTTTATAATTTTAAAGTCCAAGCAGCTTTCCCTCAAATTGATGAGGAAATTTAAGTTTAAATTTTATTGCAGGCATTTTTTTTTTTAAGTTACAAGCAGCATGCATATTTATTTACGCAGAGAGTGAGTGTGTGTGTATGTGTATGTACACATTTGTGTTGTAATTCTATAATAATTTTAAAAATTTGCTCCTAAGCAATATCCTCAAGGTACAATTTCAGCTGATAAGTAAGAAGGCATTTTGTTGAGGAAGACATTTTCTTTCATCTTTTATTTTTGCTTTGTATGTGTTCAGTACTTGCAAATGAGAAGTTTCCTTTCGCTCTTTCTATAAGGTATTGTCTTCTAACTTCACTACGGAGAGGAGACTGACATTTTAACAGTCAGCCTTGTCTTTAAATTTTTCTCCCACAGGGTGAGTGGGGCAGCATTTCCTTCTCCCACTGCTGCTGAGATGGCAGAAATTAGTCGAATTCAGTACGAAATGGAATATACTGAAGGCATTAGTCAGCGAATGAGGGTCCCAGAAAAGTTAAAAGTAGCACCGCCAAATGCTGACCTGGAACAAGGATTCCAAGAAGGAGTTCCAAATGCTAGCGTGATAATGCAAGTTCCGGAGAGGATTGTTGTAGCAGGTATTTCACCTTTCCTCAGAAGGTTGCTGTTAAATCTTTGTTTTATATGTTTCTATGAAAACTTTTGAGTTTTTCTAAATGTTATTTAGAAAAGGAGTTGGAAAATGCAACTTTATACTTTTGAAATTTCTATTCATTATTATAGTCTGAATTTCAAACAGTATTTTTTAGTGATTCGACTAATTATTGAGGTTTTACACACATAAAATATATACATTTTTAACTGTGTGCTTGATGAGTTTTGACAAAAGTGAACACCCACATAACCACCACCACAGTCCAAATAGATACCATTTTTGTTACTCTACAAGGTTCCTTTGTGCCTCTTTCTCACTCAGTCCCTACCCCTTAACTCTAGGCAACCATGATCTCCTTTCTATAGCCAGAGACTAGATTTGTCTTTCCCAGAGTTTCATGTAAATGGAATCATAGAGTATATACTCTTATCTGTCTTCTTTTGTTCAGTGTAATGTTTTTGAGATTCTTCTGTTGTTGCATGTATCAGTTGTTCATTCAATTTTATTACTGAGTAATATTTCAGTTTGGATACACCATAATTTGTTTTTCCTTCATCTTCATTCATTGATTGCTTTTTGTTTGAAGCTGTTAGGATTAAAGCCACTGTGAATATTCAGGTTCAAGTCTTTGTGAGGACATATGTTTTCATATCTTTAGGAGTGAAATTGCTGGATTATATACTACGAGTTATTTTCAACTTTTAAAAACTGCTAAACTGTTTTCCAAATTCTTGTACTATGTTGCATTCCATCAGTGATGAATGAGTTACAGTTGCTCCACATCCTTGCCAACATTTTGTATTGTCAGTCTTTTTTATTTTGGCTGTCTGAGTGGGCATGTAATGCCATCTTGCGATGTTAATTCTATTTCCCTGATTATTAATAATTTTGAACATCTGCTCATGTGCTTTTTGGCCATTTATATATATTCGTTGTGTAGTATCTATTCAAATGTTTTGTCGGTTTAAAAAATTGGGTGTTGTAAGAGTTTTATATATTGTAGATATCAGTTTTTTGGTCATATATTGTGCATTGCATAATTTCTTATTTCTGTATGACAGTGATAAATATTAGTGAAATGTCAATACGCTGGAAGCATATTTTGAAAGAAACTAATGCTTATTGGGAGGTGTAAATCAAAAGCAGAAGAAGGTAAATACATTTTAACAAAAATCACTGTCTTTTTAAAAAACCTCCCGCTTTTCTCTTCTTTGTCTCTTTTCTTGAAAACTCCTAGGAAATAATGAAGATGTTTCATTTTCAAGACCAGCGGATCTTGACCTTATTCAGTCAACTCCCTTTAAACCCCTGGCACTGAAAACACCACCTCGTGTACTTACGCTGAGTGAAAGACCACTAGATTTTCTGGATTTAGAAAGACCTCCTACAACCCCTCAAAATGAAGAAGTAAGTAGAACTTTAATATCACTGGAATTTGAAATAATGTAGACAACGGTAAAAGAAGAGTGAAGAGGCTTTATCATATCTTTAGCAATATGTCATGAAAGCTTTCCATATGGAACATTACTAATAATTCTAATTTACAAATGTGCCAAATAAGTTATTATGCTATTTTTAAAATTTGAATGTTATGTTTTAGGAAAATGTAAATTTTGTGGAACGTATTATTAAGTTCCTGTGGTTTGAAGAAAGAGCCTTTATGGGTGTTACTTGTTAAATAATAAGAAAATGTTGGGAAGTTTAGCATTAAAAAGTAAATGTATCACTTTGTTATAAAATCAGTCAGCAAACAGGGCAAAGAAAGCCGTTTTTCGCTTGACACTACCCATTCTCGCTACTTGATTAAAAGTT